>NC_133000.1:2160000-2468571 GCF_048564905.1 Vicugna pacos
GAAACCAAGACCAGCTACATAATTGGCAGGTCCCAGTGCCAAATGGAAAAGCTGGGCAACTTGTTCACAATTGTTAAGAACTTCAAGATGGTGACAACACTGGGCCCTTCTGAAGAGGGGATCGGTGGGCCTTCCTGAAACTGGCCCTGTTGGAAACTCAGAAAACGTTTACAATATGTTCATTGGCAAATGGAACACAGGAAGCGATAGATGTGATTATAATTACATAGAATGTGTGTGCACATGCCAAAGTCTGGGAATTAACTTCAAAAAGTCAAAGTAGCTGTTCAGGTGATAATATGACGGAGTTTTAGCAAAACCTCCCATAATACTTTCATGGTATAATTTGGGGGTAAAGTGTTTAAAATAAAGCAGATAGGATAGGAATCCATGTCTGTAGAAAGACCAGCGATGAGGCGCATGGTCTTTGTAGACCTGAGTGTCTCCTCTGACAGGTCCCCTCCACCCTTACTTGTGGTATGTCAGCGTGGCTGCTGGTCCCGGGAAGGGGCCTCCTCATCGGGTTGGTGGGCATGGCTGTCCTGGGCTGTCTTGGTCATCGGGAACCCCCCTAGTCCAGGCAACTCTCTGAAATGCCACCTGAAGGGCTCTCTTCACTCAGCTCCAATAAGACACCACTACCGGCTGAGAACGGTGAGGCACAAACTATGAAATCAACAGAGTGGTCAGTGTAAGATACAAACTCAGTACGTCAAGACTCTGTCTCAGTCCTGGAGCTGACCCTCCTGGCCTGTGCTGTCCGGTGATGCTCTCAGTATCCCAGGCAGTCCTGTGCCCTGCCACCTGTGTCCCGCCTTCCCTAGATGCACCGTGGGGCACTCGCCCTTTCAGTGTCTGCAGCTGCACAAAGCCAACAATTAGAGCATCACACAGGATATGAACAGGCCTGGAGCTGGCCCCTGGGAGCCTCTTACCGAGAACATTCTCTGAGAAGGAGAAGGGCCATGAGAAAAACAAACAGACGTCTCTCGAGAGGGCTGTGGAGCTGGACGGAACAGGGCAGGAAGCTGTGGGGCATGTGCTCTCCGGGGCAGGTGTGTCAGGGCCGGCAGCGGGGGCTCGCCGTCAAGCCGCGCGTCAGGGTGAGGGGCTGGGGTCCTAGACCAGCCCAGCCCCCCCGCGGCATCCACAGATGCCTGCTCCTCCCTGCTGCCTCTCGTGCAACCAGAAGAGGCTGTGAACACAGCGACTGCCCCAGCTGCGCAGCCGGGCCACATTTGGACTTTGCAGGCAATTTCATTTTTAACCATGGGACATGGCACAAGGTGACCCGGCGCCACCAGCTGCGGGGCCCCAGTGCAGGGCTTCCCAGCAGCTGGCCGTGCGCTCAGTGCCCGGTTCAGCAGAGGATTAGTGAGCTTGCCAAGGTCGCTGGAGGACTTGCAGGGCTAGGGCTCTGATCTCTTTGTGCAGTCCCTCCCGTCAGAACCAGAACCTTCTCTGTCCGCTGGATTTTGGACGCTAGCTCATTCCTCAGAGCACGGCCTCATGTTCTGCTCTGGGGACTGTCTGTGGAACATTCCAGGCTCTTTCCCTCTTGTGGGAAAAGTGAGACAGCAGAGTTCTCTTCAGCCTGTGCCCACCCCCCACAGATGCGTGCCTAGCTGACTGAGCTGAGTCACTGCCTGCTGACCGGCGGGCTGGGCCACGGGCCCCTCCAGGCCTCTCTCCACCATCCTCTCTGACCGCACTGGGGGTCCCTCCTGGTAAACTGGTTAGCCATTCATGGCAGGCAATTTCAAGTAATAAATCCTTTCCACTTGATCCTTAGGTCTAAAGTCATGTGACTCTGGTGCTCCACCTTTGGGTAAGAAACTACTAAAGCAGAAACAGCATGACTGTCTCTTATGCATAAGAAAAGAAAAGCTTTGTGAATCTCACAGTAGGCTTCATCAGGCTCACGAATCGTAGAATCATAGAATCACAGAATCACAGATCTCCTAGTTCTATGGGTGCAAAAACGAGGCCCAGAGAGGCCAAGTGACTTCCTGTGGGTAATTCGGTCAACATGTCAAGTGACAAGTACCCACAGAACTCTGATCAGAACCCAGACCGCGTGATTCCCGGTCCAGGACGTGTTTCTTTGATTCCTCCAGGAAGCCCTCCATCATGTGGTAAAACAGACAACGCTCCGTACTCATCCTGACCCCTGTTTTGCACACTGGCCTGAAATGTACAGATGTTTCTGTTGTTGTTCAAGCTGAGCCATAGTTTCTAGCCATAAACGTTCTCAAACGTAATTGTGCAGAGTTTTGCAAAATAGTTTCATAACTTAAAAATTTTTTTCTGTATAATTGTCTATTTCCTTGCCTTATTTCTAATTATGTTAAATATTCTCCCCGTCAACCATGTCCTTAATTACTAACTAGGAATTTATCTATATTAATTGTTTTTCAAAAAACTAGTTATTAGATATGTCCATTCTTTTTTGTGCTCTAATTTATTTCTGCAATCGTATTTTTTTCCTTCTATTTTAGTTTGACTTATTTTGGTTTTGTTTTCCTAACTTTTTAAGTTGAATCCTTTAATTTATCTTTATTTATTTTTAAATAAATATCTGTGTTAGAGGGTATATGTGCTCCTCTGGATGCAGCTTTAACCAGTTCTCCTCTGATGCATCGTGGTCCTATCCTCACTATTATGTAGGTATTCAACAATTTTGGTTTAATTTTTTCGTTTGAACCATATGTTGTGATTTAAGAAAGAATTTTGTCATTTCCAAGTAGTTAACCTTCATTTTCAGTCTATTTATATTAAAAATGTGTGGTCAGACATTATGCATTATGTTATTTCAATTCTGTTAATTTATTGTGAATGTCTTTGTAAACTTAATAATATTCCGTGCATCTTGGGTCCAAGTAAAAGACTGAATTCTCTATTATAACAGTGTGAAGGTCAGTTTATAACTATCACATCAACCTCACCCATGATGTCCTTCAGCTCCTCCGTGACTAAGTGTCTCTTGACGTACCAGCGCTAAGAGAGGAGCTGAAGCTGCAGGCTGCCTGCTGTCAGACATGGCTAAGTGGGATCTCTTTTCCTCCATTTTTGCAGGAAAATCGTGTCCCCGCTATGCAGGGACAAGGGCAGGCAGGGAGCTTGGTGGAGGGACGTAATGATACCTGAGGGCACCTCCCCCCATCTTATTGCAAAACCATAAGGTTAATGCAAGACTCACATCCTATACACGCAGGCTCAGGTCCCTAGAAACTGAGGGCTTCAGTAACTCATGAGAGTACAGAACCCCAACTGCTGAGGCGCTGGCCACACACAAGGGGAATCCAGAATGAGCCGTGAAGAAGAAAACTCTTTAGTGCAAGGCAGAGCCTCGGGACCAGCTGCAGAAACAGGGACTGTAACCCATACCTGTTTTAGCAGCAACACATGAGATGTTGGTAGCAGTGAACCTCACAGTTCAATCCACAAACTGCAGATCATAAAACGAGTTTCAGGAAACTGAAGGAAGACAGTACGCGAGCCAGGCAAAGAGGCACTGGGTCTGGGTAAACGCATGGGCCAACGACACCCTTCCGGGTTAGAAAACAGCCAGCACTCAGGGAGCCCGCGGCACGCTGGCTGTCACCGGCACGCCACTGCTTGACAGTGAGGAGGCTTGGTTCGGAGGAAATTAATTAAACTAGTTGAAGCTAAAAGGGGGGAATTTGGCCTTGGAAAGTCCTAAAACCAGGGTTTGAAATGGCACAGGGACTCCCTTTGTTTTCTGTTTCTCTCTGGCCGGTTTCGCTCTCCTCACTGGCGGTGTCAAACACCAGACCACACACCCGGCTCTTGGATGAGCCCGGGTAGCCCTGTGCACACCGCAGCCGGAGCACCGGCTTTGGGGAAGGTGCTTGTCCTTACTCGAACCTGAAATGAAGGGCTGCCCCAAGGAAGAGGGGCACTTGGACCGCAGACAAAACCACTGTCTGTCCTCACTGTCTCCACCGCCTCCCGCAAAAGCGTTCTTACGGAATTCAACCCCTTCCCTAAGGAACCCCCACCACCATCATCCTCGCTTGTCTCTGCCGCAAATTTTTAACCACACGTGTTTCAGGGCCAGGCACGGTGCCTCGTGTTGGGATCACAGGGAGACAAGAGCACAGCCACTCAGGCTGCTGGGTTTTCTTTTATCCCGAGAGCCAACTGCTCAGCCAGAACAAATCGTTGGTTCATAAAAGGAAATAGCTCAGGCCCGAGGGTGCTGGAGACAGGACAGGGGATGTCACCCGAGAGCAGCTGTTGCTCCACAGAAGGGGAATGGGGTCATGTGTCTGCACAGAGCAGCTGCCTCAGGTCATAGGTGACATGGCTCAGTGAGTCCCCTGCTACGACGCCGGGCAGGTGTCAGAACCGCCTCACCAGGAACGAGTGTGTGGAACATGGGAGGGGTGCCCTGTGGACACGTGGCCCTCCGGGTGACATACGAACAAAGCTACAGCATCCAGGGAGCCCAGGAGAAGCCACATGCGGGACCGGCCCGTTCCCCCGCGGTGCCCAAGGCATCCTTCCAGCTCAGCCTCCTCCGCACGCCTCACTCCATTAGCCAGCTTTGTTTTGGTCCCCACTGTGGACCATGTCCCCACAAAGTTCTTGTGCTGGATCCTTCTGAGACTGACTCACGACCTAAGAGCTGTGGTCCGACTCAAAAAGACGTGCTGAGCCCATCAGCTTGGGGATTTTGAACTTGGAGGTGGAGAGATGAAGGTGGGGAGTGATGAAGCCAAGATGAATAGATGTGAGATGTAAGGGAAGTTGAGCCCAGCAGTGTGGCCACACAGGCTGTGCCTCGGGGGAGGAGGTGTGGGGTGGGGAGAGACAACAGGGAGCAGATGCGGGGAAACCCAGGAGCCCAAGGGGGGAGCCCAACCTCAGTGATGTTCCAGACCCAACTTCCAGGAGACCTCTGTCTTGGATTCCTCTGCTTTGATTCTCATCGGGAATCAAAACTTCCTTAAAGCCCCGCTTATCTGAGCTAGTTCCACGTGACTGGTGGCCAAAGGAGACATCACTCAAACAAAGGAAATTTGAATTGACGTTTTTTTCTTGACCATTATAAAATATTTCCCCAAGTTACCATCTGTGTTTTAAATACATAGTTTTTAATGGCTAAATAATATTTCGTAGTATAGACACATTGTATAGGAAATCTAAATACGACAAAGTTGATTACTGTTACCGCTATTAAAATGGATCCCTGAGTACTGAGAAATCTAAGACCTGTGTGTGGTTGCCCCAATGATGCAGGAAGAGCTACATTCAAGACTCCTTCTGCCCACCAGAGTGGTCACACACACACAGACACACACACACACACCGGAATTGACTGTGGAGAAATCCAGCATGCCTTCAAAAACTGCCTTGAGCACCATCTTACATCTTAAATCTCTAGCATCCTTCAGAGCCAAAGGCCAGGACGCCGAATCTGAGCAGGGCTGGTGGGCTTACCGGCACCCTATGTGTGAGCGTTGAACTTGCAGCTGCCGGGAAAACCAGGACCAGGGTTTTCCTTACTTCCTCTTCTTATTCATCTACCTCAGTGCTCTACCGCTGGAAAGTGCTCAGCAAATGCTCATTTATGATGACGTTAAGGAACAAAGGGTCCTTGACCCAGGCTGTCACTGTGCAGTCCCGGGGCACCGTGGGCTCCCGCAGAGGGGCCACTCGTCCCACCACCCAGCACCGCGGCTGCAGCATCACGTCCTGCAGAGGCGGTTTGGACTCTGACTAGACACCGTAAACTCCTCAGTTTGTGTTACTAACCGGAAAGTCTACGTTCCTAGAGAGGAACCCAGAAGTGTGTCTGCACACCTCAGCTGGGGACGTGCCCGGGACTCTGCACCTGCCACTTTCTTCCATCCTCACAGCAAACCTCACGATCAAACCAGGCTCACAGCCGGGCAAGCAGGAGCTCGCGCAGACCAGGTAAGGCTCCCGCCGACGCAGAGCCGGGGTACACGCCTTCGCCGCCTGCCACAGGTCCGGGGCGCGGTGGCGCAGCTCCAACGAGCGTCCTGGGGCCACTCATGCCAAGAGGGGACCAAGTTCGGTTCGGAAGCAAAGGACAGCTTGACTCTTGGACAAGAGAACGGGGAGGCGCCAGCGCTCAGTAGACAGGCGGGGGCGGGGCTGCCCTTAGGGCTGGGGCGGGGGCGGGGCCTCGCGGGCGGGCGCAGGCGCAGTGGTGCTGCGCACGCTGGGTCCAGGGCCCGGCGGGCGGCTCTGCACACGGCCCGCCGCCATCTTGGGGCGCGTGGGCGCAGCGCCCTGAGCTGAGGGGTGGACGCAGCCGTTTGGCTCCAGGAAAATGGTCTGAGGTACCAGGTGCGAGGCCTCCGCACGCGGCCCCCTGCGAGCCAGGGAAGCTAGACTCAGCACGAGGAAAAGGACGGAAAAGGTTAGACTTCACCTTGCCGCCTAGATTCGATCCTTGTTTCCCGGGAATGGGGGCGGGCTCTGCCGGTGACAGACCGGCCTCTGCCGCCTGCCCCTCTGCCGGCGGTGGAGGCGCCGAGGGGCGCGGCCCGGCCCGGGACTGCGCCCTGCCGCGTGGGCAGCGGGGCGGCGACCGGTGGAGCGGCCGCCTCTGGGTGCGTTTGGTTGCGCCCGGACCTCGGCCCTGACGGTCCGTCTCCCTGAGTGGCCCCCACGTGCCTGAGTTCTTGGGGACCGAGGACCCCAGTCGGCCGAGGACACGGGGCCCAGATGTCGGGGAGTCGTGGTCACGGGTCGCGGTTCCTGGAGGCGCGGGTCTGGGGTGCAGGCTCGGCGCCGGGCCGGGTCTCCCCGCGCTCGCTTTGGGTGCTTTCCGGACGGGAAGCTCGGGTCAGAGCGAGGTTCCCAGCAGGACTCGAGGGGTCCACTGCCTCTGGTCGTCTCCGCGGTTGGGGCTCAGGGCCTCTTCCCTTGTCTGTGACGACCCCATGGAGTGATCCCTGCGGCTTGGGGACAGAGCGGGTGATGAGGGGCTCCGAGTGGGGTCTGCCCCACTTTGGGGAAAGAAGTTTTGCCGTGTTCGTCACCTGCCCCCAGGACCTCCTCGATCTTGGCTGAAGCCCCACGTCGGGCTTTGTCCAGTTCCCCTTGGTATGGACTAGGAGTCGCTGGACGGGTCTAGCCTGAGTTGTGGGTCCCAGGGCCGCCCTGGAGGCAGTTGTCCGCCTCACTGTTTCCCTTTACGACCCCTCCGCCCCCTTTTGGTGGCCCCTGCGATGAATCACTCCCACCTTCCTGGGAAGCTGTACTGCTCCTAAGAGCCTCAGGGCCCGAGCCACAGTCACCAGTCTGTTCTCCGCGGTAAGTGTACCTCTTAACTTCCGAACGGCCCCCGCCTGCCCGCGTGGGATGGCACGCGCGTACCAGGAGCCTGTGAAACGTCCCAGGTCTCCCCCGTCCTGCGCGCTAAGGCTCCTTTGAGGGCTCTTGGCTTCGCCCTTTGGGCTGAAGTCCCTGGAGGCTGGCTTCTTGCTTCTGTGACTCGAGTCTGGGAGGTCAGTGCATGTCCCTCCAGCCTTTGTCCCCGTCTCGTAAAACACCTCCTGTCTGAGCCGTTGCTCTTCGGGGTGTGGGAGAGGCTCACTTCCTGGGTCAGGGCGACTGGACTGGACCGTGCCTGTGTTTTCCGTTCAGCCATGTTCCGGGGGCCCCATTTCTGTGGTTGGCGGGGTGGCAGGAGTTATTCAGCATGTGGCAGATTTTTATGGTGGCCACTGGGTTGTCTAAGAGCATAACCTGAACTTGAACCAACATTTCGGGATAACCATTCTGTTCCTTTAGGTCTTACTAAAGCCTGACTCCTGTATGGAGTCCACATAGTGACAGACTGACCAGATGTCAGCTTTTCAGCTACCTTTCGCAGCCTCCATAGACAAGAAGGCCATCCCTTAGCAGTTTGATCTAGTTGTTTAGAGAAAGAAGCAACCACTCGAGTAAGGGGTCCCAGTTTTTGAGCTAATACTCCAAGGGTGATTCCCCTTCTCTCGTGAATGTAAAGGTCAAAGAGTTTAGCCAACTCTGGGGATGGGAGCCCTAGGCTGGGGCCTGAAGTAACTGCTTTTTTAGCTCTTGAAAGGCCCCTTTGCATTCTGAATTCCATTCAAAAGGATCATCACCCTTCCCTTCTAACGTTTCATATAGAGACCGAGCCATTAGACCACAGTTAGGGATTCAGATGCGCAAAACCTCGCTACCCCCAGGAACCCCTAAGCTGTCTTCTAGTTCTAGGAGGGGCGGGGCTGCAAATGGCTTCTTCCCTTTCCGGGGGTGGGCTTCTCTGACCTTCTGTGAGACCGAAGCCCAGTTTGTGACATTTGAGCTTTTTCTTGGACACCTTATACCGTTTATCGGCAGGGTGGTTCGGAGGCGGCCTTACTGGGGCTCGCGGTCGGAATGCACACTGAGGGAGGGTCCCCTCCTCCAGATGCAGGTCTCTTAGGTCTTTAGCTACAGTTTCCCCAGAGATGGGGGTTTTTGAGCCCTTGGGGCCGGACTGTCCAGCAGTGTTGCTGTTTTTGTTGCGTGTTTAGGTCCTGCCACTCAAAAGGAAAAATTTCTTCTGTCTCTGGGGCTAATGGAATACAGAAGAAGGCGTCTTTTAAATCTAATACAGACACCAGGCCCTGGTGACGGCAGAGTGGCCAGCAGGGTGCAGGGATCAGGGACCACTGGACGTGTGTCCTCGGTGGCTTCATTCCTGCCCTGAGGTCCTGTACCACCAAGTATTCCCCACTGGGTTTCTTTATGGGGAAAATGGCGGTATTACAGGCTGGCTGGCCTGGCCGAAGGAGGCCCTGGTCAATTAGGCCCCGTATAACAGGGGCAGGGCCAACAAGGCCTTGCGATGGGAGAGGGAGCTGTTTTCTGTTGGGCCACGAATGTCCAGGTTTCAGACGGACTCTAGTGGACTGGCTCCTGAAGCTCGTCCCACCCGTTCCTGGGCCCAGACCTCAGGAGGTAGGAATGCCAGGGGCTTTCTTCGGCTCCTGGTGGATCTCTCTTATCTTACTCCAGTTGACGGGTTTCTTCCCTCTGCCTGGATTCCCTTGAGGACCATGTTTTTATGGAGGGTCAGCCTCTGTCTTCCTCCCCTTCCCCCTTGTCTCTGTGGTCCCAGCCAGGCTGGTCACCAGGGGCCACCTGAGTCCCCGTCTGGAAGCAGCATGACCTGCGTCATTTCTGTTCTCTTTGCTTCCTTTTGGGCTTTTGAGAAGACCCTGGCCTTTCCTTCCCCTGTTGGGAGCACATGGAGGAGGCCCTGGATGTCAGCCAGGTGGGGGTCACAGGTCTGACAGTTCCCCCTAATCAGATTCAGGACCCCCCCCCCCCGGATCTCCCCTCAGCCCCTTACCGTGGCTTTTCTAGTAACGCTGACCAGAAGTGGTAGATGGGACGTGGACCTGGGTGAGGCCTCCTTCTCTGTCAGGGACCTGCCTCAGAGGGAGCACTTCTACTGGGGGTCGTTGGACCCTGGCTGCTAATTAGTCCGGCTTCGTGTGCTTGCTGGACTGGGTTCTGGGGAAGGGGCTGGTGTGGAGGAAGGCCCCTCGGGCCTGTGGCCCAAATCAGGACAAATGAGGAAGGGATCAGGGAGGGAGTGGTAGAGGAGGGTGAGGGAGGAGACCAAGAAGGCCCTCGGGGGAGGGTGAATGCTGGGTATCACCCCGGTGGGTCGGTTGGGGAGAGCGCACATCCCTTCTGAACGCCTTTGTTCTGCTGTAAGGCCATGAGAAACCTGGGCAGAGCGCATTTCATCCCATTTCTTTTGTCTCAGGCATAGCAGGTCCACTTGTAAAACGGTGGTGTAATTTAGAGACTCACTGACAGGCCACCTTTCCCCATCTCCCAGCGGTGCTGGGGCCAGGCTGTATTATATGGGAAGATTAAGTATTTCAGGGTCGGGTCAGGGAGTAATACTGAAAATTTTCCATGTCTGCAGCATGCACCTAACAGGCTAGCCTTTGAGGGTGGTGGACGTCTGGTTCCCTCACCTTAGATGTTCTGTTTTAGATTTGTTTCCAGCTACTGAGGGGGCAGTTGGAGTGACTTGTTGGCCCACAAATGACGTAAGATTTGACCCAAATAAGATCAGAAATCTTATTTGAGAAATTCAGAACCAGCAGAAACCAGTTCATGGATTCCTCAGAAGACCAAAGTGGGAGGTGTCCAAATGGTGTGGACTCTGATAAGACAGGGGGTCCCCCTTGAATTTGTAACAGTCCGTGCTTGGGACAGTCAGTCCCTCCTCAGTCAGAATGTCCCCCAGAAGGTTGGACGGGGCTGCTTCAGGCCAGAGCAGCATAGCCACGTTAGGTCCTGACCAGCGTGGTTCCTTGGGGGTGGCACAGCTGAGGGGGTTCTTCTCTTCCCTCCTTTCAGCCAAAGATGCGGAGTTTTCAGACTTCCTGTTGGCTAGGAGATAAAACCGAGAGGGATTCCCACAGGGTAGTCACCTGACAATTGGGGCAGCCGGTATTCTCTGCCGATCCCAGGAGGGGGGCCCACGGAACCTCGGTCGATGAAGAGTCACCCAAGTTTCGCCTCACAGGCAGAGGGAGGAGGAGAGGTGGGGCAGTGGGTGTTTCCTTTTCTTACCAGCAGCTTGTAGGACATTCCAATAGCAGAGTTCCTGGTCTTGTAAGAGGCTCACAGGGCTCCCCAGCCCACTTTAGAGGAACTAGTGCTGACCGGAAGTGATCAGGCCATCAGGTACCTACCCAGGGGCCCTCTTGTACTTGGCGATCGTTTCCAAAGCTGGGATCGAGCATCCTCGTTCCGTTCTGTCAGGTATCCCATCACCTGCGCCTTTTCCCAATCTCGCCTCTTGGCTCAGGGGACTGGCCACTCCTTTACCAAACTGAGAATGACCATGGAGAATGCCGCTGTTGCCCCGGAGGTCCGCGAGGAGGGCAGAGAGCCCCGTTGCAGCCACTGCGCCTTGTACTGGGGTCAGGAGGACAGCACTGATGGGGAGACAGTAGGCAAGATTGCGTGGCTCCCTCTGGTCCACAGGTCCCCACGGTCCCCAGGCAGCAGGTCTACGGGAAGGCCAGCCAAAGGCGGCAGGCAGGCAGGCATGAGCTTCAGTCTCCAGCCTCCAGTGGTACTGCAGTGTGATCCCTCAAGGGAGTGCCGTCCAGATGACTGTGGGGGCCACACCGTATGCCCGCCTCACCGGAACTGCTGGGTTGCTCGGCAGAGTTGTTCTGAAGTCAGCCAAAGGCTGCCACGTTTTACCTCGTCATAGTGTCCTCAGAGACCAGTCAGTCATCCCCACACAGACCTCCCAAAGCCTTCGCCGACCTCCCACTGAGCTGGGGGAGCCCAGAGCCTGGTGGGTGGGTGCAGGTGAAAAGGCCACGATGCATCCCTTCATGGTTGCTAAAATTTTTTACCACCCCTTTTGAGTCGGACAAGATTCCACCTGCCTGGTGTCCTTCCAGCCAACAGAACGAGACTGAGTTCAGTTCAGAAGCAAAGGAAAGCTTTTTCCTTTGATCTGAGACTGGAGAAGTGTGAACTTGCTGGCCAGAGCCCGGGGTCCCCGTCAGGCCATGGGCAGGGCTGCTTTACGGGGTTCCCAGGAGCGGGGAGGGGGCTGCGGTCCTCACGGGGTGGGCACGGCAATGCTGCTCACACTCCAGATCCAGTGCTGGTGCAGCGTCTCTGCAGCGCCTACCAAGGTATGGCGCAGGTATTTCACACCAGGAGCTCTGGTCTGAAGTCCTGCATGCAGCCCCCTGGGAGCTAGTGAAACTAGACTCAGCACAAAGAACGGTTAGACATGATTTCATGACCTGGATTCGATCTCCATTCCCTGGGAGGTGATAGTGGGTTTTGCTGTGACGCGGCTGATCCTCCTGACTTGGTGGGTGGGTCCTGGACAGAAGGGCCCTCCTGCAGCTGCTGGGTGTGGCCTGGGGGCCCTTCTGGTGCTGGCTCCAGTGGCAGAGGGAGATGATTCTTGGGGGCTTCAGCACGCTGGGACTTCATTGGAAGGAACTGAAAACACTTCACTTCTGTTGTCCAAGCAAAAGTGGAACTCAGTCTGGGGGCTGGTGACACGAGGGCCTCTCTGCTACACTTGGCGGCCAGTCTGTGTGCAGTGCAGTGCTTTCCGGGCTCGTGGGTGGACTTGTACTGATCTTTGGGCTGGGCCACGTGGCCCACCCAGGCCTGCATTTCCCCACAGCCAGTGGCACCACCAGCCTTGATGATGCTGCTTCCAACCACAGGGGGGCACAGTGGCATCATTAAAAAATTTCCGCTCTCGCAGTTGCTGCTGACCTCGGGGTTTGGGGGAAAGACCCATGCTTGAGGTTTTGGGGGATTTTTTTTGTCTTTGTAATAAATTGTTCTAGTACAAACTCAAACGGGCTTATTCAAAACAGAGCCTGTTCTAATGCCCTCAGTTTGTAGATGAGAAAACCAAGGCCAGAAACCTGCAGGACCTCTGCCTCCCAAGGTACGCAGGTGGCTGGTGGCCCAGCTATGCTCCCGGCTTCTCCAGGGGACCCGCCGTGCCCTGGCCAGAGCCCAGGGCCCAGGGCTGGGCGAGGGCCACACACAGCTCAGAGGACACAGGAGGACTCCGGGCAGGAGCCCCACTGTGTGCAGCAGAGGATTGCCCAGGAAACTCCGGCATCATTTCCAGACTCAAGGAACTGGTGATGTGAGGGGAAATCAAGGAGGACACAGCACAGGAAGGAGGACGGTGGACACACGTGGAATCCTGAAGGGCTTAACCAGCCTCGGCTGCACGTGCAGGGCCAGCGATCACCCCCCGGGTCACGGAGTGGAGTGGCGTGGCTGCCGGCTTCGCTTCCACTCAGAGTTGACGAGCTGAGGCTCAGTTCTTGAGAGTCTGGTGAAGGATCCAGTGTGAACGGCTGTCAGGACAGGCCATGCAGGGCAGCACTGCCTGCCAAGGCCCTGCACACCGTCAGCCACTAACGCAGGGGGCTTTGAAGTGAACCCACCAACAGACGGAGTCAGTGCTCTCTGGGCCCTGAGAGTCTGACATTTAGACACATTGCCACTTAAAAAATTTATTTTACTTAACAATTTTACTGTATGTAGTCACAATCATTCTAACTTAATTGCTGGTGTCTTTGTAACTTTATTAAGTACCTTTTCTTACATATAACCTTGTTAACCTTTCCAGAGTAATGCAGTAAATAAAAAGGACAAAGAAAGAGACCAGCCTCTCATTTCTTAAAAGAGGTGCAGTCTGTTTCTTCTAGAGGCAAATAATCCAAAACAAAGAGAATTTAACTGGACAATAAAAGACAGTTATGCTTTATCATTTATAGAAACCGTACCCTTTCCTAAAATGGTTTTGATAAAGTTTATCAAAAAAGCATACAAAAGGTCTAATAAAAGAAGAATGAGATGGGAACTAAGGATCAAGCGGAAAAAATTCAGTAAATACAACGATGACAACGTGCAACATAGTTTCTGTGATTGAATGTAAAGCATGGCTCTGAGCTTCCTGAAGGCCAAGGCAAAAGTGGAAAGAAGAGAAATAAGTAATATCAGCAAACAGAAGAACGTAAATTTTTTTAAAAATTATTTCCCTGGAAACCAAATCTATAAAGAGTTGCTGTGTGTGAGGATTTCTATGATGGCTTTAAGTGAAGAAATGGTGGACAATGTCCTTTGTAAGAGTTTTTGTACAAATTGGAGGAGGTAAGAATAAATATTCCAACACAACCTAGTAAAGTTAATCCCATGAAGGGGGCGGCCAACCTGAGCAAACTTCTGAAGAAAAACTTAGAATTCCTGCAAGTGGAGGCACAGAATTTAGGTACCTGTTCCTTCTACAGCCTTGTGCCTGGAGCCTGGCATTGAAGACTGGAGATAGCTTGTTCCCATGTAAACTCAGATGGAACTGTTCAAAACCGGATCCTGCAAGAATCCAGCATCTCCGATTTGAAATTACAAATGGTTTTCATGGGCTGTGTGGCCACTTGGCAGGCACCCAGGCACAGACCCTGGGCTGTCCAAGCGAGTCCCCTGGCAGCACTGGGCACTGACAGTGGATGTCTCAGCTGTGTGTGTGTGACACAGCTTTATTTCATCTCTGGGTTGAATTTTGAGCAGATGTGCTTTGCTCTCTCTCTCTCTCTCTTTTTTTTTAAGGTAAAAAGCAATGAAAAATGCTGTGGTTTTGAAATTAAGTGAGCTCTTGAAAAATATCAGCTTTGTTTGGCTTCAGATTTTGTTTTTTCCTATACTCTAAGTTTCTCTTCTTGGCAACAAAATATCTAATTGAAAACTCAGCACGCCCACTGCCTCCCCACTCCTTCAAAAAAAAAAAAATGTGTGGGAAGTCTCCACTAACTGAAAGAGAGTTTTCAGTTTGGTGTAATTTTTAAAGTAAACCAAAAAATAAAAATGATAGCCATTTGCTTAATTGTTTAAGCATTTGTGATACATTAATCAGTTAACACCTGCATATCAGTTTTTAACATGCCCAGGGCTGCACTGGGCTATTTAAAAAACGTTTCTTCTGTTGTCAGGAGTATGACAATCTTGTTGGAGAGGAGGAACTAAAACACATGGTGTAGTTAGAGAACTAGTAAGTACTAATATGTGTCAGATCACCAAGTGCAAGTTCAAAGCAGGAGGGGCCGTCGTGGGAAGGAGTGGTCAGGGAGGAATTCAGGGTCTTGACCCGTCACAATCACTCCTCACGCACAAGAGAATGAGAAATATCTGAGGGTCGTACTGTTCTCTGCCCTCTCCAATTGAACAAATATTTCTCCAGATCCAGATCTCTCCCCAAGTTTCACTGTGGTTCCTTGTTTCCTGTTAGATTTTTTTTTTCAAATCTTTGCTTAAAATGTTGAAGGCCAAACAAGAGCAAGAAAGTCTCACCCCTGAGTCAGAACCAAGGCGGCTCCCAAGCTCATCGTTTCACTCACTCTCAGATTCCTGAACATAGACCTGCATTCCTGCTCTTAATCCTCCCTTGGCGACCTTCCACCCTGACATCTTCTTTTGTGCAGAGAACCAGGCAGGTTTCTCACCAGCATTAATCCTGTTCTCAGCCAGATTTGTAGATGAGCCCCCAGGACATGAAGCTGCCACGGGGATCCCAGCCCAGGCTTCCCACCTAGCTGGACACTGGCCGGTCACAGATACAACCGAATTGTTGTCTTTGTAATCATGGTCTCCTGTGAACTTTTGCTTCATCAAAAATGTAACAGCTGACGAAAGAAGAAACCCCTACTTCTTTTTTCCTAGTGTATTTTTATTTTTTTCTAATTTATATGACCAGTGTTGAGGAAAGGAATGAGTTTTGAAATTAGCAAAACAACATGTTGTTGGCAGCAGAGCACATCAGCCTCCCAGTCTGCTGAGATGCCCCAATGAACCAGGGGACAGAGCCTGGGCAGTGGGTGGTGTGGCTTAATAGGGAGGACCTTGGGTTCAGCTGGCAGGTCTGCTGCAGTCCCTGACATCACCCTATCCGAATTATAATGCATTTCACTTGTACATTTTACATATTTCAAATATGGAGGTCAAGATGAACAACAGCCAGCCTTCATTTGCTCAGCAACACTTTACTGAACACCGACCATGGCCTTGTTCTGGGCAGCGTGGAGAGGATAGTCAATGGTGCTGCCCTTTGGGCGGTCCCTGTTTTATAGGGGAACTCTGGAAGCAGGAAGGAAGGAAAGTTTCAGAGGGGGCAGCCTTTGAACTAAATCGGTCTTTAAAAATAAATTGGTCAGTAGAGTTAGAGGGAGAAAAACGATGGTTTTGGAAGATAGACTTTTCAAAAAAAGCAATTAACTTGAGCAAAGGCATGGGCATAAAAGAGCCAGACCATCTGGAGAATTTCAGAACATTCTGCATGACCAAGAATAAGGAGCAGGAGAGGGCCTTTGAGAAACACAGCTGGAGAGGTAATGAGGGCCCAGATCTTGTGTCACACAAAGGACCTCTTATGCCACACAAAGAAATTCGGATTTTTTTTCCCTTTAGGCACAAGGAAGCCGTTGAAGGGTTTAAACAGACCGCGATGTAATCAGATTTACTCTTTGGAAATAAGACCTCCTGATTAGTTCATGGGGTCGTGTGTCTCTTCTTGCATGTCATCCGTTGTTTTGTTGTTTGGTCTTCAGACTTTATTACTGATTGAAGTAACAAAATGGCTGGAGCGAAGAGGCCGTGCCACTTACCCTCCCACAGTCTCATTTCATCTGCTTTTAAGATAGTGGTTACATTATCCGCCTCACCTTGCTGAGTTTGGTGTAAGAGTAGAGGCAGATGGAGGCAGAGAAGCGAGCTTGCAGCCCTGCTGTTACCAGTGTGCCTGCTGGACTCTGTCCGTTCGCTGGTACCAAGCAGATTACAGATGACCAGTGTTTACAGTTGGATGGACAAAATAACAAAAATATAATATCTAGCACAAACTTTATAAACCATTAGGCCTTTCATTTTATTTTGCATTTAAAAATGTTCATATCTGGGTCCCAACCCAGAGACTGATTTCGTTCATCAGGGGCATATCCCGGTATTGGTATTTTTAAAAACTCCTTGTAAGTTGACTATGCAGTTAGGTTTGGAAACCATTGTTCTAGTCTTATGTGGCTTTACAGATAGGTTTCTTTAAATTCTCCAGTAATACATAATTCACATGCTATAAAAATTATACTAAAACTTACAGAAAAAACAAAGGATGCTGTTGAGTTTATTTCATGAAGCAAGAACAATCCTAATTACAAAAAATGAAAACTGAAAGAAAACTCACCAAAGATATTAAGTTATAAATTAATCTTCCTTGTGGATTACTAGGAAAACAAAAATCTAAAGGCAAAGACAGACCAAATACAAGCCCAAATGTTTTACTATTAGATCCAAAGATTATATTTTAATGAATGTAATCAAAACAAACAAAATAGGGGAAAAAGAAAAGAATGATAAAAAATGGTAATATTTATTGAAAGCGAGCATAAAGGCAATTAAAATAGAGGATTATCTTATATTAATAAGTTTTGGGCATTCTGCAGCTGTAACTAGAGGTTATGAAAGAAATAGTTAAAACCTGTAAGCTTTGGATGGACATCACATATAAAAGTATTGAAAGTTTTTATTGTAAAAAATGAGCCCAATTCTTGCTTTTTAATGTATTTAATCCATATTGGATCATCAGCAGAGCTATTCACAGAAAATAATACTTATCTAAACTGTTTCCATGTACTTTTTCTTTATTTTTTTAAATAAAATTTATACACCAAAAATGTTTACCATTTTAAAGTGTACAATTCAGTGGTTTTTAGTACATTCACAGAACCGTGCAACCACCAGTGCTATCCAGTTTCAGAACATTTTCATCCCCAAATGGAAACTTCATACTTGTTAGTGATCATGCCCCAGTGTCCCTCCCCCCAGGATCCGGTAACTACTAACCTACTTTCTATCTTTATGGATTTGCCTACTCTGGACATTTCATACAAATGGGTTAATAGAATAAGCGGTCTTTTTTGTCCGGCTTCTTTCACTGAGCATAATGTTTTCAAGGGTCATCCATATTGTAACAGGTGTCAGTATCTTGTTCCGTTTTACGACTGAATAGTATTCCATCGTATGGAGAGATCCCAGTTTGTTTATCTTTTCATCTGTTAATGTGCAGTTGAGTTGCTTCCACTTTTTGGCTATCATGAACAATGCTGCTGTTAACACTAACGTACATGCTTTTGTGTCAGAACATGTTTCCAGTCCTCTTGGGTATGTCCCTAAGAATGGAATTGCTGGGTTAGATAGTAACTTGGTGTCTGACTTTTCCGGAAACTACTATTTTCCACAATGGTTGCACATTTTACATTCCCGCCAGCAGTATATGAAGTTTTCAATTTCTCCACATCCTTGCCAACACCCGTTCTTTCCTTTTAAAAATAGTAGCAGAATGTGGCTGTTGTTTTAGTGTGTGTGAAATAATAACTCTGTGGGTTTGACCTGCATTTCCCTAATGTCTGATGATGTTGAGCGTCTTCTCATGTGCTTATTGGCCATTTGTGTTTCTTCTTGAAGAAATGTCTACTCAAATCATCTGCCCATGTTTAAACTGAGCTATTTGTCCTCTCGTTATTGAGTTGTAAGAAATTTTTATGTATTCTGGATACTAGACCCTTGTCAGATACATGATTTATAACATTTGCTCCCATTCTTTGGATTGTTTTTTCATTTTCTTTATAGTTTCCTTTGATGCCCAAAAGTTTCCAGTATTGATGGAGTTCAATTTGTCTAATTTTGTCTTTGCTTACTTGTGTTTTGGAGGTCATCTTTAAGAAACTGTTGCCTAAACCAAGGTCATAAAGACTTATGTACGTGTTACTGTAGCTTTCGCCCTTAAGTGCAGGTGCTTTGTCCATTCTGAGCTGGTGTTTGAACATGCTGTGGGGCAGGGGTCCAGATTCGTTCTTGTGCATTTTGATTGGCCAGTCAGTCGGCCTGACATCATTTGTTAGAAAGAGTATTCTTTTCTCCATTGAATAGTCTTGGTGCCCTTTGTCAAAAAACCAGTTGACCATAAATGCATGGCTTTATTTCTGGACTCTCAGTTCCGTTCCACTGTTCTGTGTGTCTAGCCTTTTCTCAGTGTCCCCTGTCTTGATTACTGAGTAGCTTTGTAGTACATTTTGAAGTTGGGAAATGTGGCTACACCAACTTTGTTCTTCCTCAAAATTGTTTTGATTATTCTGTGTCCCTGGCATTTCTGTATGAATCTTAGGCTCAGCTTGTCAATTTCTGCAGGGAAAAACGGCAGCAAAAATTTTGATGGTAATTGCGTTAAAACTGTAAATCAGTTTGGGTAGCATTCCCAGCTTGACGACAGTATTTTGTAGTTTTCATGTATATCTTGTACTTCCGTTGTTAACTTTATTCCTAAGTATTTTATTCTATTTTATTTTTTAAAAATTTTAATATATACTTTTATTGAAGTACAGTCAGTTTACAATGTTGTGTCAATTTCTGGTATACAGCACAATGCTTCAGTTATGCATGGACATACATATGTTTGTTTTCATATTCTATTTTAAATGGGATTGTTTTCTTAATTTCAGTTTTGGGCTGTTCATTGTTGCTGTGTGATGCAGCTGATTTTTGTTTGTTGGTCTTGTATTCTGCATATTTGCTGAACTCATTTATTAGCTCTAATAGACTTTTTGTGTGTGGAACCTTTAGGGCTTTCTGTGTATAAAGTCTGTCATCTGTGAATAGAGCATGTTTCACTTCTCTCTTTCCAACCTGGGCACCTTTTATTTCATTTTCTTGCCTTATTGCCCTGGCTGTAACTTCCAGTAATGCGTCTTGTTCCTGAACTTGCGAGGGAAGACTTTCAGTTGTTCATCATTAAGTCGTATGTCAGCTATGGATTTTTCATAGATACCCGTCATCAGACTGAGGAAGTTCCTTCAATACCTAGTTTGTTGAGGGGTTTTCATCATAAAAGGGTTTAATTTTGTCAGATGCTTTTTGTAAGTCAGCTGAGTTGATCACATGGGCTTTTCCACTTTAGTAGTATGGTATGTTACATTGATGGATTGTTTATATTGAACCAGCTCGGACAGAGAGTTCTTCAAACCTCTGAGAGCAATAAGCCTCCGAGTTTTTTTCCCAAGGCCTCTGTGCACACGTGGGTCATGCCTCTAACACTCAGCCAGGCAGCTCACAGCTCTGCCTTCCCTGCACTTCTTGCTCGCACAGAGCCTCCGGGTCAACTAGAGGTGAGAGCTTCTATAGTAATTTAGTATAATGTACTGTCATTTGAATGCATAATTCATGCATGAGAGAAATATATTACACAAATACGTATTTATTTGTAAATATTTATGCACTCAATACGGGAGCACTTACATACATAAGGCAAATTTTAACAGACCTAAAAGAAACAGACACCAATATACTTCTTTATACAAAAAAGTGAAATGTGTAATATAAACTTATGTATGAATAATACATATCACACATATTTAATAAACATGTATTAAGGTCATGTATATTGTTTATAATTATTTGTACATTATAATTTATAAATACAACTTATAAAATTTTATACAAATTTACCTATAATACATACACAGCAGGTTGGCTGTATTATATGTAGACCTTCACAGGTGGGCCAGGCAGCCTTCAGCTCAGCAACCAACCTGCTTCTCAGGGCTTCCATTTTGTCGGCCCAGCTCTTAATCTTGGAGAGCTTGGTGATTTGTAGAATATAAATCTAAGGAAGTTACAAATTCATACAACTGTTAAACTATACATACTCAGATCCAAGAATGTTAATGATCTAGGAGCCATGGGACAAGGTGAGGAAGTGAAATGGGGGCTGTTTTTGTTTGTTGTTTATGATTTTTCTACACTATTTTAATTTTTTATCAACACATAAAAATTTAAAAAAATTTTTTGAGCATTTAAATTCCTTGATGCAGAAAATAAATTTCTATTTTTAGTCTTTTAGAATTTAAATATGAGTAATAATGCCATTAGGTGAATGAGCAGAATTTGTTTTCTTCTCAAGACCAAAGCCAAGTGGCAGACTCTTACAAAAGCCACCAGTGGTAACTCGGTGGAAGCAAGATCTCAGCTGAGCACAGTCAGAAGTGTGCACCACTCCCAAAATAGAATGGCGCAAAGGAGATGAGCAACTGATCACCCCGGGAACAACATTTGGTGCAGCTGTGTTACGTGGTTGCCATGGGTTAACAGATCGCACACAAATACCTTTCAGGGACGCAAGTGCCTAGGAAACGAGATGACGCGCAAAGTCACTAATGGCCTCAGCTGCCTTTGTCTGTTTGTGTAAGAACGCTGCCAGAGTGACCACCTCTACGCTTGGGTTTTAAGGCTCACGAGGCAGTCTTCTTAACCTGGCCTGAAACTGAGACGGTGGCTGATGAGAGATTGCTGACTGTGGAAAACAAGTATCAGGCGTCTTTGAGACGTGAAGTGATGTGGTGGATCCTGAGGGCTCAGAGCAGCGAGCTGACGGCCTTGCAGTTGGTCTAGTAACCAGCATACTCAGCACCAGGCTTGCGACAAAGTGCGTGGGGTCTCTCAGGAGCACGTCGCCAGCTAACCAGAAACCTGAGATGTGGCGTCACTTTAGAGTGGAGTGCGCCATTGTTAATAACAATCAACCCGTCAGAGAGACTGCGTGCAGCCAAGCGGACGGGTGGCTTCCAAGTCGTTCTGAACGTGGGAAAACAAGAAGTGGAAACACGCCTGCCTCTGGGCCTGCTCCACCGTATTCAGCTCGGATTCTCAGTCTTGCCCAGTGACAGTCTGCTCGTTTTTCAGAATCCTATTTCTGTTTAAAAGTGTCCTTCAACTTTCTCAGCAGTTACAGACGAGATGCAGAGCACTTAAGGAGCGTAAAACAATAGCTGCGGAGTGTGTGTGTGTGTGTGTGTGTGTACATGTATGTGTCTGTGCATATGTGTGTGTGTGTGTTTTGTTCAGATCCACTTTGATGTTGGGGCTGTGAGCCCACCGGTGGAGGTAGAGGTGCATGTGTGTGTCCAGGAGGATGAAGATGATACTGAACATCTTAAACATCAAATTAGGAAAATATGAATAAGAATAAATGATTAGTATCAGTCTCTGCACACTCAGTTTATCCCTTTTTCCAGCCCTATCAGCTGACATGTGAAGCCCCAGGCCAAGGTGATGAGGGAGTTGGGAGATTTTACAGGCTCACCACGGGCACTACCAGAGGGGTTGTCCTTCCCTACAGGGCACGTAGGTCCCTGCTGGGACACACATTCCCCAGCTGTAACAACCCAAAAGCAGGTGGCAGACTGGTCACCTTCACTCCTCTCCACCCCCAATAGAAAGTCATGGAGAGACACTCAGGTCTCTCTTTACCTTTATTCCAGCCCAATCATTTTATCCTTCAAAAAAGGAAAAAGATGTAGAATAATTATCATGAGTTTCCCTGGATCCTATTCTCTTATGTTCACCTCCAGTGGACGTATGTCATTTGCCTACCATTTTTTCCCTGGGATATCTAAACAGCCAGAGTAAAGAAGGCTATTTTTCCTCTCCTGTTTTCCTTTAAAAATTGAAAGTCAGAGTTCCATAAGAAGTCAACAAAGTGGGGAGTGGGGACTCTCTGAGGAAATAATGCAAGAAGATTTCTCAGAACTAAGAGTCACTGGTTTCTGTACTGAAAGGGCCAAGCAGTTAAGAAGCACAGGCGCATCAGAGCACCTTATCAGAGGTTTTCAGAATTCCAGGACGAAGAGAAGACCCTAAAGATGAAAACAAGGAAACAGCAGATGAGCGCAGACATTGCAGCAGCAGGGAAGGGAGGCCAGAAGCAGTGGAGCAACGCCTTTGAAATTCTAAAGAAAACGTCTTCATCCTAGAATTACAGACCAAGCCCACGGGAGAATCAAGCGTGAGGAGCATAATACAAAGAATGGCATTTTTAAATGTACATGTTCTCAAAACAAAAAAAAATGTGTCCCTTATCGAAAAAAGGTATAGGCTTTTGTGAGCTTTTTCTCACAAAAAGCTACATGGAGATGAGTTTCGCCAATAAAGGGGAAAGATAGGAAATAGAGAAGATACGAATTCAGCACAGGAAGGGGCACAGAAATGGTGAGGAGAGACCCCAAGATGACAGCGGGGTCCCAGGCGAGGAGGACCAGCAGCCTGGCCGGAGGAACGCGGGCGGATGCAGAGGCGGCTGCTCCAGAAAGAAGCTGAGGGAGGCCTGCGGGAAGACGGCCATCTGTGAAGAGCTCGAGGTCGAACAAGCAGGACACAGTCGGGGAAACTGTTACTAATGCCAAGAGAAGCAAGACTGCGCAGAAGGGGGGGTGGTCGTGGTCTGCCGTGTGGCTCAGCTGCAGGCGGCGTTCGCGTGGTCGTGACAGTGTGAACACCGAGTGTGGGGCACTGCTTTACACGTAGTTGTCTTTGGAGTTGGGAGAAGAGGAGGAACATGTTAAGTTATCACCTTCCCTAGTGGAACAATAACCTGCAACTGGAAATTTGAGAAGCGGAAGCGGAAGCGTGCCACGCAGAGAAACGGAGGCAGAGCAACAGTTATGAGCTAGAAGAGGTAAAAGTGGGTGTCTCGGAGGAGAAAGTAGGGGGAGGAAGGGAGGGAGTCTGTTGTTTTTCACAGCCAGCTTGTTGGCTTGAACTAAGGGCATGATATACCTCTGATAAATGTTAAAGCTGAGAAAAATATATACAAAAATAACCCAATTAACAAAGGGGTTGGCCCCAAGAGGATTTGCTTCTGATCCCATAAAACTGGAAACCCGGAGCTCCCAATGACCAAATAATTATCCAAACTGGCTTCAATTAAGAAAGAGAAAGACTTTAGACATATACACTTACAGTGACTGTAGTTAGAAATTAGTGGAATTTTATGGAATTACAACTTCAGGATTAACACATAATAAGAAATGTACTAGAAGTGAAAAATGGCTCACATTATGAAACAGAAGCCTGGCTTTAAAGAGCTCAGATTCTTTTATGAAAATACGTGTTGTAAATTTAGGTTTATAGCTTCAGTGTCTGAGCACATGCCTCCACGGAAGACAAACCATGCTGTAGGTTACATTTATCCGTGGTAAACAGTGATCTTCGCCCACGTGAGAAGAGGCGATGTCGGGGAGTGGTGGGGTGGAACTCAGTGGTAGAGCACATACGTAGCCTGCGTTCAGTCCCTAGTACCTCCATTAAAGGAAAAAGGAAACGTTCATTCCTGTTGATCCAGTGAATCAATTTAAGGAAGCAGAGCTACACAAAAAAGTGGGGGTGATGTTGGGATCTCGGCTCTGTGTGATCATTCTTAGTTGACTTCTCATCAGTGGATGGAGATGGTCTAAGCTCTGGGAGTTTCCAGCCGTTCTTGACCTCAGTTTGCAAGAGGAAGATTCGGTGAGGAGACAGCCTGCAGGGAGTCGTGGAAAGAGAAGGCTCAAGCCGCGGTCATGGGAAGTGCATCCGGCGGGCAGGTAGGAAGAAGACGTCGGTGCCACCAGGACCCTGGAATCCAGCATGAAAGGCCAGAGCTGCACAGTCTTGTCTGAGGCTGTGGAAACAAGAAAAATGGCACAAGCAAAGGCTGCCTCGCTGTTCTGCACCATCTGTTTGGGTTTACTGAGTTGTCCTTTGCCAGCAGAGTTGGGGAAATGCGTACAAATAATTCCGTCCCATCTCAGGCAGGCAGTATCGTCAGAAAGGGAACGTAATAAAGCAATTCATGGAAATGGTGGGGGTGCAGCCTGTAAAACTTCAAAGCCAACATGTCTGAGTCAGGGCTGACTTCTTCAGTAAAATTTCCCCCCGTTCCCCAAGACAGTGTGTCTCCCTTTTTTCTTGCCCCGGAAGCATCTCAACCCAGAAAGCCTTTGGAAATGAAGTTCTGGGCCAGCTTCCTAATCCCAAACCCTACAGCGGACTGTCCTAAAATGATGCGTTAGAAGCGTGGGCTGGACCCACAGCTGATTGGGTTGGGGCTGATACGACCTTAACCGCGACCAGAGCAACTGGACGGTGAACCCTAACCACGGCGTGTGAGGAGCGAAACGGGAGCTGCAGGGGCCGGGCTCCTTCAGAGACGTGCAGCCCTCTCAGTTGCTCACGAATCGCGGTGCCTAGACTCCTCAGGTGAGATAGTGGGGCTCCCTCTTCTGCCTCTTGGCCCCACAGCCGTGCAGGCCCTGACCCCCGTGTACCGCTCAGAGCCTCTGTGGGAGGCAGCACCCAACCCTGGGACCCCTCTGCACAGTTTCGATGCAGAGACTTCTTACAGAGCTGTGGGCCACCCCCAGGGAACCGCCAAAGGTGGAGGTCAGCAGCATTAGGACAAAGCCAGGGCCACCCGGGCTTGACGGGGCGAGGAGAGGAGGGGTGTGGCAGGGTCCACTCGAGGAGGGACGATTACCACCTGAACGGTGAGGCCGACTCGGGGAGTGCAGTGGGGGAGGATGACGCCAAGCTCCCTCCCTCCTGCTCTGCGTCTTCTGACCACATCCAAAGGTGAGGGATGGACGGGGAAGAGGAGGGGAAAACGGGGAGAAACCAGCACATGCGGTATTTGAACCAAAGCAGTTGATTTACGTGACAACACGTGAAGCTGATTTTTCCAAAGCTTGAAAAGTACATACATTTACGTGTGCACACTTGTTTGTGTAAAGTAGGTCACACACACCCTAATCATCTCTGTCTCCAACGTGGTCTCAGTGGGCATATAGTCCCAGACACAAAACCATTCAGGTGATAAGGTTATGGACGTCATAGCGTCCCACTGCCCGTCAGCTTCCCATTCAGTCTGGACCAGGGGCCTGTGTTTGTGTTTTCAACACCTCAGTCCCAGTCATCGCACACGAAGTTCTGAGAACCAGTCGCTTCAACAGTGTCAGTCCTGCACCTCTAAGGAAAAACCCATTTAAGCAGATTATTTTCCTTCTTGATGAGTAGGTGGGACCCTCACTAACCAGAAAGAGAAAGAGCAGCAGAGGCAGAACGATGTGCAGAGAGGAAGGGAAGGCTGAGAGAGGGGCTTGAGAGCGCAAGGCAGCCTCTGAAGGAAACAGCGGGAGGACAGTCAGGGAGAAGACGGGTGAGGATTAGTAAGGCACAGGGGTAAGAAATGTGTGCATGGGGCCGATGCTGTATTGGAAGCCTTGTGGAGGGTCCACTTAAAACCCTTTAAAATTCTGCACACTGAGAGGATCGTGACTACCTGCTGGGAGGGTCTAAGGACTATGACATCAGGTGGCACCGAGCACACCCAGGGCCCAGATCTTGGTTGGTAAACACCATCCTGCAATGAAAGACACCGGAGTCCTTGGAGAAACAGCTGGTTCTAAGGCTGGGGCAGGACACACACCCCAGTGCACCTGGAGCATCTTGTAGGGTCGGAAAGGGAGACGGTGCTCAAGAAACAAAAGAACGGGAGCTTGTTAAAGGGCCACAGGATCCAACCTGCAAGAGTTCCCGACAGCCAGAACAACAGGAAGAAGCGTATTGGATTACAGCCCAAAGTGAAATAAATGTGCACAAGTCCACGATTCGATCAATAAATACTGAACAACTAAATGAGGGGGAAGAGGCAGGCTTTTCATACACAAGAATTCCAAACAGTACACGTGGGTTTAATCGCCCACCTTTGGGGGTGGGCTGGGCTGAGTGACTTGCTCCCAAAAATAAAGCAACGAGAAGAGAAAAACAGTGACTTCACAGTGGAGAAATCTGACCAATACCTGAACCAGGCAATGAAGTTTAGCATCACCAGCGACGTCACATAGAGACATGTGCCCCCAGCCCGACACATGATAAAGACACGTCTCCTTGAGGATATTCTGTCCAGAAACCCATCATCCGGGTCCAATTACGAGGACATCAGATGCACCCAAATAAGGGACATCCTACAAAATCCCTGCCTCATACTCTTAAAGCTGTGAAGGCTGTGAAGATAAGGAAGGATGGAGGAATTGTCACAGACCAGAGGAGCCAAGGGGACATGAGGAGAAAACCAGTAGGGTGTTCAGGATGGGACCACGGAACAGGGAAAGGACATTAATGGGAAAACCTGTTTCAATTTATAGTTTAATGAAGTCTGGAGTTTAATTAATTGTAATGTAGCACTGTTACAGTTGAAGAATTTTAAAATTAAATATTTAACATTAATTTTACCTATTTTCAATAAAAGATCAATCATCTGTTAGAACAATTGATTCTTTCTGTAGGATTTAAAGCAGTTCTTAAGACATGGGCTTGAGTCCTGTCTTGTTCAGTTTTTTTTTACTGCAGTGTAGTTGACTTACTACGTTGTGTTAGTTTCAGGTGTGCAGCGTAGTGATTCAGTTATACACACACACACACACACACGCTTTTTCAGATTCTTTTCCATTGCAGTTTATCACAAGGTATTGAATAGAGTTCCCTGTCCTGCACAGTAGGACCTTGTTTATATCCATTTTATATATAGTAGTTCGTATCTGCTAATCCTAAACTCGCAATTTATTGAGTTCTATCTTAGTTGAATCACAAAGCACTTTTGAAAAATGAATATTGCAAAAAACAACATAAACCTTTCTGCTTCATTTTATGCTCAGTGACCATCTGGCTGTATCTGTTCCCTTTACTGAATTAAAACCAGCTCATCCTCCAGGAAGCAAGAAGTAACTGCCATATGTGTTCATTGGCTGAAAGTTACATGAATAAAACCTCATGTAAAATTTCTGAAATTTTCCTTGAACTAAAAATAAGCAAAATGAGTTGTTGATGACTAGATTGCTCATAAATTCGCCCCAGGAGACACCCCAGAAGCTCTGTAGATGATCATCTGCCCCCACAATAAACTTCATACAGCTGGCTCGGAAGAAAGTTCACTCTCCAAAGTGATAAAAACATTTTGATTAATGCAAAAAATTCTCTTTAAAAGTTCAAATAGGAAGCAACTGCTTGGATAATTTGATGTACTATGAAAAGATTAGGTATTGAAATGAATAATAGGTCCCTATGCTGGTGACTGGTAACCATAGGCTGAAACATGGTTATGTTGCATTTTTTCTGGATGAACCTCAAAGTCCTTGACACACAGTGGTGACAGCCGCCTCCCTCTGGAGACAATGAACTGGTTCAGACGCAGCTCTGGCTAAAGAGCCTTTATCCAGGAATGAATATTTGGCCATAAGCCTTCCTCTTCCTGGAATGCTAAATCCCAGGGATTCTCTGCAGTGCCGGCATCGTCTGCCGAGCAGGGTGTTTCCTGAATGTTTCTCATGGGTTGGAAAATGGTTTGTGAGGAGAGAGGACACTTCCACTTCCCTGGGCATCAAATCCCACATAGTGACCGATAAGCTCCAATCACAGCAGCTGTTTCTCCATCCGAGGACTTCAGAGGTGCTAAGGACAGAGACAGACAGACAGACAAGCAAAGACAGAGACAGAGCCAACCTTGATGTTCTTAAAGTACTAATTCACCGTTTACAAAATGTTTCAGTCTCTGTAATAAGACATCTGGTGACAGCTAAGTTTTATTTCATTCTTAGCAAAATGTAGGTTGTAAAATTTATCTTAACCAAAGTATTGACCTCGCTGTCTTTTAAACATCTTTCTCCATTGTGAACTGCTGAACCCTGTGACCACAAGTGTGATACTCCGAAGGGCTGTCTCCTCCTCTCACCTGGAGAGCACAACTTACATGGAAACGTCCACAGCTGATTCGGCCTCCCAGACAAGCGGATGGGGAACAGAACCAGGTATTGCCCTGAGGGGTGCTAAGTGTCCCTGATGTGGACAAGCAGAAGTTTCTCGGTGAAGACGATCTTTGCCATGTATCACGGCAGGAACTCCACAGTCTCAAACGAATCCTTGCTGAAATATTTGGATGAATTCAAAGCTTAACTTTGAGGGGAAACCCACGTCTGCCTGCAGCTGCCCTGACTGCCCACGTGGGCTGGGATTGTGTTAGATATTCTGCTCCAGCAAGAACTCTGGCCCGATGTCTCATCGTTTATAACAAGAGCTCATTTACTCCTTTGGTAGCACATCCTATTCTCTTAGTGACTCAATTGAAAGTCCCCAGGGAGCAGGAACTATGTGTTTTTATCCCTGAATCCAGCAGTCTGACCTGATGAGTGATAAATGTTCATCCAACGAACGAATAAACAATACTGTTTTACCACCCAAAGTCCCTTTGTGTAAAATCTAATGTGATTCCCTCCGATTTGCCACCAGGAGAATGTTGTCTCCTTTAAGGAATTTATAAGCATCCTATATTAGACTTAGAATTATTTAACCCACTAAACTTAGCTTTTTCTCTGGCTGCCAAATCAGGACCAGATAGCATCCATGTTCAAAGACAGCAATGAGACCAGCCATTATAGTCAGAGTGTTTCCTTTTTTTTAAAATTGAAACATAGTCAGTTACAATGTGTCAGTTTCTGGTGTACAGCACAGTGTCCCAGTCATGTATACACACATACATTTGCAGAGTGTTTTCTGATTTTGGTTTCTTGAAGCTTACTGTTTAATTATATTTTATCCTAAGCTACCTCAAATTGGGGAAGATAGTAATCATTAAATAGATAAGTGAAAATGTGGAGACATGGGTTATGTTAACTGATCCACAATTTCGAGGTGTCCCGTTCTTCCTCCAGGGCAGGACACTAAGTGTCTTCCTCTCCCGGGGAAGCCAAGGGGCGTTACTTGTGTGCTGGGGCAGAGGGGCTTTCTGTTCCTCCCCCTGGGCAGCTGGTTCTGCTTTTACTCCTCCAGGAGGTAAGGGTACATGGGTGGGCTTTGGGCCGGTCCGCAGGGGCAGGTGCTCACGTCTGTCCCTGGCACCAAGGGGCTCCAGTCTCCTTTGTGAGAGGCTGGGGTCTCCCTCTCTGTCTGGACCTCCAGCTATTCCAACGGGACATGCTGCGCCGCTCGCGGCCTTGGAAATCTGCTAACATTCTGCCTGATGTCCCCTTACTTGCCTCCTTCCTCGTGCTGCACAGCGGTCCTGCCCTGGCCTCTCCTGGAGGGGCTGGTCCCTCTTTGAAACTCCGTCTGCTTGGTGGCCTGTAACCTCGGCTCTCTGATCAGCTCCAGAAAAGTCATGATTTTGTAGATTAGCCAGTTTTTTGCCATTTCTGGGGGGGGGGGTCGTTCTTTTGCAGCTTTTACACCCAGGTGGAGGCTGAATCACCAAAGGTGATGGATGGTTTGGAGCAGCGTGAGGGTGTGTCTGTTGACGGTTTTGCTGACACCCTTGGCTGTGGATCTGCAGTTCTCATCCCCGTCTGCCTTCCTTCCTTATGTCCAGCGCTTGAGTTGGAGGCGCCCGGCCAGGCCGGGGCTCTGATCGCTTGCCAAGGTTCACATTCCAGTCCAGCCATGACCTGAGGCCCGTGCCCGCAGCACCTGGCTAACCAGCGCCCTGAGGTTCAGTCAGGTTACAGCGTTGGGAGGAGACCCAGCGCCTCCCACACAGTTACCACTTTTCACATCAGGGCTGCATTTCGGCAAGACCTCATACATTCTCACAACAGGACTTTGAAAAGCAACGCATAAGGTTTACATAATACAAAGAGAAGTGGACATGAATCATTTTAGCAATTCATGTGTGGTCATTTGATTAACACAGTCAATCCAGATAGTTTAGTTTAAGCCTCCTTGATACCGGCTCTCTGAAGTCACCAGAGCTTGGTGAGTCTGGGTCAGGCACTTAACAGACTCAGACTTCCACTGAGCTTTATGATTCAGGAACATAAAGACAAAGTCTGTGTGGAAAAATTTTATTTTTTTCCCAGCTATGGAGGCCATTATAACAGCACCTTTACTTAACAATGTGCTTTCTTACTGTCTGCATTTTCTGTCTTTACTTGTCCTTGGCAGTTACCATTTCTAACTAGTGTTGTGTATGCCTGGAAAAGGCAAGACAGCGTCTGTCTGAGTTAGCACCCCCAGCAGCGAGGTTAACATCAGCTTTCCCGCGGAGGTCACTTGAAGACTGTACAAAACAGAAATACTGTTTCAAGTTTTTTTTTTAACATTTTTTATTGATTTATAATCATTTTACAATGTTGTGTCAAATTCCAGTGTTCAGCACAATTTTTCAGTCATTCATGGACATATACACACTCATTGTCACATTTTTTTCTCTGTGAGTTATCATAACATTTTGTATATATTTCCCTGTGCTATATACAGTGTAATCTTGTTTATCTATTCTACAATTTTGAAATCCCAGTCTATCCCTTTCCACCCTCCACCCCCCTGGTAACCACAAGTCTGTATTCTCTGTCTGTGAGTCTATTTCTGTCCTGTATTTACGCTTTGTTTTTGTTTGTTTTTGTTTTTTGGATTCCACATATGAGCGATCTCATATGGTATTTTTCTTTCTCTTTCTGGCTTACTTCACTTAGAATGACATTCTCCAGGAGCATCCATGTTGCTGCAAATGGGATTATGTTTTTGGTTTTTATGGCTGAATAGAATTCCATTGTATAAATATACCACATCTTCTTTATCCAGTCACCTGTTGATGGACATTTAGGCTGTTTCCATGTTTTGGCTATTGTAAATAGTGCTGCTATGAACATTGGGGTGCAGGTGTCATTTTGAAGTAGGGTTCCTTCTGGATACAAGCCCAGGAGTGGGATTCCTGGGTCGTATGGTAAGTCTATTCCTAGTCTTTTGAGGAATCTCCACACTGTTTTCCATAGTGGCTGCACCAAACTGCATTCTGACCAGCAGTGTAGGAGGGTTCCCCTTTCTCCACAGCCTCTCCAGCATTTGTCATTTGTGAATTTTTGAATGACGGCCATTCTGACTGGTGTGAGGTGATACCTCATTGTAGTTTTGATTTGCATTTCTCTGATAATTAGTGATATTGAGCATTTTTTCATGTGCTTTTTGATCATTTGTATGTCTTCCTTGGAGAATTGCTTTTTTAGGTCTTCTGCCCATTTTTGGATTGGGTTGTTTATTTTTTTCTTATTGAGTCGTATGAGCTGCTTATATATTTTGGAGATCAAGCCTTTGTCGGTTTCACTTGCAAAAATTTTCTCCCATTCCATAGGTTTTCTTCTTGTTTTACTTCTGGTTTCCTTTGCTGTACAGAAGCTTGTAAGTTTCATTAGGTCCCATTTGTTTATTCTTGCTTTTATTTCTTCTAGGAGAAAATTTTTGAAACGTATGTCAGATAATGTTTTGCCTATGTTTTCCTCTAGGAGGTTTATTGTATCTTGTCTTATGTTTAAGTCTTTAATCCATTTTGAGTTGATTTTTGTGTATGGTGTAAGGGAGTGTTCTAGCTTCATTGTTTTACATGCTGCTGTCCAGTTTTCCCAACACCATTTGCTGAAGAGACTGTCTTTATTCCATTGTATATTCTTGCCTCCTTTGTCGAAGATGAGTTGACCAAAAGTTTGTTGTTTCAAGTTTTGAAGCAAGTAGTCTCAAGTTTAAATAATGGCAGATGACTACTTTTTTCCTAATAAAGTTATAAATTCAGTAACTCTGTTATAAGGGCCACATGCTACAAGTTTTTCTGAAGCAATTTTTTTTATAGTTTAAATTACAAAGTACCAGAAGTCAAATGTTTATAATTAAAAACTTCAGTTCTGGTATTGGAAATCCTAGACTGCCAAACAGAGAGTGCATACCTTTTTGACTGAGTATCTGGCCAGGGGCCCCAGCAGCGAGGGAGGTCAGGGTGGGTGTGCTCCTGCAGGAGGGGGCCCCCAGGGCATCCTCTGAGCGGGTGGGACTGTGCCCAGCCCAGGGGGAGATGAGGATTTCCTTGAAAGAGCAGCATGGGGATCAGGGTGGGGGTGGGAGTTCCTGCGTGACAGGAAAATCAGTCGGTGCGGATTGATGGCTTTCTGGCAGTAGAACAGAGCCAAGTCTGCCTGACTTCTTGTGTGCCCAGCTCTGCCAGGGTGTGTTTCTGGAAGCCAGCTAGTCCCAGCCCTTCCCCAGACGAAAGATGAATGCCAGTCCTGCATCTCAGATGAGAAGAGCAGCCAATCACTGTCAGATAAGAAACACATTTGGGAGAAAAAGAAACCAGATGGATAGGGATGTTACAGAACTAAACCAGCCTATAGCTCAGAATATAGTTAGGCCAGGAGATCAGCTCTCTTTGAGCGCTTATAGCAGATCCCCCGATTTCACAGTCCCGTTTCTTAGACTGACTTAACCTTTATCAATTAGTTGACTGTATATTTATTTTTTAATGATAAGAGTTATTTGGAAAGTAAATATTTTGAAAAAAATTTAAATCTGTTCCTCCCCTCAAACAACTTTTTCATTCATTTGAAATCACTTAAGATTGTATTTGATCAGAGCATTTCTAATTGACTACAAATATAAAGTATATTTCCAGACTCACAGACACAGGAAACAAACTTATGGTTACCAGAGGGCCAAGAGGGGAGTGGACAGATAAATTGGGAGTTCGGGGTTTGCAGATACACACTACTATATATAAAACAGATAAACCACTAGGTCCTACTGTACAGCATAGGAAACTATATTCAATACTTTTTAATTATCTATAATGAAAAAGAATCTGAAAAAGAATATATATATAACTGAATCACTATGCTGTACACCTGAAATTCACAACATTGTCAATCAACCATACTTAAATAAAAAATAAAAAAACAAAAAAAACTGTTCATAAATGCAAGAACAAATAAGATAAAATTTGAGAGAAAATGTGTTCCTTGCAATTATTTAACTTATATGTCAGAAAACTGCTGAGATTTTTTCATCAGGTCTCATTGTTCAGATTTGTACCAGCTATTTCAAAACACCATCACCTTTGGATTAGCTCCTTTGTTTTAAAAGGCACTGAGCATGACCTCGTGCTTGTGACAGAATTGCAACTGATCTAAACAAGATCCAAAACTGCAAACCAAGGCCCCGTTTCCGAAGGAAGCCCTTGTGCTTTTGTTTTAACATGGCTGGTTCGCTTCACGTTGGCATCCATTGGTCACATCTGTTTCATGGATTTATTTGAAAAACAAAAGGGTTCTAAGGGCCTGGAAGACACTGATGTTGCCACCATACGCGAATTCAGTTCCTCAGTCTTTGAAGTCGCCTCCCAAGACTCTCTGTGCATTTGGCTCCATGTGGAACAGCTTAAACAGCCGAAGATGCCTTCAGTGTTAGATCAAAAGTATTTTTCCAGATGCCACTTTGAAATAACAAACAGCTTTATGGTTTACTTCCCAGTGGAGGCGTGTTTGGAACAATGCTTATCATTAACAGCTCCAGCTTCTGCTGATTAAAGACATTAATCTGTCCTTTTCGGGAGGCTGCCGAGGTGTTTTGTACCTGTCAAAAGAGAGAGCTTAAGGGAGTCTGTCCAAGGCCCACCCTCCTGCGCCTGGACCTCACGGGAAGGAAACCAGTGACATGAACAGATAAGAATTAGAGTCTGGAAAAGATGCGTTCATTAGGGGAAAAAATAGAGATAAAAAGAAGTCAGTTAAAAGAAGAAAAATGAAGATTCGAGGACAGAGTTCCTTTTAAATATTTCTGTGTGTTTTTTCCTAAGTCTGTCTCTAATTCTCTCAGCCAGAATAATCTGCCTTTCCTCACTTCATTTCATTTAACTTCCTCTGAGGGGAATGATACCACTGAGCTCAGGAGACTGGGATACACGTCTTCTGTCCCAAAGTCAGTGCGAGGTTCTTTGAGGAAATGAACCTCATCTTCACTTCACTTTATGTCTCCCCTAGTGTCTTCCTAACACAGAGCCTTTGCTGGTAACGCTTCAGTAAATGTTGGGGTGCAGAGGAATGGGATGGGACAGAGTGGATGGAATAGGTAAGGACAGACCATGGACTGGAAATGGAAGGGGGTTCGAGGCATGTGCTCAAAATCAAAAGAAGTTCACAAAAATGGATGCAGAGAACAAAGAAATGCATTCCAGTTATTCAGTGCAACTAAGAGAGAGCAGAGTGCCTGCCCTTTTACAAAAAAGTACCTGAGCTCCATCACATGTGCTTATAAGCCACTTCTCCCTCACATGAAATAGGGTCTGCATGCAGAAACGGGAGGGAGGGGATGTCCCTGCTCTGACTCCGGGTGCATCTGCGGCTCCACGCACATTTGGTCCCCAGACCAGGCACGAGCTGGAGAACAGCAAAGGGCAGGGATGACGAGGGGTTGCATAGTTATGGGTGACATCTTCAGTCTCCCTGACCCTCCGCTGATTTAGCTCAGCCGTCTCATCCCCAAGGGAAAAACAATGAAAGAAAGAAAAGCCAAATTCCTCCCGAAGTGGCAAAGAGAGCACAATGTGAACACCTCATATGTTCTCTGGAGTCTTGCCCAGGAAAGCCACTTGAGACGCTTACGGTGGGACGTGATACTCCTGGATGGTTCCAGAAGTGTTGCTCCATCACAAAAATCTAAACGGCTCCTTGGCAACAGACAGACACGTAAACAATGTTGCTTCAGCATCCTTAAACGGGGGTTGCCTGGAAGTGCTTCCCCCAGAAAAGGTGAGTCTCTGTGTCAGGTGTACTTGATAGCCTGTCCCTCTTAATCACTGAGAACAACGGCTCCTTTCCTGCTGACTTCATCCAGAATAATCTATTATTATGACACTTTTAGAAAGAAAACACCTGTGTGTATCACCTGGCACAACTTAAAACTTGTTGACAAGGTCGTGACAAGGAATCAATGCCTTTACCAGGGGTAGCTGCGTGTTTCCAGTAAACAAAGTCGGTTTGGTCTTCCCCGCCTTGCTCACCTGCAGTGTAGATAACGTGCCTTCCTTCAGTGAGAGGTGGGATCACTGTTCTTTGCCAGCAGGTGGTGCAAAAACCGTATTGTAGAGATGATCACAGACAAACAAGAGAATGTCTCAGACTGGAAGTTAGGTACACGTGGACCTTGCTTTGGGAAGAAGTGATGGTGGAGCTCCCTGTTTAACACCAGCAAATGCTACTTCTGTAACATGTCCCCCCCCCCCCCATCCACCTCGCTAACTCCACACATTTGGCTGGATGTAGAGCTGGTCCCCGTTGGCCGTTACGATCAATTTTGTGCTTATCAGCTGTCATCCCGTCTCCTCTGCTTCGCCCAGCTCCTTGAGGCTGACAGTGGACCAGCATGAGATCACTAGCTCTTCCCAAGGAAGGCAAGTTATCTGTGCTGTGACCCTTGTCACCTCACCCGGTGGGGCCCAGAATTAGATTGGGGCCCTCCGATCTGGTGGACTCTGTCTTCTGTATCCATTTCTCCACCTCACTCTCTGCCTCCAATCAGAGATGAGATTCTGCACAAGCAAGACTGGTCCCGAGCAATTTACTGTTATGATTTAGTGACAGAAGTAGTCAACCATGAGATGTGTTGTGGAGAATAAACAAAATCAGTTTGAAGACGTGAAACACTTTGTAAATTAAAATAACCGTGGAAATGTTGAATAGTTTAAAATCTGCTTGATTATTTCCTATATGATCTTCAAATTCCTTAACTCTTCTGTGCCCCAGTCAGTTTCTTTCTTTGCTTATTTTTGCCACATGACAAGAGGGGGCCCAGGGGAAGTCTGATGAACTGTAAGCACCAGAGGAAAAAGAATGAACTAGACCCAGATTTCATTCTTATCCAGAATTAAATTTAATGTTTAGTAAGTATTCACTGAACAGCATGGTTGAGATGATCAGTGCCAGGCGGGTGCTGCTGCTGCCCGCATCACTCACTTAGTAAACTTACCGCAGCAGTTGTGCCGTGCTGCAGGCTTCCCAGGCTCCCGTGTGACAGCCACTGGGGGACGGCTCCAGGACCCAAAGCAGAATCCAGCTGGGTCTCCCAGTGCGTTTCTCTTCATGTACCAATGCACAAATGCGAATTCAGTCTTGAGTTACAGGCTCATGCATTCAGATCTGAGCAAGGCGAAAGCGACACTCAGCACTGCGGTCCTGCTTAGCTGCTGAGAACACACGTCACAGGGATGCTGATCAGAGAGGGTGCCTCTCCCAGACACACACGCTAGAAAGACTGGCCGTTTTGCCCCGTGTCACAGAGACAGCTGGCTGCCTGAGAGCCCGTGATCTGCTTCCTTTCAAAAGAGGACGAGGCACTCAGACTCCGGAAGGACAGCAGGCAGACCCCCCTTTCCCCACTCTCCCGTGGTGTCAGGGGGTTCCTCGCGTAACCTGATAGGCCGCACACAATCTCACTGGCACCTGGACCGCTTCCAAGACCCAGCCCTTCGGCTCCAAAGCTGAGGCTCGGTCCCCCTGGTGGCTCTCGTCCCTTATCTGGCCTGCACCCCAGTGCTCCCAGCAGGCAGGCCCCCGGCACCTGGCTCTGCATGCCACCCCCCTTCCTGCACTCTCAGCACCAGGACTTCCTAGGAGCCGCTCTGGGGGCCGGGACAGTCTCTCCCGCCAGCCTCCAGGACTCCCACGTTCTCAGACAAACCCCCTTTATTTACTTACGATCGTGTTTTCGTGCACGTACCTTTCACGAGGGTGTAGGGCCGCTCAGGTTCTCCCCTTAATTCCAGCCAAACGCAGGGCTTTCTGTGCTCCGGGAATGAGGTCTACAGGCTTTCTGCGTTGCCTGTGAACTGGTGTCAGCTGGCCTAGTCTCCACTGATCCTCTTCATCCCGCTGGCTCTCATATTTGCAGATGTCTGACCTCAAGACACATTTCGATCCCACTGTGTTCTGGTATCGCCTTTAAGACTGCAAATGCTGGATACCTCTTTGATTCTTTGCTGCTGATTCTTTTTGTGCCTAATTTTTGTGCTCAGTTCTTGTGTTAAGTTTATCAAATGAGTGACCAGGTGATAGCAGAGCCCTTCTGTCATTTATCAATCACACTACTCAGTAAATACTAAATATAAACCAAATACAAGTCACTGAGTTTAGCTCCAGAAAAAAAAGGAAGGAAGGAAGGAAGGAAGGAAGGAAGAGAAAAAAAGAAGAAGTAATGCTCTCAGCCCTCAAAGAGCTGATTATCTTGAAAAGGGAAAACACTAAGACAGGACACCCACTTCTGCTAACAAGCAGATTGGGGCAGGACTGTCTCCAAGGCATAAACAAAGGTGTCGAGAGCACAGATGAGGGGGAGATCTTTCTGGCAGAGGGCAGGCTGGAGAGGGGGAAGGGGATGGCGGTCTGTGCACCTGAGGATAATGACAGAGGGGCATCCAGTCAGGGGCTGCATGGCCAACTCCAAGAAGAGAGGACCAGTGGACCTCTTACTGAAGCCTGCAGCTGGGGAGGGAGCAGGGGCGGGGAGTAGCGACAGCCTGAATAGAAAGGAGGGTGTGGACCCAAGACACATTGTGGGGCTGATCCTCAGAACTGACAGGTGACCAGGTGAGCCGGTGGGACTCCGCTGTGCCCTGCCTGCGCCCTCAGCACTGTTGTAAGCGTGTCACGTGTGTTAACACCTTGTGCTCAGGACAGAGTTGCCAAGAAAGTTGAAAAGAGAGGGGAGTGAGAGAGCAGGTTGAGACTCCAGCTATTGAGAGCCTCCAGGGCTCCAGGAAGCTGAGACCGTATCTGGGAGGCCAAGGGGACTCATGACAGGTTTTCAGCAGGAATATGCTCAGGTGGTGAGGCTGGGTGGTCCCGGGAGACTGGCCAAAGCCCAGTCTGTTACTTCCCAGATGGGGGCCCAGTTACTGGGTGGGTAACAGTCAGTCTCCTGGGTTGCAGTGAGGATTCAACAAGCCATCACGTGTAAGCACTGGACGCAGGCCCTGAAGGTGCGGCCCTGAAGGACGCAGGGTCATCTTCAGAGCCGGGCTGCAGGCGGCCTGGGCGGTAGGGGCAGAGAGGGGAGGCCCACAGGGCTGCCAATGTCCTCGTAGGTTGAGAGGGCACGGTGTCACCTAGACCAGGAGAGCGTGGCTTCCGGAGACATGTAACAGGGGGATCTCAGAGTCTGACGTGGCTGAGTGTCAGAGGGAGGAGCCAAGGGTGGCATCGCTGACGTGAGATTATCAGGAGAACGGCTCAAGAAAGCACCCCCGTCTGGAGGAAGAGGTGGTGTGTGGCAGGTGGTTGACAAGAGATTGGATTTGGGTGTCTTTAATTTAGTCACCAGCAGAATATTCAAGTAGAGGTCTGGAGCAAGCAGTTTCAAACGCTTTCCTAAAAGGAGAAACAAAAACTGTAAAATTTACCCTCTAGTATGATTCATTCCTACAGTGACTCTCTGCCCTGTCCCCAAAATGTGGCTCGAAGGCTTCTCCCGCTGTGGACGCCGCTGTGTTCATCACATTGCCCTGTATTTGTTTATACCCGTGTCTTGCTGAGCTTAAGGAAAGGAACACACCCTGTGTTCGTCTTTGCACTCACGCGCAGCCATATTTGGTGAACTGACAAAGGGATGTAAACATCGTCTTTACAGAGCATTGCCGATTTAAATCGTGGAGATGCGAGGGAGAGTGAACAAAGAGGAAAGAGAACAGAGGGTAGATCTTTACCTACATGTACAGGTTCAAGAGAAGACAGGAAAAGCAACGGAAAGGGCACAGAGGAGAAGAGAGGGCATCTGGAGAGGGGGCGCGCCACATCAGACAGACTTCCACAGAGAGGTCACGGCGTCCCGTGCTGAGAGAGGCGCAGAAGAAGGGTGGAAGCTGACAGATTCTCAGGGCCCCAGGATGCCTGGAGTTGGCTGCGAGGTACAGCAGGGGTAGGACCACGACATCCTCCTAGGGGCCCTCCGAGGGAGTGCTGGCTCAGTAGACCCCAGTCTTCTGGGTTCTGAAGGAAGGCCAGAATGCAGATTGCAGGTAGATATTGAGCCTCAGCAACCAAGTCCAGCTTAGAAAATAAATGATGGTATCCAGCACTACATGGGTCAGACGTCCCACCTGCCGTGGAGACAGCCAGTTCCGAATGTTGGGGCAAGAGTGACGAGGGGCAGGGGGATGGGATGGACATTGAAGTGGCGTTAAGTGGTTGTGCAAACCAGACAGGACAGAAGTCACCTGACAAGGCTAAGCCGTGAGATGAGTGTCAGGGACCGGGAGGCACCACCCACAGAAAGTCACGCTTCCTTGGGGTCTCCTGGCGTCCTGACCAGCCTGCCTCAGAGGCCTCGGGGACTCACTTGCTCAGGCAGCATAGGGAGTCGGCTTCCTTGTTTTCAGAAAGCTCAGCACAGAGAGAATGGAAGCTGTTGTCTCTCTGAAAGCCTTCCTCAGACCTGCAGGGGCCCGAGAGCCCAGGCCAGATTTGCTCCGCCAAGGTCATACCCATTAGCACCCATTAAGGCGCTGCTCTCTGGGGTGCCTTTTGAAGTCCTCCGTGGTCCAGGCAGATTCTTTCAAAGTGATTTTGTTTTGGCTGCGACCAGCAGGGAGGCCAAGAGAGAGCCCAGGAGACTGAGAGTACGCCTGCCCCTAAGCCGGGGCACTGCCGCCGGCTGCTGGAGGGGGCTCTGAGGGGGTCTTGTTCAGGGAGGTGAGGCCCGCCTCTCCGAGGACCTCTGCTCGGTCAGGACACGGGGCTGTTAGTTCTCCACTGAGGACACACTGAGTGTCTCTTCTGGGACTTGGTTATCCTAGCTGCTCGATGGAAGTGGTGGTAGCAAGACTGAACTCTGGCCCAGGAGGTTTCCTGTGTTTATCACAGCACAACACGAAATCAAATACCTAAGAAATGTGTGTTTAATAAGAGCTTCCACCAAGTGCAAGAATTTAAAACTTGAGTTTTTTTCTCTTTTTTAATCCATGTACTCCAAATCAGAGAACAGATGGGCATTACAGACACACATCCAGTGAGCTGTTTACAGCCACATTCCTCATCTCGTTGGAGACATTCATAATTGTTTTGTTTCAAAGACAGTGCTATTTAAAGGCTATGACGCATTTCATTGGACAGCTCCAGTGAACATATCTTATTTCACTGCACATTTCTGGAAAGTTACTTCAGAATTGTTCAAGATGGTACAGGGCCCTTTGGCTTCATTCAAAGGGTAATTTAGTAGCTGTGGGTTCAAACTAAATAATGTTGCCAAAACAGTGCAAAGCACTTCTCTTAGAACCCTACTTTAACTAATGGTGATGCTTCTCATTTTCATGAAAGCTAAGCACGACTTAGGGCTTCTGAAGTCCTCTCTTAACGCGCACTTGGTCTGCATCACGTTTCATCTTCCCACTGCTTTGATGTGTGGGTTTGTTTATTTTGCAATCATTTTGTTTAAAGACACTCTATGATTATTGGACCACTGTGCCCAGTCCTGCCATCCTTGGGATTTTAAAAACTACCCGCCAGGGGAAATCGCCAGGGCCGTCCTGCCAGAGGAGAATAATGGGGTCAACACCACACGCAGGCAAGAAGTACCTCAGAGCACAGTGGAGCCGGGGTAGAGACACCCTCACTCAGGGGCGAATGCGCGGCTGGAGAGAACGCGGGTGCAGGTTCCCGCCACGTCAAGGCCCGCGCACACAAGGCCTCTTTTCTGCAGCTGGCGCTGCTGGTGGCCTGAGACGTCTGGCCTCCTTGGGGTGACTGGCCCCGGCCAGGGAGCTGCATGCGGGCCACAGGCAACAGCACGCAGCTGGGGCTTCCACTGTGAGGAGGGCGTCTCCCCAGCTTCCAGGCTTCCAAGGAAGCAGCCCCGCCCTGTGCCCTCAGAGCAGCTCTGCCCTCAGGCCCCACTTGGTCCCCTTTTTGAGCAAAGGATGCCTCCCCCTCCCCCAGCGACCGGCTCCAGGGAGGAGCGTTGGCTGAGGGGGCTACGGAGAAGCTGGTGACATCTGCCCCTGGACCATGACCTTGAGGTTCGACACACTTCTTATGACACCACTTTCACATTAAAATGCCTGCTGTGGACCGACGTATTCCCCCTAAAAGCCGTGGGCTGAAGTCCTAACCCCAAGGGGGTGGTATTAGGGGTTGGCCTTGGGGTGAGTGGGTCCTGACGGTGCTGCCCTCGTGAACGGGATTAGTGCCCTTTTGAGAGGGACCCCGGACAGCTCCGTCGTCTCTTCCACCGGGTGACGTTACCGCTGCAAGACAGCCATCTGTGACCAGGGAGCGGCCCTCCTAGACTCTGAGTCTGCCCTAGGCGCCTTCAGCCTGGACTCCCAGCTCCAGGCCTGCGAGAAGTGGAAGCTCGCCGCTTGTGAGCCGCCCGGTCTCTGGTGTTCTGTTACAGCGACCCGAACTGGTGAAGCGGTGCTGAAGGTAGAGGGATCCCCATTCAGGTTTCTCAGAATCGTGATTTTTCATGATACTCATGATTCAAAGTGGGCTGTGACTTAACAGTGCTTGGCGTTTAGGTGCTTTTAAAATAAAAGACTGGCCCTACATTGTCATCGTGCTGTCACTAGTAGAGATAGAGTTAGCATAGTTCTTCCTTGTCTGCAAAGCGCTTTCCTGTAGTTCAGTTTGTTCAAGCCGAGAGCAGAGGTAACAAGCAGTGTTATTACCACGATGCTCGACTCAGGTGCGGGCACTGAGCCTCGGGGAAGCCCACACTCAGTACGTGTGGTCCGCACTTGGTGTGCATGGTCCACTCAGCACAGGGAAGAATGGCGTCAGACTTGCCATCTTCTGACTCGCTGAAGCGCACTCTTTCCCACTTCATACCATGACCTTTGATCAGAATTCTGTGCGATGATTCCTATCGTGCGGTCCTATCATGGGGGCAGGTGAAGTTTCTCACCCCGTAAACAGTCACGTGAAGCTGGATCCATTGTGCTGGGAGTCCGGATAGAATAGAGCCCTCTACTAGCGTTCTGTACAGCTAAGATACCAATAAGAACTTGGCTGTAATATTTTGCTGCCGCAAATAGACCTGAAAACACCAGCGTGGGGACAGAGTTAGGGAAGCCACTGCGATTTTCTGTGGCTACAGCAGCTGAGTTCTTTGCAAACTACGGCACCCCAGCCCCAGCAGGGCCCCTGGCAAGAGCAAGTGTGCCGTACATGTTTATTGACTGCTTGTTGAAACGTGATTTATCTCTTACTGAACACTGATTAACCCTAGATTCGTTTAAAGTGTTGAATAACAGACACATTGTCGTGCACACAAACGTGCCTTTCCTGTGAGTGAGCGATGTGCCCACGGGTTAGCACCTCTTCCCTCTTCTTCCCGATGCGCTTTTCTCTGCTGGATGGAAATCCTCTCTAGTGAGCTCCATGCCCCTGTCTGAAGCTCTGGCGTGTCCCTGAAATCGCTCGTCACTGTCTTTTGTTTCTCTAATGTCTCTGCCTCGGTTCAGTGACTGCACAATGTTGTTTACTAAGCTGCTTCTTGAGAGGCAAACTGCCCGTGTTCACTCACAGGACGACAAGAGCTGGCAAGGGGGCTCCCAGGGCGGGGAAGCCCAGCCACGTGCTCGGAGCTCCTGCTGGTGCACGCCTGCCTCTCCCGTCACTGAGCACAGTGTCACCTTTCTCAGGGTCCTGGTCAGAGCAGCCTTTCCTCTGTAATTCAGCATTTCTCTTTTCAAACACTTTTGAACCATTGTCTTCTGTCCGTCCTCTTACAGAACTGGACCAGATACATTATTGCACGAGCCCCATCTGGATAGTGTGTTTAGAGTGTGAGATCTCGAACACTCTCTCCAGCTCTGAAGACTGGGGCCCGCAGGCAGGTGAAGATACCTCTTGCAATTGAAAGATGTTTCATCTAGAGAAAAAAAATCAAAGGGGTTACTTCATCATTCTTTCCAATGTTTGTAAAGCCGACCTCACCCTTAGTGGTAATGATTTAAGGTAGATGATGAATGAATGGTTGCAATCAGTGGTTCTCAAATGGAGGGGGGCTTTTGCCCCGCCACGGGACCCCTGCAATGTCTGGAGATATTTTTATTATCGGGACTGGGGCTTGGGAGAAGCAGCTGCTCTCTTGTAGAGATCAGGGGTGTTGCTGAATGTCCTACGGTGCAGGGAGAGCCTCGTCTCCGAAAAAGGAAAGTGTTGGAGTGAGATGGACAACTTCCTGAGCACCTCTTACCCATCTCGGAACCCCACGACTGGGGGTTCCCAATCTTGTGACACAGTGAAAATCGGCACGTGGTGATGACTGTTCCCACTCTTGTGACCAGCTGCTGATGCTGTGAAGTAAGTCCAAGGTCACAGGGACATCCTTGCTCCACAGCTGCACGTGCGTCAGTCTCTTCCATCCACACCCATGCTCTTCCTTGGGACAAGGTCGTGGGGAAAGTAGACTCACAGAGGGTTTTCTGAAGACCCAAGTGATTTTAGACATTATTACCTAGATTTTTTTTTCTTCTCATTTTCTGAACTGAGCTGACCACTGATGGATCAATGCTGCCTTTACTCTGGCTTTTTTTTAATAGCCGTTTGGAGCCCATCAGATGCCACTCAGGTCAGCAACCCCAATCGTCATTAGATGACATGCGTCCTATCCGCCCGCTCGGCCTTAAACTGCAGACTCCATAATAACCAGATTCCACCTGGAAACGCTCTCTGTCATGTTTATAGAACATGTTTTGACCAGCTCACCCCAGCGGGAAGCCAGAAAAGAAAACCGTAAATAGATTTTCAAAAGCTTTTCAATTCAGCGCAAACAGTAATCCACATTCAGGGTTAAAGCTTGAAATTCCAGAAAGATTGGAAGGTTTTATAAGGTTTACCCACCCATTATGTTAACTTCTACCTTTTGCAGTATCTAATGTAGTTGCTTTGAAAGACAGTATAATGACTGATCTTGTTTTGTTTGGAACTAAGATTTTTGTCAATATATAAAGCTTATTTCACCAACTCTCAAATATTTGCTGCCTCTTGGGGATAATATCTTTCAAACTATATTAGATGGCAATCAGTTGGCCAGGATGCTGTCTTAGGTGGATAAGATTTCTCTGGTGGGGTTAATTGTATGGGACACTGTGCAGTTGGAGCATTTAAAATCCAGAACCAGGGTCCGATGGCCTGGGTTCAAGTTCAGGGACTATTTGAAATGCAGATTTTCAGACCCACTAAATCAGAAGCCACCCAGGTGGCTCTGAGGTGTGCAAACGTTTGAGAACCACCAAGTTTCAGCCACGTCACAACAAGCGTTCAGTTTTGATCATCCAATCTTTGTAAGGCTTCTCTTTCCTCGAGTCTCGTACACTCCTGTCTCCTTAGTTCTCTTAAGATGTCTATGTCTGCCACGCCCTGGCTTCCATACCCTCCCAGCTTTTAGTCAAACACAATGTGACTCACCCCCAATCCCGCTCCTCCCATGCCCGGACCCTGCTCTGGGGGCTCCCCACAGCTCTGTGCCTCGCCCCCCCCCCGGGCCCTCGTCCTTCCTCCGTGAGTCTTGTGCAGGTCTCGGTGCCCTGAGTGAGCCTTGTCTGCTCTCACAGAGCCTGCGATGCCGCGAGAGAGGGCAGGTGCCCTGAGGCCATAAAGCACAGGTACGTTTTAATGGTTTCCTTTGTGGTTCACTCCCACAGTGCAGCTGCAGAGGGCACTATTCATACTTTGTCCTATGTGACCCTGCCCAAGGTGTTGTCCTAAGGGGAATTTTTAGGACAAATAAGGAGGGGAGGTGATGACCTCATAGTATTTAATTCAATATTTTTGGTGGGGTGGGGTCTCCGGCACATCTCAAAGTGCTGGCCTTGCTCACACAGCAGAGCTGGGAAAGCTCATTTAGAACCTGGACACCATGTAGAAAGCAAAGAGGTGACATCATCCTAGAAGGACTTCTGATGAAGAAAGCCCGTCACAAGGGGCTCTGACACCAACAAGGATTCCTGTCCTCACTCGGCTTCCCAGATCAGCTCAACTGACAGAACAGGGAGCTTCCTTCCAGAGGGTACGTTCTAGAAAGGGGAGGGGAGAGTGACTCTGCGGAGAAGAAGCCTGACAAACACGACCTCAGCCGGGTGACCTCAGTCCGGTACCAACAACGATGCATAAAATAGATAAACAACAGGGTCCTGCTGTACAGCACAGGGAGCTGTGGCCAATATCTTGTAGTAACCTATAATGGGAAAGAATATGCAAGGGAATAGATGTTGTGTGTATAACTGAATCACTGTGCTGTGCACCAGAAACTAACACAACACTGTAAACTGACTACATTTCAATTGAAAAAAACAGTCACGTATCATGTTGACAGCCCATGCTCTTGATTTTGTATGATGTGGTGGAAAGGGACTTTACCTCTGTGGTCTTTCTCCCCAAAACTGAGTCTAATGGTGAGAAAAAATGAGATGAACCCCAGCAGAGGTACAGTCTACAAAAGACCTGATCAGTTCTCCCCAGACTGTCCAGGACAGCAAAAATAAGGATCATCTGAGAAACTGTCAAAGACCAGAATCAAATGAGGGGCCATATGACTAAATGTGATGTGTTCTTGATCCTGGAACAGAAAAGGGCCTCCAGGAAAAACTGAGGAAATCTGGACAAAGTATGGACTTTAATCAGCAACAGTGCCTCAGTGTTGATGGTTAATTGTAACGAAGGCACCGCACCAATGCGAGCTGTCAGCGACAGGGAAACTGGGTGAGAGGTCTGTGGGAATTCTTTGCAATATGTTGACAACTTCTCTGTGGTTCTCAAAAGTCGCTAAGAGTTGATGTTTGTTACAAACAAGCAGAGCAGTGAGATTTGAGGGAGAGTGGGACAGCAGGCACACGTGGCATTCCCACGGTGGGTCCCACCAACACTTCCAGACGCACTTCCTCCGTTCAGACCTTGTGCACCAGCCATATGACGGTGATTTCCTTGAGGTCAGGATTTCACTCTTCATTTGCCACAGAGTCTCACATACAGAATGTGCTTAATTCTTTGAGAAACTGGCAGAAGGGGAGAGAGAAGAAAGGGAGAGATACAACCTTTTAGAGAAATAAATGGATTTTCCTAATTTCTTGGAAGAAGTTGGTGTCATAATGTACAAGTTAAGGAAGATTTCTACCTGGAGAAACTTCTAAAATAGAAATGGTGGTGAGGAAAAGCAGTGGTGTTTAATTTGCTATCAAAGATTTAGCAAGTCAGTTGGGCACATTGGTTTTTAAAGGCTCTGCTTCAAGATATCTGTGCGTTTCAAGGTCCACCAGCAAGTACGAAGCCTGCCAGAGCTCATGGAGCTTCATCTGTGGTGGTCTACACAGACCGACTTCCTGTTGTTGAGAAAAACGTGTTACAGCTCAGTGTTACAGCTTGGGGTTACAGCTCGGTGTTACAGCTCAGTTGTGACAGCAACCTGGATCCAGGCGAGAGACAAATCAGCACTTGGAGAGTTGGAGAACTCAGGTTTATTACACCAGCAGTTTATCACTCCAAGCTCTGGACCCCGTCTGTAGGTTTACACAGGCTTTTATGGGCTGCCAGTTTACACTTTGCAATATCATATGCAAATAAGGTATAACAAAAGTTGACTAATTAGGAACAAGCTTTGTAGAAATGGACCAATCAGGAGGGAGAGAAATAACCAATCAGGAGTAAGCTCCATGCAAATGAACTACTACAAATGGACCAAGCAGAAGTTAGGGAAATGGACCAATCAGGAGTGAAGGAAATAACAAATCAGGAGTGAGCTCAGGAAACCAATAATATTTTAGGGGTAAGTTCCACTTTCCTAGAAGTAAGCTGTTTCAGAGGCAAAAAGTGAGACAGAGTCTCTGGGCCAGGGAACCGGATGGTGCTGGCAGGAGAGTAGTGGCCCTGCCTGGGGGTCCTGCCGGTCTTTTTTATGGGGCTTCCCGCCTCACTGTCATAACCTTATGCCGCATGAGACCCTCCAGCACATACTTTTATAGCCCAGATTCTCTTTGCAAGTACTGCTCCAGCCCACCCAATACCCACGGCCTCACCTCCTTGCCAAGGAACCCTGTTTGTTCTAGTATTTCACAACATGCTCAGGAAAGGTGCCCCAGACTCAGGCGGTTTCCCGCGATCGCCGTGACACCAGATAATCCCGATCACCTTTGCCAGTGGTGGTTTAGGGGAGGGTGCTGCTCATTCTGGTCAGCGACACGAGAGAGGATTACTGGGGGGTTGTCTGCTCACTATGAACGGATGTGTGGGAAGAAAGTTCCCTCCTTGGCTGGACATTGTCTGGTCTGGGTGTGCAACGTGGCACTGGACTGTCCTTCTGCAACTTTGAAGGGCGAAGCCAACGTGTCAAGCCTCAGAAGGAAGATGGAGGGAGTTAGGATGCTTGGTAACACCATGAGCTGCTAAACGAACCATCAAACCACCCCATTTCTGTATGACTTGCTGTGTGGGACGATACATTTTCCTCACTGTTCAAGCCATTGTTGGTTGGACATTGTATTATTTGCAACCAGAATTGTTTTAATGATCAAATACCCACTGAGTTGTCAATAATCCCTTTAATCCAACCACTGCCAGTATTTCATCCTTGCCAAGTTGCTGATTTATTTGAGCAGGGAAAATAAATTACCGTATTTTTCTCATTAGGGTTTTTTCTCTTTGTAATTTAACATTTCTGAACTCATGATACATCTTACAGGCACTGCTTACATTTAGTATGAAAAGGGTTCTTTTTTCCTGAAAAAGAAACTTTTTTGACTCGATGGGGCAAATTACACAGTTGTGTTTTAGACACTTACAAAGGCGGTAATAGACTCAGCTTTATACCAATGAAGAGAAGAGAGAAAAATTATGGCAGAACTTGGTACAAATATGTTCAAACTGAGGTTGAGGGTTTTAATCTGAATAAGTTTAGGAGCTGGAGGGGCTCAGCATTATTTATTTCAATCCCCTTTATCTACACACACATACTCAGTCCTTTTATCTTTCACTTTTTGTAAAAAGATCTTTTCTAGTAATTTTTCTAGAACAGAATATCTTATAACTTCTAAGTTAAATAATTACTAGGATGTGTTTTTATTAATATATTGCAGAGAAATCATGTTATTTCAGGCCACTGAAGATTATGTCCTTTTATGTGGGATTCCAGATAGTTGTGCTACAGTGTCTTATTTTTGGAACTTAGCTACTTAGGGCACAGTAAAAAGTTTTAAAGTAGCAAGATAATATTACGAACATCTATACTCCATTAACTTTGAAAATGACACAGAGCACAAACCATTCTAGAAAATAATTATGATTGACTCAAAAATTTTATAAATCTCAAAAGAAAAAACCATTAGTCAAAGAGAATGCTAACATAAGCATTTAAAGCTACATACTTACCTCTAAATCCTACTTAAACTGCACCTGACAGATTTTTACATACTGCGTTTTCACTCTCAATCAGTTCAAAACAGTTTCCAATTTCCACTGCGATTTCTTCTTTGTACCATAGGTTGTTTATTCAGTAGTGTATTGTTTGCTTTCCAAATATTTGGGAATTTTTCTAGTAATATTTTTATTATTGGTTTCTAATTTAATTACATCTTGATCAAAGAAAATAGTCTGCAGTATTTCCACCTTTTTAAGTTTATTGAGATTTCTTTTATGGTCCAGAACATGGTCCCTTTAGGTGAATGTTCCACATATATTTGGAAACAATGGATACTTTGCAGACGTTCAGCGTGGTGTTTTGTACATTTAAATTAGGCCCAGTCGATAGTGCGTCAATGTCACTGGCATTCTGTGTCTGTGTTTTGTCTGTTACAGAGAGGGTGTTGAATTCTCCAAATGACAGTGCTGATTTCTTTATTTCTGCTGTGCTTCACCTGCTGCTAATCCCATTGAGTTGAGTTTTTTTCTCTCCAGGTATTGTTATTTTTCAACTCTAGAAGTTATGTGATTAAGTTCTTCCAGGTCTGAAGCCTGGAAGACAGTAGGGCTCACACTGTGGTTTCTCCTCCCTCTGGAATCACAGCCTGTTCTCTCAGTGGTCTGACATCTTCGAGCAGTTGTTTTGTATTTCTCGTCTCCTTTTCTAGTTCTCTATGGCAGGAGGGCAAGTCCGTGACAACGACTGCAACGTGAGTGAGTGTAGAAGTTGTTTATAAGCTTCTAACACACAAATTATATAACCTTCTTCCCCCGTTCCTTTTTTTTTTTTTTTTCAGTTTCACGACTAGAATGTAACTTCTATAAAGTCAGGGAATTCAGTCTGTTTCCTTCCAGCTACATCTCCATTATCTCAAATATACCATAAATATTTGTTACATTCTTGAGTCAGTTTTTTTTCCTGCAGTTTAAAGTACCCTAGCCAGGAGAGAATGATGCTGTATTTGTTCCAGTAAATTCAGGTTTTGATGTGGCCCAGTCAGTGTTCATGATCACGAGTCTACGTCCAGGGATGTTTGGCTGGTATTACACCAGTCAGCATATGAGGCATCAGTACTTATCAACATGTATGTGAAACACGGGTTCTCACTGGTGAAATTAAAGGTATCCAGAAAATGGGGAGAGGCTAGCATATTTCAGAGACATTCCTCACCCTTTTAGGACATAAGAATTCAGTAAGCCTGTAGTGTAAAGCCTTAGTGAAGCTGTAAGGCTCAATCTCTAAACAATCTTGCCTCCAGCGATTTCTAGGAAAATATGTTTGCCTGATACCAACTATGAAATGTTTTTGTGCATTTTATGCAAAGCAGTAGTCACAGCACTCACATGTGCAGAGAGCTAGACTTTGATCTAGGTTAGAGAACCAGCTTTATGTCTACTTTTTAATCAGTATTTGTGTAGTAAATGTTAGTATCTGTGCAGAAGTTGGTCTAAGATACACTTTTATTATACCTGGTAGGGCGCTTGTGGGGCAGCAGCTAACCTTCTCCCACCTCAAACTTTTCAGAGGTTCCTGCTTTCAACCAAAGAGGAGCTAAGAGTTATGTGTAATCAAATTTACTTAGATCAGTTTGTAATTGACCAAGTTGGTTTATTCCCAAGAAAGTTAAGAAAAATCTAGTAACTTGATTCATCTCATTAATAGATAAAAGGAGGAAAATCTTATGATTATGTTAGAAGATGTATCATAGTTTTGACATATAATTTCTCACAAATTCATGATTTTTGAAAAATTTAACAAACAGGAAATGGAAGAGACTTTCTTTTTTACTGAAGTATAGTCAGTTTGAAATGTTGTGTCAATTTCTGGTATACAGCATAGTAGTTCAGTCATACATGTACATCCATCCATTTGTCTTCATGTTCTTTTTCATTATAGGTTACGACAAGATATTGAATTTAGTTCCCTGAGCTACACAGTAGAAACTTGTTGTTCATCTATTTTATACATAGTAGTATCTGCAAATCTCAAACTCCCAATTTATCCTTTCCCACCCCCCTTCTCCCTGCCCCGTGACCATAAGTTTGTTTTCTATGTCTGTGAGTCTCTTTCTGTTTTGTAACAGAATGTAAAAGTTCATTTGCCTTTTTTTAGATTCCACATATAAATGATATCATATGGTATTTTTCTTTCTCTTTCTGGCTTACTTCACTTAGGATGACAATCTCCAGGTCCATCCATGTTGCTGCAAATGGCATTAGTTTATTCTTTATTATGGCTGAGTAGTATTCCATTGTATAAATAATACCACAACTTCTTTATCCAGTCATCTGTTGGTGGACTTTTAGGTTGTTTCCATGTCTTGGCTATTGTAAATAGTGCTGCTATGAACATTGGGGGTGCAGGTGTCTTTTCAAGTTGAAGTTCCCTCTAGATACATGCCCAGGAGTGGGATTGCTGGATGGAAGAGACTTTCTTTAACTTGAAAAGTACTATACCCAAATCTAAGATTAAATAAATCTGTGGAATAAAATGAAAACCAAGGAACACTTTAAAAGATATATTTAATGTATGTGTGATGCTACAGTTAGCTTTATGAATCTGTGAGAAAAACACAAAATATTTAACCAGTCATGTCCCTTTTACCACCCAGGAGTTTGACTTTACTTTTTTCTGTGGTAATCTTAAGGTCCTAGCAATCTTTGATTAAAAATCTGAACTACTTTAAAGGAACAATAAAAAGCTAAAAACCTCATCTCTTCCTAATACTATTTCAAATATAATTTTATTGTGTGCAAATATTTGTATTGCATATAATGGGATAATTGGCAGTCCCTTGGGAAAAAAATACATCTATTTTATTCCATACCCAAAAATAAATTCCAAATGCATTTTAAAAATCTAAGTGTAAAAAGTGAAAGATTGAAAAATAGAAGAAAATACTAGAGAATATCTTTATAATCTTGGAATAGGAAATATTCCTTAAATAAGGTGGAAAAAGCAAATACCTTATCAATTCAGCAAAAAGATTTGTAAATTTTGTTATATTAACCTTTAGCCTCAGTATAAAAAAAACTTAGGCAAAGATAAAAGGTAATTAATACACAAAATCAATTACACTCTAATTTTTTTAAAAAGGTAATTGATACACATATAAGCAGCCACAAATTGGTATCAAAATTTATATATAACATTCAGCAAATCGGTAGGTAAGAGACAAACCTAGCAGAAATTGGCAAGTATTTGAATGGTTGGTTTAACGAAGAGGAACTCTAAATGGCTAATAAGCATTTGAAAAGATATTCAGCCTCACTCGTAATCAGAGAAATGAAGCTAAAAACAATGAAATATTCCTTCATACACATCAAGTGGCCAAAGCCTAACACCCAGCATTGGTTGGGGGTTGTGAGCACTGACAACCAGAACAGCCACCTGGAAAGCAAGCTGGCAACAGCTAGCAAATCCCGAAACTCTGTACATGGGTTCCCCTGGGGAAACTCTCACACCCGTGCACCTGAGTCACAGATGAAGATGGTCAGTGGATGTCCATCGCAGCGTTCGGTAGCAATGAAAAGCTGGAAACAACGTCAATGCCCATCCCCAGGGCAGCGAACAAGCATGAGACATTAAGATCCACGTGGCAGAGAGGATTCTCCGCACCTAGAGCCACGCCTGGCTCTTAGTAGACAGATGATCAATAAACACTTGTGATATATACGAATAAATGAGTTCTCGTGGGTTCACACCAAGTTGTATCATACAGCACATGAAGCAGTCTACATCAGTGAGCACCAGCATGGATGAATCTCAAGGGAAAATGACCTGCAGAAGAGTGGGTGCAGTGTAAATCTATACATGTAAACTTCAGATCACACATCATCTCACATAACCTGCCGTATACTTCACATTTGCTTTCGTTCTTTCTTTTTTCTTCCTTCCTTCCTCTTCCTCCCTCCTTTCTTCTTTCCGTCTGTGCTCCTTCCTTATCCTCTCTCTTTCTTCGTTTGCTGGATGTTGGATTAACTTGTCTCTAACTCCAAGATCAACAAGGAGGGTAGTTTTTAGAGAGGACAGCCAAGTGCTGTGTTAGACTCAGAGGGCGTGAAACATAGCCCTGACCTGGAAGAAGCTTGTGTCTTCCAACAGAAGCAGGACACACACTCTAGGAGATGTAGTTCAGATCTCCTCAGATGAGGTAGGGGCTCTTTGTTTCCCCGATTATTATAATCCAACCCAGGTTATTGCTACACTGCAGATAAAGGAGATGGAGGTTAAGATAGAACTTCATGAATACAGGCAAAATGTCTTCTAAGCTGACAGTACCACTCACAACCTCCTGTAATATCTTTTGTATGAGGACACCAGCCGGTAGGCTTTGGCATTTTTTTAATTACTATTATTTTATTGAGTATAGTTGATTGACAATGTTGTGTTAGTTTGTGGTGTACAGCATAGTGATTCAGTTATACAGATGTGTGTATATATTTTCTTTCTCAGATTGTTTTCCATTACAGGTTATTACAGGATGTTAAATATGGTTCCCTGTGCTCTACAGGAGGCCCCTGCTGTTTATCTATTTTGAATAAAGTTCTGTTGAAAATCTGAACCCTGACTTCTTCCAGCCTGAGCCTTCGTTTACATGCCTCGCACCAATTGTTTTCTTGCTCACAGTCATCTGGGTGCGTGCCTGCTTCTGTTGGAAGATACGAGCTTCTTCCAGGTCAGGGCTATGTTTCATGCCTTCTGAGTCTGATACAGCATTTGGCTCATGATACAAAAAGTTACTAAATATTTTTTAACTGATTTAACTTTTGGTCGCTTTGGAAGCCAAGACAGAAGTCTTTTCCTAAATATTTTATACACCAGGGAAGAGTCTTAGCACTTTAAGAAGAAGGACCTGTTCCTGCTGGAAAATGTTCCCTTTCCCAGACACAGCGTCTGGTATTTCAGGATAAATACACTAGGAGAGAGAAACAGATCTCTGCCTTCAAAGCCTTGTGAAGTGTGTGCGTCGTTCACAGCTCGTCTGGTAGGTGCCGCCAGGGCTGTCTGCCCCTTTGCAGCCTCAGGTAGGAAAGTTCCTCTGAGAATTTCTCTGCATCTCACTCACAGACTTCGACAAGTGCCTTCTGTAGCAATGTCTGCTTTGGAAAGTTAGTCATGAAGAATCCTGGATTCTCTGGCCTCTGACAGAAGGTTTCTATTTTGCTTAAGGTAACTCGGCGGGGCTGGATGCAATCTACAAAGCTCTGTTGTCTCAGTAAGAATTCCCTTTCCCTTGCACGTTTCACGGTAATTAAGACAGCAGGCAGTTACTGCTTTTAAGGCAAAGATCTGAATTTCAGGGGATATGAAATTTGGTCTTAAAGAAGATAGTGTCATTTTAGTAATCTTCCTATTAATTCACATTAGATTAAGCAAGCAGAATTCTGAACACCTAATCCATCTTTTTTTTTTTTGAATGATGGAAAATAGGACTAGGTAGGCTAGTGAAATTTTCGTGTGAAATCGAGAAACGTTAGTTTCAAAAATAGATTTGGAGAATAATACTAAAGAATTTATAGAGGAAAAAATGGAGATGACATATGACAACATAAGGCATAGCTTAGAAAAGAGAACCCGTGCTAATCCACTCATCGAGAGAGTAACGGAATCCAGGGGATCAAATTGGGGGATCATTAAGGATCATTCCTACCTGAAGTGAGTCCTTTATCCAGCAACTAGTTCTTGGCCATCTGCCGAGCGGTATCCCGTATAAGATGCTGAGAAAGCTACCAGCTCACGGGAGGCATGGATCTGGTCCCTGAAGGAGCCCCGAGGGCAGGACGGGTCCTGAGCCAAACTGTGAAACACACAACACAACGTTAATTTTATTTATCTTTGTTTTCCCACTCTTCTTTTCATAGCCTTCTCCCACCTACTTTCCCTCCCTGTGGTTCATCTTCTAACTCTAGGCCCCGGGATTAAAAACACTCTAGGAAATATATACGGTGCAGTTGCTTCTTAATGAGGCTTTAGGTCTCCCGATAGTGTTCATGTTTTAAAACTGATCTGTTTCCGTTGAAATGCTTGACTGGCTCCAGTAAAGCAAATCGGAAGAAGGTGGAGATGTCCATCAACAGAAACGACAACACGGGGTCTTTCCCGTTACCTGCCCCCAGGTAAACTATCCCACATCGTATTATTCCTAGGGACTTGAAAGACCAGCTTATTCAACCACGAGCTTGAAATAACTTTGGTTAGAGTCGAAAAGAAAGTCTTGGGTTGGGTCAAGTACTCCGGGGATTTACACCTTGGAACAGCAAAGAAGTATCTTCTCTGCAGTCTGCTTCTACAAAGACTGCAGCTGGAACGCGCAGAGCAGCACCTGTTAACAGAGGTGAGCCGGCAGAGTGGAGAGGATCTGGAGCAAAGCGCCAGAAGAATAAAAGGGATGGGTTGTGCACTGAGATCAAAAGGCCTGGTGGTGTGTGGACTAGCCGAGCAATGGCGCAGAGGGGTTCCTGCTTGGGCCCTCGAAAACAGTTCTACGAATATTTAAAAGGTGTTAACACCAGAGAAGGCAGGTCCTTAGTTTGCTTCCTTGGAGGTGACGTAATGTGAACCAGTAAAGGTGAAACTAAAGAGAGAACAAAGCCTTCAGAATATCGGGAGTTATTTCCAACAGATAACTGAGGTTTTTGCAGCATTAGACGACGCGAAGAAATAGGTCCACTGTGCCCACAGCAGGAACTAACAGATGACTCCCCTGATTTGTCAATCCTTGGCTCTCTTGCCTCTCTTATCTGTCACTGAATACTTACTAACCCACCTTCTCCTACTTGTTGCCCAGATGCTTTCAGATTCCTTCAAGTCCCGGCAATGACACTATACCTACTTTTTTGGCAGAATGTGCTCTATGTAGCCAAGTTATATAGACAGATACGCTTGAATAGTGGCGATCGCTGTATGTATACCGCGTGCAGCGTCTTGGTTGGTGAGCATCACTTAGAATCACAGGGTTGGAAGAACCAGAAGAGTGGCTGGGTGACTTCTCCTGAGTGCTCCTGAAGACTGAGCAGAGAAAAAATGGGCTTGATTCCCGGTATGTGACAATACCTTTTTCTTGCCCAGAATGCAGTGCTCTCTCTGTGTGACAGCCCCAATTTAGCTTTCTTCTTAAAACTATGATGAGCAAATTTTAGGAGATTTTTTACTTTGCCAGATTTTCGAATTCTTACACTTTCATTATTGCTTAGAATAGATATACTTAAATTTGCAAATGAGGTTCATTAATGGGAAAATGAGGTTTAAGCAAGCCCACCCGCGGCCTTTCACTCGGGGCGGTGAGGGGAAGGCTTGAGCTGAGAGGGGAGGTTTCTCCCCCCTGCCTGGTCCACCTTCTCTGACTAGATCCAGCTTCACGCGGGCGCACCTAAGCCTGGAACAGGAAGACTCTGCGCTGCCAAGAACCCCTGTAGCATTCTCACCGCAGTCTGGGACAGACTTACCAAATGAAATATTGAAAGTTGGGACTATGGTTATTTCTACCGAAAAATTTCACTGGTGACAAGACGGTTGAGGTGGGTGAGCTGCATCGCATGGTGATGATTGGTACGCTTCACCCCTGCGCTCACTCCGTTGACTACCTGTTTGGTTCTCAGCGCTGAGCTAGTCTCCAGGTGGCAAGGATGAGTGCCACGTGGTCCCTGCCTTCCAAGAACGTAGGGTCTAATGGGCAAAGTGGAAGCAGAGACCAGTTTATAGCACTGTGTGTCGGCTGCTATGAGTGAGACATCAAGCGCCAGAGAGAGTCCTACAGAGGTAGTACGTCCTACGGACCAAATACGTGTTTCTTATTGTAAGTCACATCAGATGTACAAATGCTGAAAACACGTCAGTGTGTACGCTGAGTACTCCAGAGGTGACCGGACAGCTTGACATGGCTGTTAAAAACAAGGAGACTCTAGATAAACAACAAGGACCTACCCTAGAGCACAGAGAACTATATTCAACTTCTTACAATAACACATAATGGAAAAGAATCTGAAAAGTATACATGTATGTATATGTATAACTGAATCACTTTGCTGTCCACCTGCAACTAACATGGTAAGTCAACTACACTTCAGTACAAAATTTTTAAAAATAAACAAACAAAAAACAAGAAGACTGTAGTTCAGAGAAGTCAGGTTTCCCTAATTGTAATGCAAAATCCAGAAATCATGGGAAAAATAAAATGTAAAATTGTTTCATTATGCATTAATATACCATAGGAGATGCTGGAGGAAGGAAATAGAAAATGAATTAGAAATGAGGATAGAAAGGAAGACATGTAAAATAAAATGAAGTAAAATAGAAAGCCACGAAACAAAATAGAATAAAGTAAAATTCATCAGGTGAGTCTGTGGGCAGAGAAGAGTGTGCCTTGAGCTGAGTGTAACAGTTTGTGCTGAATACGCCTACAAATACGGAAAAACTGAAAAGGCAGTAGCAGATTTGGAGACAATGTTTGCAACATATAATAAAGTATTATTTCAAATACGAAAATTATTGTTTCAAATCATAACACATTCAGTAAGAGAAAAAGATAGGAAATCACAGTAGTGGGAATACAGCTGGCCAATAAATACGTAAAACATTACCTCGCTTCACGTGTAATCTAATACAGAATGCAAATTAACACAATGAGATATTACTTTTCACCTATCTAATTGACAAAAAAATGGAAAGTGCTGGTAAACTTCAATGTGAAGCAAATGTGACAGAGTCAAAAAGTGGCTGTCACATACTGCTGGCGACAGCGCTAATGGATGCAACCTTTCGGAGAGTAATGCAGCATTACCACAAAATGTTGAATGCGTATCATTTGACCTAGCAATGTTTTAGGAGTCTTTCCCAAAGAAATATTAGCATTTACTGGCAAATATATTAAGTATGATACCATTTACACTAACAGAATAATTGGAAATAACTGAATATCTGTTAATAAGGAAATATGCTAGTATTCGGATATGTTTAGTGTACAAAAAGTAAGTTGTAATACAGTAGAGCAGAGTATAGCATAGCCACCTTTTTGTTTAAAAGAAATGAAACGTGTATGGGTGCGTGGTGTGGCGTGTATGTGGAGTGTGTGCCTGCGCAGATGCACATTTGGAAGGTCTCCTGGCACCGGGTTGGCAGAACTGGCCTGTGTAATGGGATTAGAATGGAAGGAAGGAAGGAAGGAAGGAGTTCATTTTCACTGCACACATTTCTATGTCCTTTGAATTTTTATTACAGACTTCTGCACCGATGCTCTGATCTCTGAGTCATGTTTCTCTTTTCATGCTAGACCTTTAGAGAGGAAATGGTGCAATTTCTATTCGAATTCCAACACAAGAGACCTTTTCTCATTGGAACCGCATTTGAGGACAGTGTCTTATTTTGCAGTCTCCTCGCCCCTCCCCCTCCGGTGTCAGAGACATTTCCCATAAAGGGAGTGATTGTCGGAGACATTTGTTTCATAAAGCTTTGCACGTAGATGTGATTATGAGACAAAGCAGCGGCACTGCATTTCCTGTATTAAATATCACACTGAAGTAGCACTTGAGATACCGACCAGAAGGTTAAATAAACAGAAAAGGAAGAATGCCCTTTCCAAGAACCAGAGGTCTAGTCACCTTCTCTGTTCAGGACTTGCCGGTGATGGAAACGGTGGTCACGAGAGAGGAGGCAACTGAGCTATTCGTGTCCTCAAATCAAAGGAATATCTTTCTAGAAGTATGTTCAAGAGTGTTTAATGGGGGTTACTTCTTGGGGCAGGCAAGGCTTTTGCTCTTGCTTTAATTACTTAAATTCATAATAATTTTTTTAAAAAGAATAAATTAGAATTATAGGTGAAATGAATAATGGTTTTTACTTTGTTTTTGTCTACTTATCCAGTTTTCTCTAACAAATATATGCTGTTTCTGTAATCAGAAAAAAAACAAAACCCAGTCCTTGAAATGTAACATTTTTCAAAGGAGACCCCACAAGCCTCCTCTGGGGGATTTCTGCAGCCCAAGAAGCGCAGGTTGGTTTACAGAGGCTGTTAACACTTGCATTGGCAGTGAATGCAACATTCCCTACTTGTGAAAAGTGAAACAGTGTTTTAGAGATATTTAATTGACAGAAAAAGAAAGTGAAATAGTGTGATCTTGTAAAAGAACACAACTTTAGAGTCCTACACTCTTTTTTTTTTCATTGAAGTATAGTCAGTTTACAGTGTCATGTTAATTTCTGGTGTACAGCATAGTGACTCAGTTATATATATATTATATATATATATATGTATACACACACACACACACACACACACATATATATATATATACCTTTCATATTCTTCATTATAGGCCATTACAAGGTACTGAATGTAGTTCCCTGTGCTATGCAGTAGGACTTTGTTGTTTATCTGTTTTATACACAGTAGTGTGTATCTGCTACTCCTGAACTTCCAGTTTATCCCTCCCCCCGCCTGTTCCCCCGGTAACCATAAGTTTGTTTCCATTTCTGTTGTGTAAACAAGGTCATTACACTTTTGAGGTCGATTTGAACCATGTGACTTCAGAAGGCTGACATAGCTTTTCAGACCCTTGGTCTCCTGACCTGGGAACTGGGGAAGGTGTTGAATCTAGCAGAGAACCAGGTGAAAGGGGGCAGTTCACCAGGAAGTACTGCTCATAGCTCTGCAGAACACAAATGGAAGCTGAGAGGTCCGTTGTCTGCCCAGCCTCTCGGAGACCCCAGATGAGCTGTCAGATCATCAAGGTGTTTGAGAGAGGGCTGGACTCTTTTCCTGTCTCTGATCATAGACCGTCTCCTGGCAGCATCCCACGTGCGCTGAGCCCCAGGGTCCTTCACTTCTGATCACTTTCTGACTTTTTACCAGTTGGACTTCCTCCATCTTTTACTGCCTTTGCTGCTCATCATGTTGCATGCATCCCTTCCAGATCATGCCTTTAGTCTTAGCACAAGAGGTCCTGTGCCTTCCTAGCAGCTCAGAGTTTGTGCCCTCCTCACTCTAGGAATCCTGCCCCATACCAGGCTAGCAGACTCACAAAATGCTGTCCCCCCACTACCCCCAACACACATAGACCATCTCTACTGTGTTTCTGTTATCCCACCTGTCTCCGTGGTGACTCCTGCCTTCCTCCATACCCGTTGCTGGTGAAGGACCAAACATCTTCTCTGTTTGGGGGCACTCTGCCCTCTGATAGTGGAGGACTCACTCACTGTCCAGCTGCACTTGTATGTGAAAGTCCACTTCAATCATTGAAGTTTACACACACAATTTACACTTCATTTTTTATTTTGAGAAAAGTTTACTCATAATCTTATACATTCATCTAAAGAATGATGAATCCTTGACCTTGAATTCTAACACAAACATGAATGAAATATCTCCTCTGAAAATTGTCATGATACACTTTGGACTTTTTGATTATGTAATACTAAAATATCACAGTAGCACTGTAAAAAAAAATCAAAGCTGTTCACTTTCAAATGCTGTGAAACATGTTATTTGCCAAAATGCAAACTGTGAGAAATCGTTAGAAAAAGCAGAATACAGGGTGCCTTTCTCTTCCAAAGAGAAATAGTTTTTTTTTACCTGTTACAATCAGAAATGACTTTTTTTTTAAAGCAATACTTTAAATAGCTGAGAGTTCAGATGTGTTCCATCCTTACTACACGCCATTACTATTCTAACATTGACCAAAGCCCTAAGGAATAAGTACTCTTATTATCCCAAATTTGAGAGACAAGGAATATGAAGTTTAAGGTAAATTATTCACACTCAGAATTTCATGTGAAAATATTGGAATTCAAGCCAGTACAGCCTGATGCAAGTGACCATTTATCTTTACTGTCTCTTTCTGTATGTTCTCACCATTCCATTGGAAATCTAATTACCTCATATGTCATGTCCAGCTTTCAACAAACATTATAAAGTCCTGTTAAAAGACAAGGCAAAACACAGTCTGAAGAGACAAAGGAAGCTTCAGAACCAGACTCAGATGTGATACAGATTTTAGAATTATCACACAGGAAATTTAAAGTAACTGTGGTTAATATATTGAGGGCTCTGATGGAAAAGCTAGGCAACATGCAAGAACAGATGTAACGCAGAAGCAGAGAGATGCAATCTCTAAAAAAAGAATAAAAAGGAAACGCTGGAAATAAAAAATGCTGTAACAGAAATGAAGAATGCCTTCAATAGACTCATCAGTACCCTGGACACAGTGAAGCAAAGAATCAGTGAACTTGAAGAAATATCAGTGGAAACTTCCAAGCTAAAATGCAAAGAGAAAAAAATGAAAAAGGTCTATGGGATAATTACAAAAGGAATAACACACAAATAATGGGAATGTCAGCAGGAGAAGAATGGGAGAAAGGAACAGAAGAAATATTTAAAATAATAATGGCTGAGAATTTTCCAAAACTAATGACAAACACCAAACCACAAATCCAGGAAATCCAGAAACTACCAACCAGGACAAACACAAAAAAATCTACTCCTAGGCATACCCTATTTAAATTGCAGAACACGAAAGACAAAGAGAAAATCTTGAAAGAAATCTAGAAACCAAAATAAAAACAAGGAAAAGAAAAACACTTCACCTATCAAGAAACAAGGCTAAGAAGTACATCAGACTTCTCATAAGAAACTATGAAAGCAAAAAGAGAGTGGAATTATCATGCAATGTCTGTCTTCCTCTGTCTAGCTTACTTCACCTAACATATGTCCTCCAAGTTCACGTTGTAGCAAATGTCAGGATTTCCTTTTTCAAGGCTGAATAGCATTCCATTATATATACACCGCATCTTCTTTGTCCATTCATCTGTGGATGGGCACTTAGGTTTCTTCCGTGTCTTGGCTATTGTGCACAATGCTGCAGTGAACATGGGGGTGCAGATGCCTCTTCAAGATTGTGGTTTCTTTTCTGTTGGACAAATACTCAGGAGTGGGATTTGCTGGGTACTCTGCAGAAGTGCTTGGCTCATCAACACTAACAGGGTAGATGGTGTCCCTTTCTTATAATTTAGAAGAACGAAGCTCAGTGAGATTGAAGCTTGCCCAAATTCTCCAAACTGTTACCAAGTTAGAGATGAGAAAGATTTGAACCCAAGACTTTCTGGCTCCTGTGTCCATACCCCTTTCTTAACATTGAGCTACTTTAAACACACACAGGTGTGTAAATGAAATGAATCCTAAAATTATTCCTTCTAATTTATGTATAGAAAGCAGTGCTTATCACCTGTAATCCAGGATGTATTCTCTGAGCAGAAGGGTTTAGAAAAGATGGCATTGGAGATGATCTCTAGGTAACCCCAAGAACTCTGAAAAGTGATGGAAAAAAATATGATGTGTTCCCTGAGCCTAGATCTCACACTTTTGGAATTTATGTGATTTGCCCATCAAGGTGGAGAAACAAAGGAGGCACGTCTCAGGTGTGGGGAAGAAAATACCACTCAAGATAGTGGCAACAGGGGGGACATGAGACCCCCTCCATCCTTGGACATGAACAGTTGAAGTCTCCTCAGTCTCAAGTGCAGTGAAAGGCAGCCCCAGCCCCTTCCAACAGATCGGACGGCCGCCTAGCCCACGACACAGCCAGGTGACACCTCGAAGAGGAGAGCAAAGGAAGCCATCTACGCATGACATGGCCTGGGAACCAGCAGTAAAACACTGCCGCTCAGCGTTATTAAAGCAAATCCTTACGTAGCGTGTGGTGATGTACTTCTTAACCCCGTAGATCAGGTTTCATTTCTCTAATCTGAGCTTTTGGTTTTTATTTGGGGGTGGGGGGAGGCTGGTAATTAGGTTTATTTATTTTTAGTGGAGGTACTGGACCTTGGGCATCCACACTACCTCAGGACCTTGGGCATCCACACTACCACAAGCTATACCCTGCCCTCATCGGAGCTTCTTGGAGGGGAAGGGGCTTCCTGCAGGAGCGCCCCTGGTGTAGCTGTTCAGAAGGAACAAGGATGCAGCCGTGTCACCACCATGCAGGGGGCTCCATGGGCCGGGTCAGGATCAGTCCTCCTTCAAGGTGGCCGTTTAGCCACTCTGCTCCAGGCGACAGATGCAGCCCTAACCTGGTTCCCCTTTCATCTCACGTGTAGGGGTTGTCAGCCGCAAGAGAACCAAGTCAACATAGTTTTCAGCCACTCGGTGAATAAACTCCACTGGCGATGACATTGCAAGGCTAGATGCACTTCGAACTACAGATCTTCCTTGGTGAGATTTGTGCAGGTTGAGGATCATTTGAGTGGTTTCCATTGGAGTCCCTTTTTTCAAATGCCTCCTATCAGCTTTGGTGGAACTACAAGAATCCTAATTCTGTCCCTCACCTATTTATTTCTGTCACTCTTGAACTCTGTGCAGACATTAGGATGTACCTGATGCTCCAAAGAGCATCTCGGTGTTAGGATCTCCTGCGTCAGGGTATCGTGAAACCTCACTTCCGAGAGCAGTGTGATGGAATATAGATTTCATGCTGGTTGCAAGGTTGGATTGACTCAGAGAAGAAATGGGCACGTGCCCACTGGGAGAGATTTTGTCCTTTTAAGTGTTTTCTTTGTATTCGGAGTTGCCCAGGAAACATTGTGTGGAGTTCAGGTATCACAGGAGTTTTCCTGGTCTGCTTTTGAGACAGCCTAGAGAATCACACCTGTGCTTCAAACACTACCTGAATTCTGCGCATCTTTGAGAAGTGATGTGTAGGGTAGGAAAATTATGAAAGAAATGCTGGCGGGCAGGGGGAGGAAATGACCATTTACATGTTACCCTGAGCTCGTTAACTGCTCAAAGCAAAAAGAGCATCATAGAAGTCTGGAAATAAACACACCATGAACCACATTTTCAAGTATTGCATCAGGAAAAAATTTGATGAAAACTAATTAGGAAGGGAAGTTGTATAAGCTACATAAATTAAATTTTATTATCTTTGAAGTTTTGCAAACATTTTTGAACTGACCTTCTAAAAGTTGGCAAGTTGCCATTGGAAAGTAAAAAATTTTCCTTCAGTCCATAAAAGAGTGATCTGGAATTCAGAAATGCACTGTATCCTGAATTGGAAAAAAAAGATGAAATTTTTTATTATTTTCTATTTTGATAAATACTAAAAATAAGATAATCTTACTTTATTGAAACTGCTATTGCTAAGGAAAGATACTAAGATAATGCTAAATAATGTGCAGTAGGTTTAATCTTAAATTATGAAGAAATAGACCAATGTGATGATTTTAGTGAGTGAAGAGTCGGAACTGAAGATTTCAGAGAAACAGCCCTAAAAGGCAGAGAACACAGATTTGGGGTAAGCACAGGGCGAGGCTTTACATCATCCTTTTCTTTTGTGGATTTTTTAGGTACTTGACAGGTGTTAATGAATTACACCCATCCAAGAAGCACACGTTGCCTTAAAATCTGATTTTCTGAATCCCAAACTAAGACCAAGGCTAAATGCCCAAGGGCTTAAGCGAGAAGGTGACAGATACCAGACACTGGTTACTTTAATTAAAGCACCACTGTCTAATTGGCAGTCAAAACCTAATAATTTACGTTTCAAGGAAAAAGCAGCTTAGTTAAAATGCTTAAGGACTTGTCACATTTAAAACAAACACTGTGAAGAAGTCACCCTCCCTCTGGCAGTGCCCCTGGTGCTTCTCCGAATGGCGGTAGAGTGATAGATATATTTAACCATTGTGGACATCTGACACCCGGTCTCTGTGAAGAATTGTGATTTCTGCAGGGAAGGGGCTGTCATTCGGAGCCAGGATGGATCGGGGTCTCTTCCTACTGAAATCGTCCCGCAGCGATGGCCACGCTTTCCAACTGGGCAGCAGAGGACAGAGGCTGCGAGGCGCAGGCGTCCAGCGCGGTCAGAGGCCGGGCCGCCGGCCTCCCGGAGCCCGCTCCCCACCGGCGGCTGCAGTCCTCCCGCCCGGGCCCCTCCCGCCCGGCCCCCGGCGCTGGTGATGTCATGGGATCCGCGGCTCCGCGAGATGAAAGGGATAAAGCGCAGCCCGCTGGCACCAGGCGCAGCTTCCAGCGCGCAGTCACGGCGCAGCTTGGGAACCCGAGCGCCGGGGAGCCGCGGGTCCCGCCTCGCTTCAGGAAAGCAGGAGGAAAACGACGCGATCCGGGTCAAACAAAAGAATCCGAGGGCCGGGAGGCGGGAGGGCGACTACCTGCTGGAAGCCAGCGTTCCTGCTGGCCCTGCGCACACGCAAACCGGGCCTCCTTTGATGTTCTGCAACTGATCACCGGTCAGATTACGCATTTCATCTCCCTGCTCGTCTGCCTTTGATCTGCGGGCTTAATTCCATTTTCCTGGATTTGAAGTTTTGTCTGGGCTTGTGCTGACAGACATTTTTGGGAAGGAGAAGCACTTGGCACAGAGGTGCTGCCAAGGAGAAACTCGGGCGCCGAAAGGGTGAGTCCTGGAAAGAGTTCAGTGCGTTGAAGGTACGGCGTTTTGTGTTCTGTTGTGGCGTTCACTTCTTCACTTCACTTTTCCTGCGCGTTCTCGGAAAAGATGCGTTTAGCCCACGGAGCACGAGCGTTGTGCTGCGTGTCCGGGTCAGAGGAAACACGCTGTTCCATGCGGTGTTAGTAGTTTGCACAAAGGGTTTGCAATCTGTCGTGCACATTTTACTTGGAAATGAGTTGCTCCAACAGGACAAAACAGGGAGTGCTAACTTTAGCACACACCCGGCGCTGCAGAGCCCGAGGTCTGGGGCTGTAATTGCTCCAAGTATTTACAGGTCGCTTTACTCGGTAAACAGGCGGAGGAACCCTACTTGACGCCAACGCTTTCCTTGTCTCCTCGTATAAAAGCGCAGAGTGCGTCTCTGGCAATACTGTTTCTTCAGCTTATTCTCTCACCTCCAAGATGTCAACCTAGCAAATACATTTACTTACAGTGTGTATTCTCAAGGGACTCACTGGAGAGGCATTCAAGTATGATTAAAGCCCTTTCTTTGTGAAACTGAAGAATTTTCAAACAGTGAGGGTTTAGTTGTGCTAAGTTTGGTTAAAACATCCTCTAGTGATTTCCTGGAACCTAGCACAAGCCTTATGGACAAACATTCACAAGGTTAATATCCTAAATTAACATTTACTTTAAATTTACAGTGACAGCTGTTGTCAGTTAAAATCGGCCAACTGTTCATGAAAACTATCTTTGTAATCAAGTTATTATGTCACGTAGAGTTTTTAATCACATTTTCACTGGTTTATGTGCAGCATGGCGAAACCAAAATATATGGCTGTGCTGAATTGGAAAGTTACCTTGTTTTGTGAACTCAGTGATCACATGTGTGCCTGCACACACGTGCGCGTGCACACACACACAGTGTAAGATCTTCACATTGAGATGCTAGAAAATACAGTGGAAATGTAAGAGCGCCATGTTCACATTAGTTCATTGTAATGGTCTAATCTTAAAAGTTTTTCGGGTGAAATATTTATCATCACAATAGTCTACTTAATGCCAGCTCAACCACAAAGAAATTGTAAGTGATGAGACCAGTTAGCCATTTGTCTGAAATTCTTATGAGACAGGAAAGGCCTAATGAATCTCGTTTCACATGTGATTAATTTCTCAGAGCCTGTTAATTAAATTGCTCTCTCAACTTTCCTCCTAGTATTGGAAGGTGGATAATTAGCATTGTTTGCTTAATTTTGAAACTCTGATTGCTGTTAAGTGAAGATTATTTAAAACCATACTATGTTTTTAAGATGTGTCAGTAAGAATTTAATCTAAAAGATTTAACTGCTGTTTTTAGTCCTGCCAAGAGAGGCATTTAAATTTTTGTTCTACTGACAGTGTGACAAAACATGTTCACAATGTTCTGAATTACCAGCTTAGGTTGATTTTTTCATTTGTTTGCTTAAAAAGTCCTCATTAAATCACAAAAGCAGTAGTAATGTTCACATTAGGATAAAGAAAATTAAACTTTTCAAGTAATGACTGGAGAAGATGCCTAAAGAAATAGTATGCTCAAGAACTCGGTCATTTAGTTCAGATTTGAGACTTAAAAAATTTTTAATGACTATTTATTCTGCTACTCAGTTCATTTTAACAAACACAGACTCTCTTCAGCACAAAACAAAAGAGAGAATTAGCAATTATCTGATTAATTGAGGCTTTGTAGAAAACTAGCTTGGACAAGTCAGGTCATTGAAAATCCACTTCATTGCCTGAATTAATTCAGTTAATTGTTTACTTCTTGTGTCTTGGTTGAGAAATGAAACAGATTGTATTTGGCTTTAAAAGAAGGATGGCTATCGCTGAAGGGACAGGGACAGTCTCATAAGGCATCTCTTAATGAATTGCCAGGCGATGATCTTGACTGAGGTTTTGGTAGAAATACTTCCTCACACATCCACTGAACGAAACCCTTACTATTATTACATTTTCCAAAGCACTTCCCTATCTGTTGTTTCAATGGCAGCTTTGTTGCTGCAGAAAGTCCAAGTCTTCAAAAGACTTATTTCTAGTCCTGATTCTGTCACTGATTAGCTATGTGACCTCCAGAGAGTCACTTCACTGCCCAGTGTTCTCCATGTGGGAGTTGATCAGATCATCTTCCTGCAGTAAGCAGGGTGGAATTTTTATAGCCATTTTACAGATGAGGAAACTGAGAAGGGAGAAAAGTAACTTGACTTTCTTAACTAAGGTCACATGGCCAGTTTTGCAAGCCTTGGGCTCGTGTTCTTTCCTGTTCACCATGCATACTTTCCAACACCTGCTAAAACAAATGCCCTGCTGACCAGAGAGCAGTGTTAGTTTGAAAGATCAAGTCAGCCACTTCCTTCTGCACTGCAGTTTTTTTGTTTCCGTGATAGACTTTTCAGTCAACTGGATTAGTCTGCTTATTTCCCGAGAGTTCCTTTTGCTTCTGATTTTCCAAGCAGTTCCAATTAGTGCAACACATAATTTACCATAGCACTTAAAATAATTTTCACAAAAAACTTAATATATCAATGCAATGTGAAATTATATATACTTGTCTGTGTTTGTGTGTGTATGTACACATATATATACACACAAGTTTGACATTATATACACATCTTTGTGTGTTTCCAAGGAATTGACATTTTCTTAGAGGATGTCAGTGGGGTCCATGAAAAGTTTAATAAAAGTTGTTGTTCCTCCGGGGAGATTCCCAGTGGGATGTTGTGAGATTTGAGCTTGCAGATTCAATATGGGCTTGTCCATGTTGTATGTTCCCTATTACATTTGATTATGTTCAGAATCCTTGAACATGTTTTCATGAACTCTTCCTGGGTTTTTCCCTTGGGTAAAAAAGAATATATTTCTTGTGAATAAATGTGTTTGTTGCCTGTAAACTTTGCCCATATCCACTGCTCTCAAGGCCAAATATCCCTTACATCTCATCACCCTCATAAAGATTTCATACAGAGCTTTATAGATTATTACTTATCACAATCACTAGCATTTATTAATTCACTAATATCTGAGTCCTTGTGGGCCAGGCACTTGACCAGTACTTTTTGGAACGCCATTTCATTTAAATTTCTGGCAATTAACTTTGTCAATATAATTACACAGATGGGGAAAGTGAGTCTCAAAGGGATTAAATAGCAAGTGCAGGGTCACAGGGCTAACTGGTCAAGTGGCACCACCAGCGTCTAGCTGTCTGGTTTCAGGTTGGGTCATTTTGTTCCAGGACCGGGCACTTACTTCTTTCTTTTGTAAGCAATCCATAGAGCTGAGCTTGGCAGCCAAAATTTTGGACAAAAAATCGGCTCTAGTTTTCCTTCCTTCCTTCCTTCCTTCCTTTCCTTTCCTTTCCTTTCCTTTCCTTTCCTTTCCTTTCCTTTCCTTTCCTTTCCTTTCCTTCTTCTTTTTTTACAAGCAGTATTAGAATTCTTTGGTAGCGTTTTCCATCAGTTGGCCTAGAATTGTCAGCTGTGAAGGGCCTCAGGATGGGACTCATTCTTCCTCTGCTTCAGGACTGGACCACACTCCAGCACCCATGCTGGTTTGGTTAGTCAGACTGTGTGATGGCAGGGCTGGGCCAAGGCACCCGGGGAGGATGAATTTAGTGCCCCTGTGAAGAGTGATTCCTTACAATGTTGTCAGCACCACTTGGAGGCATGAGCTATGAAAAGCGGGCAGGAGGCACCCTGGTGGCTGCACTTAATTTCTCCTTGACTATCACCAGCCATTCAGCTTTGTTGCCGGTTGCCCCAGATCCACCCTCTTGCTGAAGTCACCACCCAGGTGACCAAGTCTCACTTCCTTAGACTGAGAAGTACTTTGAAACCATCCATTGTGTCTTAACTCTGCTCTTTCGTGAGAAGGGGGCGGGAGGGGCGTGGGGATGTTGAGTGGCTTTCAAACCATCTCTTCTATCACTGCCCACAGTCTCTGCGAGAGGAGCTTTGATACTCAGCTTTCCCCATCGCCCTAAGTGACCCCCACATCCAGCAGCCTGCAGCCTTGCCTCGTGGCTGCTGCCGGCCCGCCTGGTCCTGCATGCTGTGATATGCTGAGGCGCGCACTGTGCTCATCAGAAAGGGCAGGAGGAGAGTCAGCAGCTTGCTTCCTCCCTCAGGCGCCACACGAGAAGAGTCTGGCCAGCACCTTGTGTAAACTCACTGAGGCCAGTGCAGGTGCTGCAACTTACAGCAACTTTGCTCTATAAATGTCATGAGTTTGGCATTATGTCAGCTAAATGGATACCCTTGTTGGCCTTTTCACGTATGTGAGTTTGTGCACCAGCGGTGTGGTGAAGATTGTTAGGATTCGGGGAGCCTGGATTTTGGCTCCTGCTTTGTTATTAACCTGGTATGTGACCTTGGGCAAGTCGCTCCCTGTCAGGCCCCGCGCTGCATGGCCAGTCCATGACTGTCAGCAGCAGGGGCGGGAACTGCTTAGATAGCTGGGTCTTGGTTGTTTTCCGCCTAATTTTTGTGACTATATTTGGCAGATTTTATTACTCGTTGAGATTCTTACCCCCCTTTATCACTTTATTCCATGGATTTTTAGTGAGCACCTACTATGTGCCAGGCAGTGTGAACTAACAGACAAAACCCAGGATTTGCACATAGCTGGCATGCTGCTCCCTTCCCCATGAAATAGTGACTTAACGCTAGGAAGTACTAGAAAGTCAAACGACGTTCCCTTAAATTTGCTTCCAGTGAGCCTGCTTATCACTGAAACTGTTTTTTCAAGAATCTCATTATTTCATTAGTTCAACTTTTGAAGGAAAATATTCTAAACAAATACACCATGGATCAGCCTAGATATCGCTAAAATCAGCTTCAGAAAGCCAACCCTTAACATAATCTTACAAACAACACCTGTATCAAGATTCTCACAACAGCTTGGCTTTTTCAGTAAAATTTCAACTTGTTAATAATAGTGTTTTAAAGGGAGAAGAATGTTTTCAGCCCTAATTCTAAGCATTGATTTCATCCTGAATGAGCCTGGGACTCGTGTTCTTTTTGTACCACCACTGCGCTCTCCTTTGGACGCTGTCTCCTGTGGGCGAGTATTTATTACCCTAACCGGCCTCTTTAAAGAGTAAGATGCACTTAATAGCAGAGGTTCAAGGCTCTTTGTCCCCACTGTCAAATGTTTCAGTTGTCATTGATTTCTGATGCTTGGTATTGTATCCTCTACAAAAGGTACCCCCACTGCTAACAGTGGCTGCATTTAGTGAGCACTTACAGTATGCCAGGCATTGGGCTAAGCGCTTTAAATACTTCATCTTATTTAACAATGACCAATGAAGCAACTCACTTCACAGTTGAAGAAACAGAAATTTGGGAAGGTTAAGTCACTTTTCCAAAGGCATACAGCTATTGAGTGGCAGACTGGCATCCAGGGCCAGATTACGGGATGCCAGAAGCCATGTCGGTTAACAGCAGGGCCTCTCGCTAGAGAGCCAGCCGCCTGACTGGGAAGATCAGTCAAACATACATGAAACGGCGCAAGAACGAGTGGACGACATAATGTGCTAGTGTCTCTAAGTCTGAGGGGAGGCCAGAGCGAAAAAACATTTTTTCACGGCTGAAGTCAAAGAAGTCTTTCCTGAGCTGGCAGGTTAACTTCCTCTGAGAAAACATTTGTTGACATTTGTGAGGATGCTTGATACCATCAGAGGTGCAAGTTTGAGCAACATATGTCCCTTCTTGAAAGCAGAATTCCTTTTAAGTCCTTGAGGAAGAAAGCTAAGTCGTAGAGACTTCCGGCAGGAGGGAGAACGTGGCCGGTGCTGTGGTTGGAGGAAGAAGTTGGCGTCTCTCCTCCAGCCTCGGGGAGGCTCATGGGAGTCGTGGCTTTTGAGTCGCTAAGAAGTCAGAGAGCTGAGAGAAACAGGTGAGTCTAAAGAGGACACTTGGAGAGCAGAGGAAGGGCAGGTTTAGGGCACCCTGGAGGCAAGGCATGCAGACCAGTCTGGCCAGAATATAAAGTGTTGGATCTGGAGGAAGAAGAGATAAGGCTGAAGATGTGGGTGGAGCCCAAACTTGGAAATCCCTGACTGCTAATTCAAGGCATTGAGAAGCCATTCTTTAGAGTGAGGGACCTTTGTCAAATCTTTTCATCGGCCAGTGACCGTGATGAAAGGCAGGAGGAAGCAGCAGGGAGGGAGATTTGGCAGCAGCTGGGCTTTTTGGTGGAAGGTGCCAAGGGCCTGCAGGGTGGTGGAGGTGGTGGGACCAAGAGAGAAAGAGGAAGGAAGTGTGAATGTGATCGTGTGACACCTTACAAAGAAGCAATCATTCAGCCCAACCAAGGTGGACAGAATATCCCCTCTGTGCCAGGCTCTGGGATTCTAAGAAAATAAGATGTGCCCTCGGGAGGGTGAGGTCTAGTTAGACAGGTAACTTCCAGAGAAGAGCGAGCTTGTTCGTACAGCACCGAGTGTGCGTTGGTCCTAGGTAAGGGGACAATGAGGCCGGGGAGACGTATACTTGGCCTTGAGGTTCAGATGAGATTGTGCATATCGTTTGTGAACGCTTAAAAATAAGTCATTATTGCAATTTGTGTTCCAGCCATGTTAGGTTGGAAGTAGACCACCTTGAGGTGGACACTTGGAAGGATATTTTTAATGTCTCTTTCACAAGTACTAGTCCTGCGCTCGGAGCTCCCAGTGCGGGATCCCTGGATGGGCTTATCAGTAATTAGCTGTAACAAGGTATTCATTCCTTCAACCAATATTTACTGAGGGCTGCTGTGGGCCTCGGGGTATAGAAAGGAAATATACGGTTTGGTTCCATCCAAAGAGACCCGCAGTTGTGCCAGGAAATCAAAACCAACACAGGAAGTGTGGGCGCCTCTCCACCGACGCACTGCGCAGCATTGGGTTGGAGGGAAGTTTGTCCACTTACTCACTGGCCAGATGGACAATGATTGCTTAGGTTTCTCCAGCATTCTACTGCCAAAAAAACGACTTTTTAATGTACATGGTTCTTTTACTCCTTCCACCAAATCTGCGCAGCGGGCTCCATTAGCCCCGCTTCATAAGTGCACAAAGTGGAGAAGTTTTGACCCCGTCCACAATGCGTGGGTGGAGGCACGGAGCCCGAGCCTGGGCTCCCCACGATGCCTGGGGGCCTAGGTTGCAGCAGGCTGTGCCCGCATCTTGGTGGTGGACGCACACTGACCTCCGGAGGCTAATGTCCCGTGAGGACCTGCCCCGGAAAAGCGTCGTGAATGATGGGGTGGCCCGTGGGCCAGGTCCTGGTGATCTGGACCCACAGCGCACACATGTCACATCGTTTCCCGGGCCTTTCCGGGCTGGGGTAGAAAGTGACCGGCAGCGCAGAGGCACAAAAGCCTGGAAACAAGTCCAGGGTGGACACATAGGCGCGCCCCTGGCTGCAGGCAGGTCCTTGGCACAGCTCTGCCCTTGGTGGTCCTGCTGCGCCCCGTCCTCCCCGCCCAGGTCAGCCTGCGGGATGCAGTCAGCAGCCCCCGCAGCCCCAGGGGCCACCAGTGCCTGGACCACGGTCAGCGTACCCAAGGGGCTGTTGGAGGCACAGCCGGGAGCCCAGCGGCGTGGGGTGGGCGGGGCTCCTGTAGGGGCGGGGCTCTAGGCGGGCGGGGCCGGGAGCGGCGGCCGTTGCCAGGCTACGGGAGAGCGCGGCGGGCTGCGCAGGGAAGCTCGGATCGTGAGCCCTGGGAGGGGACCCCGGCCCAGCTGCGCACCGCGTGCTGCGCGCCCAGCCCGGCTCCGCGCGCGCTCCGGAGCCTCCGACTGCCGCCCAGACCTGCAGGGCAGCCTCCAAGCACCCGGGAAGGTGGGCGCCGCGCGGCGGTCCCAGCCCTCGCCCCGGCTGATCCGGCGGGACGCGCGCGGAGAGGCGGGGCCCGCGGGCGGAGGAAGGGGGCGCCGGCCTGGGCTGCTTGCGTGCTGAGCGCGGACGCGCGGACGGGGCCGCCGGAGGCGATCTGTTGGAGGACTGACAGCCAGGGGCACCAAGTTGCTGGAGCTGCAGGAACCAGAGGGTGTGAACGCCCCCCAGTCCCCGTGGGCGACAGGAGAGACTGCACTGTCCAGGGATCTTGTAAATAGAAAGTGTGCGTGGTGGTGAAGGTGCGTGAGTGTGTGTAAGTCACTGTGCGCAAGGCTGGCCGGGGCCTGGCTGGGGGCGCTCCAGCCCGGCCCGGAGCCGCCCGCGCGCGTCCCGGCGGGAAGCAGTGTGCAGGCGGGCCTGCCCGGTTGTGGCGGAGGAGGGAGGACACTTAGAGGATGTGTCGGTAGTCCATAAACACGTTCATTCTGCGGAAAAGGAAAGTTTCCAAGTGTCCGCGGTGGGTGTTAGTACAATGATGGGAGGGGCGGAGAACCCAGCCCTCGTCTGGGTTCGCATGCCATTTCAGGGAATAGAAATTTAGCTAATACACTTGAAGATGAAGTTTGGAAGTTTGCAACACACAAAACCATAAACATTGTTGGATATTTCTTTAGTTGAAAGTTCAACTCAAACTCTTTATGAATGTGTGGTTTTTACTCCAATGACAGCTTTCCTTTACTAGAAAACAGTTTCTTTATATAAACAGGAAACAGTTCTTGTTAAACATGACTTATGCAAACAAAAGAATTTGTTTTAATATGTTGTTACTTCATTATCAGATACTTACAGGCGAAAGGGAGGATTCCATTGCATTAGTTCAGGATTTACGCTGTTGTGCAGTTTCACTGTAGGCTTTTTTTGTCCATGCTACTTTCCTGTAGTTTAAAAATGTGTTTTATTTCAAGCACCACTTACTTATTATGTGATTTAAAGATATGTAACTAGAGGGGGTGAAAATGGAGCCCTATTGTAGAAGACAGTTTTTGACTATTAATTGCAGAGATGTGGGTACTTAAAAAGAATTTTTCTTTGCATAATATTTATCAAGTTCTAGAAATAATACAAAAGGTAGAAATGCAATTTCATTTTGAAAATACTGCTCAGACATCAATACATGATGCATGAGCTCTGAAAGTCTGTTATAGCCCATAGATGTGTCTCAGGACATCTGCTTTGTTACTGAGGCCACATGGCCTTGCTGACTTGGAAATTTTTTCCTACACCTAGTGCTAGCTCTGGAATGTTGTGTTAGTGTTTTCCGGGACACTCCTGGAAGTCATTTGTTTCTTTGGTGGGAGTGCCTTTAGACCCTGAGTCCAGGCTGGACTTTGAATTTGAAAGTAAGGCTATATGAAGACATTCTATGCACTTAAAATTGCAGTATAAACTACACTTTCTATCCGAAAGACTTGAATAAGGAACATTGCTAACATTTCAGTAGCATGTAAGAGGCTTTTTAAAAGAACAGAAAATTATTTTTTTAACTTCAGATGATCATGAACATTAATTCATATATATAAAGTATGTATACTACACATAATAGTCACACGTATGTAACATGTTAACTTAATTTACTCTTTACAGCTCTAATGCACGAATCTAGGATGTGCTGGGGACTTAGGAAACATGACTGAGGAATTTTGCTAACACTGAGGAGGAGAATTTGATTCTCCTTTTCCATGTATTTAGATCTCTGAACCCAAGCTTGACCCAATCCTCTACGACCAGTTCAGTTATTCAGAAATTTATACAGCCCAAACCCAAAACCAAAGGCATCTGTAATCCATGAAAAAGCCAAGTCCTCTCAAGTCTGATAAATCAGTATTTAAAGTCAAGTATTTAAAAATGCTGGAAAAGGCCAGGCTGCTCTGTCCGTTCGTTGACTACAGGTTGGATGAAGACTCACCTTGAATAAATGCACACCTGCATAAAGAGACAGCTGCTTCTGTCATGAGAGGTCCAGGAACACTTAAACAGTTACATGATTTGTCTCATGGCAGCTGATTATTAAATGTCCATTGCCTCTTCAAAGTGACCTCCTAGCTGGAGAAAAAGGACAGCCAGGCAGTCTGAACACAGCGTCCTTTCATGATTTACCGGTTGAGCAGGGAGTTCATTCATCGTATTTTATCTGTCTCAAATGTTTACACTTGAAAGTAAGATGTTTAAACAGTATTGGGTTATCGTCCAGTCCACACATCACAGAATACCTTTTAAATCGAAGTTTTAAAACCTGGGCTTTTAAAAAGAGAACAAGCAACCTCAGCAACTGTATAAGACAAAGGAGCTTGTCTGTCTGAAGATTAAGTGTTCCTCAGCCAGCTCTTCCATCCAGTCTTCTCGTATGGGCCTAATACGAGGAAATTCTAAAAGAATGGGGGTGGGGAGGGTGCAGCTCAGTGGTAGAGCACATGCTTAGCATGCATGAGGCCCTGGGTTCAATCCCCAGTCCCTCCATCAAAAAAATAAATAAAACTTAATCACCTCCAACCACCCCCCAAAAACTGAACTAAAAAAAAGAATTTTAATAAACAAGAGAATGGAGGCCACTCTCGGTGGAGAACTGCACACAAGCTTTGGAATCTATGCAGACTTGCTTTTAAAATGAAAATTTAAGCAGCTGTGTTTCAGACATTGTTATGCACGATTCTCTTAGACCGTGTCGATGTTTGAGGCACCCTTAGACCTGGATGTTACAGTTGTTCCATGTGCATTTTAGGATTGAGAAATGTTGTGAACTGGGAAGAGTACCTTAGTTACTACCTGCGGTTGACTGGGTGCTTTGAGAACACTGCATGGCTGACTTTCCTAAGGCAAGATGATAGCGTCCACAACTCAGATCCCCAAAAAGGATTAGTCTCAAAAAGCCCTCTCCTCGGTTAAGTTCTGTTAAAAAAAAGTTTCAGGAGCCTGACAGTGAGCGGCCCCTAGTGCTTTTGAACTTCAGAGGAATTGAGGGTATTGTATTTGGCAGCAGAACGTTTTAAAAGCTTGTGGAGTTTTTAGTAGAAAATATTTCTTGACTTGAAAAGGGAAATGATTCTCATTCCGCAGCCAACAACAATATGTATATTTTTATTACAGCATACCTTTCTGAGATTCCTAGGCTACAAAAAAGGCTGCCAACTCTACCACGTAGGAATGATCTTCAGGAGATAGTGGCATTGAAGGCTAAGGTGAGAGTAGCTGGAGGCTAGGGCTTGTTGTCCTGATTGGAAATAGCGGGACCCTGCATTTCTGATTACTGTTTTAGTCCCTTAGCATATGGGACTGACATTCTCAATGATTTAAGATTATGTTCCACCGTTAAAACATAAAAGGCCGTACATTTAGCATTGGCATTATTTCAATGCTGATTTTATACATTGTAAGCCTTCCAGTTTACTTTAATGTTGATTTAAAAAAAATTCAGTTTATTGCATATTGGAAAAATGTATGAGTTGGAGGTAGCATCATGACATCATGTTAATACAGTTTTACTAGAAGACAACGTTTACCTGGTGCATGCTCTGCGTGTTGGATAAGAAATCCAGTCGCCTTGAAGGGATGGGAAAAAAGGAAAACTAAGTAACTTATTCTGAAAAAATTATCTAGATTATTTGAATTATTCTAAGAGTCATCTGTTTGATCATTTGTAAGATCAAAAATAAAGACCAGCCTCAGAAAGGTTGCTGAGTTGTTAAGATTAGACAGCGACATGCAGCTCTTCCTTAGTGGTCTTCGTCAGTGTCGTAGCACTCCGTGCGGAATGGGTCCTCACCTGAACTGTGTTCTACCACAGGGACTTATATTTCAAAATCAAGTTGTGGTTACACAAACTTCCCCCATATGTTGTTTTAGCCCTTACAATGACCCTAAGGTAAAAATATTAGAGTTAATGGATTTCTTCATTTATTCAACATGTACTGGGCACATATTTTGGGTGAGTTGCCATTCTAGAGTGATCACAGTTCTTGTCATTAAGTCCTCAAACCCTAATTGGTGGTAAATCCAAATGGCTTGGTTGGTGATGAAGTGAAGGAGGGCTGCCCTGGGTGACAGTGGTGGGGTGGAGACTGGAACACTAGAAGCCTACGGTCTTCCATGGCAGAGACAACGGATGTTCAGCTGTAGCGAGTGTTGCCTTGACCTGGGGCTCATGGTTGCCAGACTTTCTAACTTTTCAGGCCAATTCTTCATTTTTAATATTGAAAACATAGTTTTGAAATTACATGCTGTCCTGACAGAAGAAAATGACACTCCCGGCGAGATGCAGTACAAGGGCTCCGAAGAGAAGGATAAAGCCAGGTAATTACGCTGTGAGACAGAGGGTCACCCAGGGTGCTCTGGGAGCATCAAGGAGGGTGCCCCTGGTAGATTCAGGGAGGGTGCAGGTTGATGGAGCCTCTGTGGTTTGGATGCTGTGGTCTGCCCCGCTAGGAAGGGGGAAGCCTGGGGCTGGTCCTCCCCAGCTGCTCCCCTAAACCCTGCTGCTTTGCCTTTTGGCACCCCAGCACAGGTCTTCAGGATCCGGACGAGGAAGGGAAGGGGTGTAGTCTCAGCCCCTGTTGGGTTTATTCCCTAAAAAAGGCTGGCCAATCAGGACGCCAATCAGTTACCATTCCTGCAAATGAGCAGGCTGAGCGGCTTAGTCAGATGTGCAGTCACTTTCCACTTCGATGAACGGACTGTTTGCCAGCTCTGCGTTTAGGCTCCTGGGTCTTCTCTTTTGCTGGCCTGGTCCTCCTGATACCTGCTCGCTGTGGTTGGAGAGTAGATGGTGAGGCGGGAAGCCCACATGCCTAGGTTTCCGTAAACCAGGCATCCTTTGTCTTCTCCTGATTGCTCTCCTAGGTTTCTCTGCACACGTTTTGCAAAGCTGGATGCCAGGGTGTTAGTACATGTTGTGTAGCTCAGAAGACTCCAGTGGACCCATTGTACCTAATCTCAATAATTTGTATGTCTTTTGATTGAGAAGTCCTCCCCGAATAAATAGGACCCGAGTATATAATAGCATGTCTTTACCTGGGCCAGACCCTGAATGCCCAGAAGTTAAAAGCAATTTCAACAAATACCTTTTTATTGGCTTGTTTTTACTTAAAAATATTTTTATTTAAATACTTATTATTTCACTAAATTTTCCTTCTTTTCTGTGAATGCCAAAGCTTTTCATAAGGTACTTCATTTTACTTCAGGAAATTCAAGGTCACGCTTATAACGCTCCACCAGCTAACGTGTTTATGTCTAACTGGTCCTTGGCCGGGCGGTGTTAAAAGGTTCACTAGCCCTGCTAAGCTTCTGCAGACGGCACCGCCTCCTTTCAGGCTCCTAATAGCTGTTTAATGAAGGTTTGAGGGATGAATGGCCACATCGCTGAATGTGTTATGTTGTTCTAAAGCTCTGTTAGTGTTGGCCAGTTTGCCGATGCAGCCCTGTGATGCTTAGTGGGGGGGGGGTCTGGATGTACAGAGCAGCGGGGGCAGCCCTGTGTCACCTGGCAGAGCCCCCATCCCCGTTTTGAGTCACCAGGTGTGAATTTGGTTGGCTTCCCACCATCTCTAGCACACGTGTCCTTTGGCCCTCAGTGTTCTCTCCCACTGTATGGGGTAAATATCTACTTCAGAGTGTCGGTGGCAGGGAAGAAGGCTGTACTTTTTATAAAGCACTGACGTATCCCTCGATACCGTAAATACTTAGCTGCACTGACCCCGCGCTCAGCCTTGGACAGCCTTCTGCAGGTCCAGAGGTCTGCAGCATTACCTGCCCCTGGACTGCGAGCATCTGAGTGAGTCTCACGGTTCCCCAGCAGGTTACAGCCTTAAGGGGCTGCCACATACCTTGGATCATTGGCTTCTAATGATAATGTCATTAGCAATGACAGCAACCACTGCCAACACATATGGAGTGCTTTGGTCCCAGAAACAGCCCCATCTTACAGCTGTTAAACTCATGTATTCCTCACAGCAGTCCCAGGAGGTGGGTACTGTCGCTGCCCCCAGCTCACCAGTTCAGAGCCGAGGAAATGGAGACGTGGGTCAAGTCCACAGCTAGTAAGTGATGCTCTCAGGCAGCAGGAACCGCGACAACATCAGTGGCCGTCGTCCGTTAAATTGTCCTCTGTCCCAGGTCCTAGGCTGAGCATTCTCTTAGCAAACCCTCACCGCCCCCCGTGAGAAAGGGTCTGGTTTATCTCGATAGATGTGTGATCTCAAAGTGACTTTGCCTAGAAACGGAACTGAAAACCCAGGTGTTCTGGATGCCCTTTTCCTCTGACAGTTCCCAAAAACACCCAGACTGATTTTACTTCTGGTGGGTTTACCTGCAGAAAATGATTGGAACCTGGCCTTTATAGCACCCTGACTGATCTCAGGAAGGTCCACCTCAGTCTACATTTCCTCCCAGCCTCTAGGTAGAAAAAGCCAGGTTAAACAAGAAGTCACAGAAAAGAGAACTGGCACGTTTCAGTGGTACATTTCAGCCTCCAGCTCCCAGTGCACAGACTCTTCTGTGAAGAACTGCTTGCCTTTTTAAAGTGAATTAGGGTTTTAAAAATGCGCTGTGTCATTTAATCCTGTCTCCTAATCTAATGCACTTAATGCCCGGAAGAGGTAATGAGATTTTGTATCTACAGATCTGAAATCGAATGTTCATTCTGTTCACCACAGAATTAAATCTGTTATACACAACCAGATTTCAGGTGTTTTCCACCATGTATTCTTCATTGTTTTGCACCTCTTCATTCTGTTAATTAATTCAGCAAATGTTCACTGAGCATCTTTATGTGGCAGACTGAGCACGACACCCGCAACTCGGAGAGTCACAGGTGTGGACCCTGTTTTTAAAAAATTTTTTATTGAAATATAGTTGATTTACAATGCTGTGTTAGTTTCTGGTGTGCAACATAGTGATTCAGTTATACATGTATATATTCTTTTTCATTATAGGTTATTGCAAGCTATTGATGTAGTTCCCTGTGTGCTGTAGTAGAACCTTGTTGTTTGTCTATTTTGTATGTTCTAGTTTGTATTTACTAATCCACAAATCCTAATTTATTGCCTTCTTTGCCCTTTGGTAACCTTAAGTTTGTTTTCTATGGCTGTGAGTCTTTCTGTTTTGTAAATAAGTTCATTTGTGTCATTTTTTAGATTCTACATATAAGTGATATCATATGATATTTGTATTTCTGTCTGATTTACTTTATTTAATATGATCATCTCTAGGTCCATCCACATTGCTGCAAATGGCATTATTTTATTCTTTTTTATGGCTGAGTAGTATTTCATTGTCTATATATACCACATTTTATTTATTTATTTATTTATTTATTTATTTATTTTAGTTTCTTTTTTTTAACATTTTTTTATTGAGTTATAATCATTTTACAATGTTGTGTCAAATTCCAGTGTACAGCACAATTTTTCAGTTATACATGAACATATATATATTCATTGTCACATTTTTTTCTCTGTGAGCTACCATAAGATCTTGTATATATTTCACTGTGCTATACAGTATAATCTTGTTTATCTATTCTACATTTTGAAATCCCAGTCTGTCCCTTCCAACCCCCCGCCCCTTGGCAACACATGTTTGCATTCTATGAGTCTGTTTCTGTTTTGTATTTATTTTCCTTTTTTTTTTCTAAGATTCCACATATGAGAGATCTCATATGGTATTTTTCTTTCTCTTTCTGGCTTACTTCACTTAGAATGACATTCTCCAGCAACATCCATGTTGCTGCAAATGGCGTTATGTTGTCAGTTTTTATGGCTGAATAGTATTCCATTGTATAAATATACCACATCTTCTTTATCCAGTCATCTGTTGATGGACATTTAGGCTGTTTACTCGTCTTGGCTATTGTAAATAGTGCTACTATGAACATTGGGGTGCAGGTGTCATTTTGAAGTAGGGTTCCTTCTGGATATATGCCCAGGAGCGGAATTCCTGGGTCATACAGTAAGTCTATTCCTAGTCTTTTGAAGAATCTCCATACTGTTTTCCACAGTGGCTGCACCAGACTGCATTCCCACCAGCAGTGTGGGAGGGTTGCCTTTTCTCCACAGCCTCTCCAGCATTTGTCATTTGTGGATTTTTGAATGACGGCCATTCTGACTGGTGTGAGGTGATACCTCATTATTGTTCTGATTTGCATTTCTCTGATAATTAGTGATATTAAACATTTTTTCATGTGCCTATTGATCATTTGTATTTCTTCCTTGGAGAATTGCTTTTTTAGGTCTTCTGCCCATTTTTGGATTGGGTTGTTTGTTTTTTTCTTATTGAGTCGTATGAGCTGCTTATATATTCTGGAGATCAAGCCTTTGTCAGTTTCATATGCAAAAACTTTCTCCCATTCCGTAGGTTGTCTTTTTGTTTTACTTATGGTTCTCTTTGCTGTGCAGAAGCTTGTAAGTTTCATTAGGTCCCATTTGTTTATTCTTGCTTTATTTCTGTTGCTTGGGTAGACTGCCCTAGGAGAACATTTTTGAGATGTGTGTCAGATAATGTTTTGCCTTTATTTTCTTCTAGGAGGTTTATTGTGTCTTGTCTTATGTTTAAGTCTTTGATCCATTTTGAGTTTATTTTTGTGTATGGTGTGAGGGAGTGTTCTAGCTTCATTGCTTTACATGCTTCTGTCCAGTTTTCCGAACACCATTTGTTGAAGAGACTGTCTTTATTCCATTGTATGCTCTTGCCTCCTTTGTCGAAGATTAGTTTTTTAAGGAATCTCCATACTGTTTTCCATAATGGCTACACCAAATTACATTCCCAACAACAGTGTAAGGAGTTCCCTTTTCTGCTATGGACCCTATTTTAAAGGAGCATTCAATGTGCGGAGTAAAATTGATACATAGTGTGGGAGATACTGTTGTGAATGTGGAGAGGGGCTGTGGGGACACTGCGAGCAGCTCTCTTCTCTGCATGATTATGGACAGACAGCATCAGCAGAGAGAGCCGAGCTGGTCCTCAGAGGGACTTGGACAGGGAGAGGCTCTCCAGACCACAGTTCCAGCCTGTGCAGGAGGGCAGATCATGGTGTCCAGAAGAAATGTGGGTACTGGGGCATGGCTGAGCTGGATGGGCAGTGGGAGTGGTAACCAGTGGTGAGACCAGCAGGCCAATGGTTACCAGGCTATAGGGATTTTAGAAGATAACTTGCAGGGACAGACCTGCCTGTGCCCCTGAAAAGTTAGGCGTAGCAATGCTCCTTTTGTATTTCCCATTCAAACTATTCAGTTTAGCATGTGTGTTGGGAAGAGAATGCAAACCGGCACATTGGATTTATAGTTCCATTGATTTTTTTTCTATCCTAGCATCTAAAAAAGACCTTTATGATGCAAAAATCACAGTGCTTTACTTAATTTTCTCCTTTCTTTGGTAGTGTTTATGTGGTTTTTATCTCATGACCTTTTTTAGTTTATAAACTCTCGAGAAGGACCGTGTTAATTACCTTTTTGCCCCAAGGGCACTGTACATATATTGTTTTCATTATTAATGAGATATTTACAAAGAATTTTTAGGGAACAGAAGGTAATATTCATCCGGATTGCCACAGTATAAACCTAAGCCATTGATAATATTTTGGCATGTTCATTTTTGTACATAAAATGGGTGTCTCTTATGAAGATAGAATCATATTGCCATGACTTGTAGCTTAATGTGCATGGCACTGTCTTTAGAAGATGCTACAGCGTTTGTCTGCCCTCCACAGTGACGAGCACAGTATCTCAGTGGAGTTTTCTGTCCAAACTAGTTGCTGGATTATGGTATGCACCGACTATGTTTTTTCTTTCTTTTTTTTTTTCAATTGAAGTATAGTTGATTTGCAGTGTTGTATTAGTTTCTGGTGTCCAGCATAGTGATTCAGTTATATATGTATATATATTCCTTTTCATATTCTTTTTATTATATTATAGGCTATATGTCTCTTTATTTTTCATATTTTATGTAAATGCTTTGGTATTTATACCCTCTTTTCCATGTTAGTTTAATCTATATAGATTTTTTTTTTTACTTTTAAAAAATCAGCACATTAAAAAAATGCAGGACCATGCTGAGAAAGAGAGAGCCTAAAGCCTACCTTTCAGGGAATGTGATTTTATCTTCTGACCCCAATCCTGTGTCTACACAGCAGGTTGCATGGTTGGGTGCTTGCTGGATGATTTTGAGATATGCAAGGAGGGAAAAAAAGCTATGACCAAAAAGCTAGAAGAGCAAAAGCGAAAAAAAAAAAAGCTGTTTGAGTTCACTCAAAAGGGTCATTCATTCAGCCAAGCTAAAAATGGGTTTTCATTGCCCTGATCATTGGACCTGCTCGGGCAGCTGGATTGACCACCCGGGTTGTGCCTCTGGGTCCGGGTGTACCCCTGGCTGGCTGCTCGTCCGCTTGCTTTGTTGTTTTTGTTACTGTTTTTCTTGGGCTCTTCGGCCCGTGGCACTGGTTCTCTGCTCGGGGCTTCTCTTTAGGCCGTCAGGTTACCTGCTCCAGGTTTCTGTTAAAGAGGAACGGAACCGCTGTGTCTGCCTGACGGTTGGCGCTCCCAGGACAGTCTTCACTTAAAAAACATGTGTTAAATGCATCTCTTCTCTTGACCTTGTGTGAATTGGGAAAACCAAGCACAACGGGTTTGTTTCTCCGTTGTAGATAAAGAGGCTTCGTTTATCTTTTGTTAAAATGTCAGGTGAGTGTCTCCACCTTCATCACTTGTAAATGATCTTTAGGTGTTTTTAAATGAATATTCATTTTTCTGTTGATAGACAATCTACCTGTACTGGTTTGGAAGAGCTCACGGTGCCAGGTAGTAGCTGCTTCTGCTTCTTGGTGGAGCGGAAGCCCTGACACCCGGGTACAGTGTATTTATTAAGTGGAGCAGGTTGTTTGCAGGACATGTGTGACACAGGGACACCAGAGCCACACACTTGGGTTTGCATCCAGCTCTGCCTCTTACTAGCAGCGATGTGACCTCAGGCAAGTGACTCAGCCCTCCCTGAGCCTCAGTTTCCCCATCTCTAAAATGGGGATAGTGGTAGTACTAACCTTCTAGAGTACTTGTGAGGATGAACTAAGTCACGTTAAACATAGTACCTGGCATATAGCGCTTGGCAGTGTTCGTTGTTATCTTATCATTGTTATTATCCTGTTGGGTTTCTGTAAGTCGCAGTTTGAATGTAATTCTTTTCTGGGTGAAGTTGACTGGACATTGTAGAGACCTGGATAGAAAGAAAATAAAGCCATGGATGGTCTGGGAATTCAGAGCCAGTAGGAGTTTTGTGTATGATGGGTGGGTGGACAAAGTTTCAGTTCTTATAACCTAAAGTTTTAAAGAATTGCATATTATTTGTCTCTTGGATCTTTTTTAAAGGTGACTTTTCTTTTAAGACATAAATAACATTACGTAGTGTATACAGTAAGTGGGAAACACCGTAGAGTAAGTACAGAGCACTCACTGGTGTTACTAATGTTCACTGCATCTTCTTATCTTTCAGAACCCTTCAGCCAGAAAGGCGTTTAGTAAGAGCAATGGCTTTTGAAGTCCTACTGGAGCGGCAGAAGGCACTTTTCCCGATTCTGGTCTTGCTAGCCGGTTTGGTAAGTCAACTCTTCACTTTCATAAGAATGTGGGGTAAGAATGTATATAAGTAGGATCCAGTCTCTTTTCTATTTCCAATCACGTATTTTAAACCCTTTTTCAAATTACATTTTCTCGTGATTAGTTAGTAAATCCAGGGTTGCTGTTGGGCCTTCGCCTTTTGTAACAGTTCCTGCAATTCTGTGTTTAAATCTAGATGAAGTCAGAAAATCACAACGTTACCTGGAGCCGCGTGATACTAAGGCTGCGTTGAGTTTACAGGCAGATGGGCCTCACAGCACAGCCTAGACTAACAAGACTGGAGCTTTGAGTGTGGGGCCCATGACTTTGCAGTTTATGAAGAATTTGAAATTGATTCTTAAAATGCTCCTGTTGGGGAGGGGGAGGGTGTAGCTCAAGAGGCAGAGCACACGCTCAGCATGCACGAGGTCCTGGGTTCAGTCCTAGGTACTTCCTCTAAAAATAAATAAATAAGGTAAATAAATTACCCACCCAAAATAAGTGAGAACTTAAAAAAATAATAAAATTCTATTGTTTTAATATATTTGTTTATATCCCTCTTGGTTCCAAAAAGCCTCAAAGATGGATGGAGAATTTTAATGTTTGAAAGCTTAACACAGAAGGTCTATGAAGATGTTCAAAAGAATCATTGAGACATTTAATCTGGAGATAGTCATCATCTACAAATATAAAAAAATTATTTCCACTGAAGACAGTACCTGAAGTCTTCTTGGAAGACCAAGCAAGAGGTAGTGGGGTCCGACTGGAGTCTGAGATCCAGGGAGATGTGAGGAAAACGTCCCTTCCTGCAGCTGAGGTTGTAAACAGTGGAAGAAACGGTCTGGAAGAGACACTGTGATGTTTCTTTTTCAAAGCAAGTGCAGGGTCTTTGTGGTGGAGGGCAGCCTCTTCTCCCTCTTAAATAAAACTGAACTCCTCCAAGATTGGTTGTCAGAGGGGTGAAGAGAGGCGGGAGGTGATTACTAGACCGTTAGCCCCAAATCACGTTCTAGTCCTGAACCCCACCGTGAGTTCTCCTGCCTGCCGCTCTAGAGCTGAAGACTTTGGTTCTGTGTAAGGAGATTAACTGACGTCCTTGCAGATGTCTCTGCTTCAAGGTGGCGGTGGTTTATGTGAATAACTGCCCGTTGTTACAACTGTCAAAAACAGTTTCCGTGCACCTTGTGTGACAGGCGTCGTACCAAACAGAGTCCCTGTGCCCCCAGTGCTTCCTGACGTTCTCTGTTGTCATTTACGAAGACCGAGTTACAGTCAGGAGTGTTACCGAGGGAGTTCCTGCTCAGCCTAAGAGTCTGAACTGAACGTTATCGCCCGTCAGAGATTCTGTGAAGACCAACATTTTTAACAAAATACTGTCCGTTAAGAAACAAGTGTACACTCTTTTGTAGAATGATAGTGTATACAAAGAACTTACTGTTTTCAGATAAAATAAGAAATAAAAGGCAATATTTTGGAAAATGACTTACAACCTTGTTTCTGCAATGTAGGTAATCTTTCCATTCAAGTCCTATGCTGTGAACCAAAGTACCCCGTTAGGACCCACGTTAGAAGTAAATGAGGATCAGTAAGACAGTGAGTTCGTGTTTCCATCACTCTTGTACTTTGAAGAGTCCAGAGAGTTGAGCCCTCACTGTCATCTTCATCATTGTCAGGAATTTTAGTGATCTCATGATTGTCAGATGGTATTTTTTGAAAGATGAACTCTTAAGTAAATGGAATTCAACTGAAAGAGGTGGAAACTTCGTCATCAGAACTGGAAGGCAAATCTGTCTAAAGGATAACAGTGGAGTTCTTGGGTCTGGTCTGTTTCATTTACCTATGTCTTCAATTCATTATATGTGAATATGTTTGTATTTCTTGAAGATCAAAGAATGTAATTTTTGAATTCAGAATTTTTCGGGTTGCAGAAGGACCTTGCATCTCTGCATAACCATTCCTTTGTGTGTCTTCTTACTTAGCAAAGGGAGATCTCGTTCAGGGAGTGCAAAGAGGAATCAGACTTGTTGTTTGTTCCACTGACTTTTTCAGAAAGTGGTTTTCTTCCTAAAGTGAAGACTGAATTGGCCTCAGTCCGAATTACTGTTTACATTCAGTGATTATGTAACTAATACTGAAGAAAGCCTTCCTGTCTCAGAAACAATAGAATTAAGTTACTTTAAGATAACGTTTTGTGGAACATTCGTTGCAGGCATGTAAAGGAACGTGTGAAACAGGAGACTGTGGCCAGCAGGAATTCAGGGATCGATCGGGAAACTGTGTTCTCTGCAAGCAGTGTGGGCCTGGCATGGAGTTGTCCAAGGTAACTAACGGGTGTGTGGTAAAGTTGTCCATCTGTGTTTTTGTTTTTGTTTTTGTTTTTTTTGTTGAAGTACAGTTGATTTAAAATGTTGTGTTAGTTTCTGATGTGCAGCATAGTGATTCAGTTATACGCACGTACTTTTTTCATATTCTTTTTCATTGTAGGTTATTGCAAGATACTGAATACAGTTCCCTGTGCTATGCAGTAAGGGCCTTGTTGTTTATCTCTTTTATTTATAGTAGTTTGTATCTGCAACATGTCCTTTTCAGCTGAATTCTTTCAGTTAATTACTAGTGAAGATTTCTTGGTTCGTCATGTCCCTGTAGCCAGAGATCATGCAATTCCCTTTACAATACTTGTGATTCATGTGTCTTCCTGAGATAAAAGAAATAGATTCTAATAACTGCAATTCAATAAATGTCATTGTTTTCTGTAATTTAGTGTTTATCGTATTTCACTGAAAGGATAGAATCATTCAGGTTTATTTGCAGGAATTAAGAGGAATCTACATTTGACTAAAGATGTAAAGGTAGAGCATCATGATGACAGGAAGTGGTGATGCTACTGTTTACAGGCCCTCCTTCCTTTTCTTGAAACGAGAGTCACCACTGCTGGTCCGGAAGGGAGCCTGGCAGTGTCTTAGGTAACCAGATCCAAGGGAGCAACTCTTTTCCCAGCCATGGCTTTGAACATCCTTTGACAATGCCCACTAGTATTGTTACTTTCCCCATTTTGAGTGTCTGCTATTCCCAGGAGCATTTTAAATACATTCATCTGAACCACAGTTTGTGAAGAAAATGCATTCTGGCAGGTTTTCAGAGTCGGTTGTGCTGGGCACCTTCTTGGTCGTGAGCACGTTCAGAGGTCCTCGTCCATTTGCTTTGTTTTATGAGCTTTTGACGACGTTACCGGTTGTGGACAGTTGTTATCACTTTGTTCTAAATAATGCATCAAGGTCTTCCTGTTGGAGAAAGGAACAAAAGATGTGTTTTTTAATTTTAAGTGACTTTTAAAAGAGGAGTCCTTTTCCCGACAGACAACCATCCCATGAAGTTGAGTCGTCTCTGCGTAGATTTTTGATCAATGAGCTGCAGACACCAGGGAAAACAAGAACTTTGCATTCCGCAAGTGACTCCTGGTGGACGGCCTCTCTGGGTGTGCGTTAAACAAGTGCTGGCTTTAGGCACCGTGGGGAGTGCCCTGGGGTGGACGCAGGCTGACATTCGAGCTCTGCGATGTCTGGTTAGCTGCAGCCCTGCCGATGCTTTGTGACCCCTGTGGATGGTAGTGACGTGCGTTTTCAGGTATATGTCTTGCCCTGTTGGATACAGAAAGGTCCTTTATAGCAGCACATCTGCAACCTGGGATCTGTCAACAAAGAGGCTGAGTGTGTCCTCCCTGGGAGGGAAATAGATGACGATGTTTCTACCCTCAAAGCTGCTTCTTTTCCCAAATCTCTGTGAAAATCTGAATGAAACCTCTCAGACTGGAAGAGATGAGTAAATCGTTTCTAAGAAATTGCTCTCTAGCCGTCGTTTCCTGGGGAATCCAATGTGATTCTGTAGAATCAGTTTAGAGAATGAAGGTTCTATCAATTCTAATATTGTTTTGTTTTAAAAAATCCATCTTCTGAGATTACCTGATAACAGTTTCCATATTTCATCGTTTCGCGTGGATATCCAGCAGAAATACTCTTTTATTAGGTAGCAGTCTTCCCTGAGTATTGAAACAACTGTCCAGCCCTCTTCCAGTACAAGCAGCCGTAAGGGAGCAATCGGAATACTTCCGTCTGTGTGTACTTATTTTCTTAGTAATGTTTATGATCATTTTCTTCATTAAAAAAAAAGACTGAGACAAATTGAGTGAGAAAGAGTAATAGTGAAGGTAATGATGTGCCTGAAATACTAGATTCTTAAGACCCACTTGGAAGCACAGATATACAAATGTAGAGCCTGTTCCTATGTGTCCTGAGGAGTCCGCCTTGCGGGCAGCCGAGCCCTGTCAGCTTTCCAGCTGTCTAAACAGTGGTAGGACGCGTGCTCAGCATGCACGAGGTCCAGGGTTCAATCCCCAGCACCTCTGTTGAAAAATGGACAAATAAAAATAAATAAACCTAATTATCCCCCCCAAAAGAACCTGGACGTCTCGTGTCTTTGCCAAAGGAGGAAGCAAGCCAGTCAGCCTCAGGTAGGTTTTAGGGGAAAAAGGTGACGTTTACATCCAGTAATAGAAAGGCTAATGAGTTTGTGATTGTGTGCATTATGGTATGTTTCGCCAAGTCTTTTATCTTGGTTTTAGCTCTTAGTAAATAAAATTAGCAAGTGAGCCTTGCTCGTACACTAAGGTACAAAAACGTAAAGAGGGTAGAGGGTTCAAACACACCAATGAAAGTATAAATACACTTTTATTTCCCAGTTCACTAATCAAGGCAAAGAGAGTGAGTTTTTTTAATAAGAAAACTTTGGGGCTAGAAATTTCTGAGCTGTCCACTTTGAATTTGCAGTTTCTCCTTTCCAGGCTGCCTTTAGTAAATTTTCAGCAATACTGTATATCTTTCAGAGGAAAGAAGAGTAAGTTCTGAGTGTTAAAATCAGATAAATCACTGAATTAACAACTATAGTCAACTGGTTAATTATCACTTCTAAGCTTTGCAATTCAAGGTAGAATCTATTCTTCTCACTAAGATGAGGTTTTTTTAATTCTGGATAACTACATTTATAAATAACCTCATCGCTTTTTACATGGAATACTAAATAGATTGTTTGGAGGAGGTGTTATTTTGTAATGAAGCAAATGAGTATAAGAGTTTTTTTACCTTTTAAACTGAGGCTTATGATAAATAGTTACTTTTTAATTAGTCATGGAGAAGTGGACAGCCTGGATCAAATGATCAATATTCACAACTAAAGTTTTCTTTATATTAAGACTGAAAAAAAGAGCATTTTCAGCAAAGAGCTTTATTCTGACGTTATTTTATAGCTTGTTTTTATGTAGTGAACATAACTCAAGATTTCTGTCCATATCTGTGTAAATAACAAATTCTGGCTCATGAAGGTCTCTGAAGTACAAACGTGGATCTATATCTTAAAACTCAAGCCTGGAAATACTTTGGGTAAGCAGGTTCCATCTGTGGTTTTATTGCTCCTAATTATTATTTTCTTTGGAAGGCATTCACTCCTGCTTCTTCGCAAGGTGTCCGGCTTACTCCCCCATTGTCAGGTCTCCACTATCAGAGCGTGCAGTCGGGGCTTGTTGGACGCGGTCCAGATAGCATCCCTGGGGCCAGCGGGACGGAGCTGTGCTCACTTGCGGCCTGTGGTCCGTGTTTCCCCGACCTCTTTTCACTTCCTTTCGAGTGTGAGGCAGTAAGACGTCTCAGCAGCTCGAGGTCCGGTAAGAGTGCTATTGCTTCTGGAGATGACACCCTTCCTATCTTCTGCCGCTTTTTGTTGTTGTTGTTGTTAATATTTGGGGGTGGTAATTAGGTTTATTTATTTTTATTTGTTAATGAAGGTGCCGGGGATTGAATCCAGGACCTCATGCACACTAAGCACGCACTCCACCACTGAGCTGTACTCTCCCCCATCTTCTGCCACTTTTTAGACGAGGACTTATTTCCACCTTTGCAGTATGTTCATCCGCAGGAGGTCTCTTAACATAAAAAATATGGACTCTATCTGCAGTGTCTTTCATTGTGACTCTGTAGTACATACCATGACACCAAAATAGATAGTATTGGCTAGCATTTACTGTAATGAGCCAGGTTTTCTGTGATCTTCGTATGTGAGATAATGGAATCCTTCCAGCATGTGTCCTAAATGGGGAGTGTGACTACCTGGGTATGGATGGGGGACCAGAGACACGGAGGTTAGCTGATCTGCCTAGCACCCCTGGGGAAGGTGGTGGAGCCTCTTGGGGTAACGATCTGTCTCTCCTTTCGATGATGCTCTGGTACCCTGAATTGAGGGTGATGATGTAGTGGTCCCTCCCTGTGCTGTCCACAGGGGAGCTACCAGGCACTGCAGTCTCCCAATACTTGACCTGTGGCAGGTGTCCCCGAGGAACAGGTTGTTTATCTCGTTTCCTTCAAGTAACCAAATTGAAGTTTCTCCACGTGAGGTTATGGCTGTTGTATTGGACAGTGCAGTTCCAGAAGGAGCGACGTCCCTCCGGAAGTGGTGGCTTTGGGACCAACTTCTAAAACAGACGTATATCCCAGCACGTGTGCCGGGCAGGAGCAGCTCCCGCAGCCCTCTCCTCTCCCTCCTGCTCCCGGCTATCTGCCCCCAGCCCCACCCATCTCTGTCCCTGCTGCTCCTGGCTCCCCCCATCTCATCAGCCCTTTTGGTCCCCAGGGCCATCCCCACAAAAGCCCCAAGCACTGTCTCTCTCATTCAGGCTCATTTTCGTAACTCAGCTTAAAGTCGTTTTCCTGAATCTTTGGGAAAATAGGGGAAGGATCACTGAGACATTTGGAGTCTGTTTTGAGGCTTTTATCCCCTTAAGCCGCGTTTGCTCCCTTCCCCACTGCGGGGCTTAGCTTTTAGTTTTGGGAAGTGTGTGATAAAGATCATTAATGGGGTGGAGGGGACGGCTCAGGGGTAGAGCGTGTGCTCAGCGTGCACGAGGTCCGGGGTTCCATCCCCAGCACCTCCATTAGGTAAATATGTAGAAAACCTAAGCACCTCCCCCTCAAACATTTTCTGAAAATTTAAAGATCATGAATAATGCCTTTTCTTATTTCCAAGGCAAAAAAATACCCAGTTTGGTTTCCGTGACGCATAGAGCTTTCTGTGAGCAGCACGTGCCGTGGCTGTGGGTGGGCATGGGGGCGCCATCCTGGGGGCTCCTGAGAGCGAGCAGCATCGGGGCCTGTGGGCGGGGGATTTGTGTTTTCCCGAACGGCCACGTTAGGCTTCAGTTCGCAGCGGCCAGCGTTTGCCCAGCCCTGGCCCCTCCTCCGCACTGAGCCTGAAGCCAACAATGTGCTTTCAACACGGTCGCCTCCCAGCAGTAAATCAGGAAACTAGTTTTTGCATGAGCCTCTGGAAACAGACTTCAAGTCTCTGGCACGGTTTTCAAAGTAAGCTTTTCTAACCAATTATTGGGATGACTTTGGTTCATGTGAAAAAATTAATTCTCGTGAACAGCAGCGTCTTTCCCTCCACGCGGGTGCACGTGGGCCTCACCTTCTCAAAGACGTTACCTTTCAGAAAACTGCTTTCACCCTTAGGAGTAAAGTCACCCACACAAAACTAATGTAATTTTCAGGCATAAAAAGATTCATTTCTGCCACTTAATTACAGTGTTGCTCACTTTATTTACGTTTAATTATACCTAATCGAGCCCAGTGGTATTTGGCAGATATTAACAAGCCCTAGCTTGTAATTTTGTCTAGAAAACTCAACTACGGTTTGCATAAACCGAAAGTTGGGGAGAGTATGCCTTTGGTGGTATTTTATGAAAGGAAATTAAAAAGCTGATTTCTAAACACCAGCCACCTGAATGTAATTTGTCATTTCCATTTGTGTGCTCTAGATTTTCTCCATAAGTAACTTCTTCTCTGTCCAATTTGAGTTTTTAAAGTTCAAAGAACCGAAGTGACTACTTATTGGTTGAACAAATAAACAGTGCTTTAGACGTGAGGCCCCTGAAGGTGCCTCCCGGACAATCGACGGTCTGTGAGGCTCTCCCCGCGGTCGGTCGGGGACGGCCCTCCGGCCGGGAGGTGGGAGCGGCTGGTGTTTTGTTAAGGGCCGGATCTGCAGAGGGAGAAAGGGAGAAGAGGGCTTGAGGACTGTTTACTCTGAGTCATTTTGCTGCTGGAAAGCCACCAAATGTGGCTTAAAAGTATTGGGCAGAGTGACAGAGCTACTGCTGCCTGCAGCGTGGGCAGCAGCAGCCCGGCCGGACCCAGCCCAGGACCAAGATGAGGGAAGCTTGCCGCCCCTGCCCCCTACCAGCCCGGGGGGCGCTTGGCCTTGCCCGCAGGGAGGTGCTGCTCCAGCCATCACGGGCCCTGGCTCCCTGGGATAAAGTCATGACACTAGCAGTGGTGATGGCCGCCGTCCCCTTTGGGACGCACTGCTCAGTCTGTGTGCGTCCGTCTAGCTCCTCAGTGAGCATTTGTCTGCTACTCACCGGCTGTTAAAAAGCAGTGACCGGTGTTGCAGGCGGCAGGGCAGGTGTTACTCAGAAGCTCTGCAGTAGGCGTGGGGGCCGTGGCGGAGGGTCTTCGCGGTGCGGGGGAGAGACTGGGTCCCCTCCGAATACAGCCGGGACAGGCGGGGAGTCACAGGCACGGGGCGGGGCTGGGGCAGCAAGTGGGAGGGTGCAGTTACCAGGAGCAGGCGCTGGAGTAGGGGGGTTTCTGACCAAAGCCGACCACACAGGGCTCCTGCTGAAAACAGACCAGGGTGGTCAGGTATCCCCTGGGGGAGGGTAGGGACTGAGGATCTGGGCTGGGCAGTTCTGGTGACACTGACCTGTGGGTTCTTGCTGGAACTCGATTTTACAAGGGAAAACGCACAAACAGACCAGGACGAGGTCCAGAAGCCCGACTCGGGCACGGCCAGCAAAGCCTGCCTGTCGGTCCCAGGCGCGGGGGCTTCGGGGAGGAGGAGTCACCACCTGTATGATTCGGGGAAGTGAGTGGGAACCTTACAGCAAAGCCTTTTTGAAAATTGCATTCTTTTTTTAATCCATGTGTATATTTTCCCACCTCAAAGTTCATTCATAAAAAGGTCTTCCTGGGGATTCGGGGAGTCCTAGGAGTCCCTGTAAGCTACCAGGTCACGATTTCAAAAACAAAGACTGCAGGTTTTTTTTAAAGCCTAAACTCACATCTACCATTGATGTTAATGACAGACCGTGTTCATAAAAATAAAACATGCATCTAATTCAGAAGCCCAGGCCAGTGACCGACTCACTCTGCCCTCCCCCTCTCTGCCCTCCCCCCAGCCTCCCACATGAACACACACACACACATACACACAGTCCTTCTAACTAAATGGTGAGAGGCAGAACTCGGTACAGCCTGGAAAGTGTCAGAGAACCAGAGCAGGACCGAGGTTAAAGCAGTAAAAGTCCCCAGTTCTGTTCAAGAACTTCTGCACCAGGGGAGGAGGGAGCTCAGGACAGAGCTGGGCTCAGTTCCAAATCCAGCATGGACATGTGGGGACTACAGCCCAGGGGTGGGGCGGGGTGGGGTAACTACGAGACATCGAGGAGGGGGTTCTGGCTGGAGAGATGGAAGGGGATTCTTGCTGAAGGTGGCCCGGGAGCAGACATCCCCTGAGGGTGGCGGGGTGAGGAGGGTCGATCAGATATGGAGAAGAAGCAGACACTGAGGATGGGGGATTCTGGCTACAATTAGACAGGATCCTTGGACACCTGGGCTCTTGAAGACAAGGCCTGAGAACAGGGCGTAATTGAGAGAGAGGCTCAGAGAAGCCTGTAGTTTGGTCAAAGAGGGGCTGTCAAAGGTGCAGAAGAAGCGTGGCCAGCCTGGCCAGCCTGCCCCGTTCCCCCCAGTACTCTCCAGAGACCCAGCCACACCTTTCCTTCTGTTCCCAGGGGTAGTCAGCTAGCCTGCCGCTGAAAATAATGTGCCTAAGGAAATCGCCCCCTTTTACCCTCAAGTAATGAGAGGAGAGACAAAAGATAGATTATTTTCGTAGATGCAGTTAGATCCCGGGACCCTCACCAGCGCAGTTCTCTGGACGTGAAGGTTACCCTCCCAGCCTCAGCACGAGGGGTGCAGGGATGAGGGTCATGACGCGGCGGCATCCCTGCGTGGGAAATGCGTCCCCTGGGTTGACGCCAGCCAGCCTGCCCTCCCCTGAAGCGCTGATGGGGAGAAGGAAAAACTAGATGCAGAACAGTTGCTCACACACATGCACACGCACACGCACGTACACACATGCACGCGCACGTACACACATGCACACGCAGTGCACACACGCAGACACATGCACACGCAGACACATGCATGCGTGTACACACATGCGCGCACACACACAAGCACGTACACACACGAGGAGGATATTTCTGGGAGGGTTCCCCAAACCTGGCAATAGTGTTTGCCTGTGTGTTGGGGGGATGGGAATTTAGAGGCAAGGACAGGAAGAGGGGGTTACGGTGGGGCCAGGGTTGTGGAGTCTGTCCCTCTATCTCTGTCTCTCTCTGTCATTTTGTCTCCTTCCTGTTTCTCCTGATAGTTGTTTGTTGAACTTAGTGGGGAAGATTTCAAGGCATCTTAAGCACCTCATTTTACTGAATGAAATGAAAACGTCAAAGTAGACATTTATGTTGGGGGTAATTTGATATTTATATGCTGTTTACTTACTAGCCTGGATTTCAAGTAATTATGGCATCTCTACATTCATGATGCTTTAGAAGCACGGCGAATCAGCTCTAAAGGCGGCTGGTGCTGTGGCGCTAGGTAGTCATTTCATTGCTTCCAAATAACTTCTCTGAATTACTAGTTAATTCAAGATGTCTAGGTAACTTAACATGGAGAGTGGTCACTTCATACATTTCTGAGACTATCATGAACTGCAGGCTATAATAGTATCCTTAAAAGTTTAAAAATAATCGCAGGCTGTGTTTCTAATCATACCTCCTTTAAATGGCAAACACTTCAGAGAAAATACATTTCAAGTAAAACTCCGCCAGACGATCAGTCTCCATACGAGCGTGTCGTGCGGTGTGTGCTCTGCAAATCTGGGTGCTACTGTGTGACAGTCACAGAGACAAAGTCTTATTTCAACCCCTCACCTAAACCTACCTGCCCCCCACAATTATTGTTGCTGCCCCAAAACATACAAACTCCAGGCAGAAGAGCAAGTCAGTATCTAGTTAGCGAAGGTGAGCTGCGATGCGCCTGGAGCCTGGCTTTGCTTGCTTTCTATACGCGATTTGGTCCAGTGTAGAATGAACCAAAAAAAAAAAAAAAGGTTCATGAAATCCCCATGCTGCAAAGTCTAATGATGTGTAAATGACACCCAATGATGTATGGCAAAAACTCATGGGTCAAAATGGTCCCCGTGTACACACAAACTCTAGAACACAGTCAGGAATCAAAATAGAGAAGAAGTGAGTGGAGCAACCCCCCCCCATGATGCTCAGCAGGAGGGAGGAAGCCCCCCTCCCCCATGGCTCCATCGCTCAGCAGGGGCGTTACAAACACAAAACCGCCCTCAGATGCAGGGCTGCTGAGTTCTTTATGTTAAGGCAGGATTCCATCAAGAAAGGTTAAATTATAGCTTACGTACCCATTTCCAAGAGCAGGTGGTCACGATTCATTTTAGGAAGATTCTAATTCAGTAAAAATGTTTTAGATAGAAAGTGATGTTTGAAGTAACCTGGAAAAAATCGGGGTCTGAGATCCCTTTCTTGCCCAGTGTGGCTTTATCTTATTTGACTCAGGAAAGTTGGTCTGTTGGGCTGTAGAGTCCAAAATACTAATAGCCATTCGTATCATGTGTTTGATGGTTTCCTGTGCTTGATTTAGAGTTTAGAGGCTTTATATATTTTCCTCTTTATGCCTCTCAATAACCCTGTAGGGCCGGTGTTATTATCCCTTCTCACAGATGAAGAGTCTAAGGTCAGAGAGGCCCCAAAATAGTTTAGCTGGCAAGTGGCAGAGTTGGCTCTCAAACACTGTGTCTTTGGCTCCCGTGTAGGAAAATACACACTTTCCCCCCATATCAGCCTGGCTTGAAAAGCAAAACTCCAGACGTTTGCCACCAGTTTGTAGACCTTTCTCTTCTCCTGTCTCTTTGCCTTTGTTTTCCTGTCTTCCTCCCCCTCCCTTTTCCCTTCCCTCTGTGTTGTGGGTTAACCTGTGGGTGAGATGCTTACAGTCCAGGCCGCCCAGATCAAAGCACGGTTTTGAAATTGCTGCCTCGTGAACCTTTGACATGGAGACGCTGAGCCTGTGAGCCGGGAGGTCCCCACCCCCGCAGTCACGCGCACGCGCTTTGATCCAGGACACTCCCTTTGGTGTCTAAAGAAAGCCTTTGGATGTCCACGCGGCGCTCTCAGCTGCGAACGCACTCGTCCCAGCACAGAGTCACACTGCACAACCCCCAGAACCCTCTGCGACTAAGTCTCGTCTCAAGAAATTGTCCCTGAATGTGTGTCTTTGGTGTTTTCCTGATTAGTCAAAAAGCTTTTTGCGAGCAAGTCAGATCATTACGTAATTATAAAAACTGAAAACACCTCATCATTCCACTACCCGCCTCCCTCAGAAGATAATCCCTGGTAACAATTCAAAAGAAATTCTAAGTTGTGAGTTTGTACTTCAGCTTTTCTCCCCTGCTCTTTGCTGTGCGCCTTCAAGATGCACATCTGAAAGACAGGCGGAGAGATGGCAGGTGGGCAGGGCGGGGTCGGCCTCCCCGCCGTGAGCCAGCCACCAGCAGGAGGTCTGGGTTCAGGCGCTGTGACTCATCCTTGTTGGCCCGGTGGTGTGTGGAGTACGGGGGCTGCTGTCTGTTGTGTTGGTTTGGATTTAGTTTCTGGCCCACAAGTACTGTTCAGGTGACTTTGTGTATACATATGGATGAAAAAGTTAAATATGTACATTTTATAGAGAAGCGGGAGTTTTGAACTGGTGGGTCTGCCCTCTGGCGCCTGTGGGTCACAGAGGAGGAAGCCGGCTGCAGGTGGGAGCCCTCGGGCCGCCGCTCGCGTCTGGCTGTCCGAGCCCTGGTCCCGCACGCGCTCCGCGCTGCTCCGCCTGCAGCCCTTGAGCTGCTGTCTGCTGTTTTCCTGACGGCCCGGGCTCTGTAGAAGCCATCACGCAGTAAAGATCAGCGTGTCACCGTCTGACGTGCCGTCTCTCAGACATCCTTCTGTGTGTGTGTCAGATAAAGTGCCTGAGAGACCCACAGTGTAGCAGCGTGACGTCTGATCCTGGAAGCAAACCGTGCAGGTTCAAATCCAGGTCCTCAGTAGCAGTGCCGCTCTGGACAAGGTGCCTGCCTGCTGTGAAGCTCCGTGCTCCCACCATGAGATGGGAGGGGTGGGTGTGTGAATTAATGAGGTCGCGGTGTAGAGTAAGCATCTGATAAGTGTTAGCACTGATTATTAATGTTTTTGTAAGAAACGGGGGGTGGGTATAGGCAGCATGTGCTTGGCACGTGCAAGGTCCTGGGTTCCATCCCCAGTGCCTCCATTAAAAAAAAGAAGAAGAAGAAAAAGGAACATATTTTTACTTCTGTATGATAACTTATTTTTTAAACGATCATGAACACTTTTTTATATCATCTGTTTGTGGCTGCACTATAACTACATTACATGATGTGCTATGATTTATTTTGTGCCAGAACTGGTGGAAATGATCACATGTGGGTCAGAAACTCACACGTGTTGCCCGCCCTTGGAGAGCAGTGCTGTGCTCTGATGCCCAAATCCAGAGAATCTTGAGACCTTTAGTTTTACCCAGACAGGAGTTCGGTGCCCGTAAGCGCTTGTGGAAGCCTCTTCCTACTCTCAGACAAGAATAAACCGCTGAGCGGGTGTCATATGTATATGTGATCTGTCCACGGGGCACATTTCTAGGCTCGTAGGCTTGTGACGTTTCGAAGTGGCCGTCCACGGGTTCAAATACTTATCAGGTTCTTATTTTCTGCCTTGATAAGTAAGTCAGCGAGTGCGTCCCTGACTTCTGTTTCTGAACGTTCACACGACCGACTGAGTTAGAGGAGGAAGCGCAGTAACTGTGCCTGAATCTGGCCACGATCCTGGGGTGGGGGGGCTTTCTTACTCAAATGCTGCTTGAGTCAAGCTGGTGACTAAGGATCCTTCTGGTCGAAAGAGAGATTATTAGCAGCAGGAGACACCTTTGAACTTGCTCAAAGAGCTGCCTCTGTGTGACTGTTAGCCCAGGTCTCGCTGTACCTCCTGGTCCCCCGCCCGCGCTCACAGTGTCTGAACAGCTTTCTCTGGCCCGTCCATCCCCGCAGGAGTGTGGCTTCGGCTTCGGGGAGGACGCTCGGTGCGTGAGCTGCCGGCCGCTCCGGTTCAAGGAGGACTGGGGCTTTCAGCAGTGCAAGCCGTGTCTGGACTGCGCGCTGCTGAGCCGCCTCCAGAAGGCCAACTGCTCCGCCACAGCGGACGCCGTCTGCGGGGACTGCCTGCCCGGGTACGTGGCCCGCTCCTTCCGTGTGACTGTTTCATGATTCTGAACAGGCATCTCTCTGGTTCCCTCCCCCGAATACGACTGATCTGAACCTGGACACACTGGCCAAGGGCTCCTGGCTTTTCTGTTCTCCGCACGTCCTGTGCGCCGTGCGCCCAGACGGCGTGCTGAGGGTGAAATGGGTGAGCACGCCGGCCCAGGCTGGGTGTCACCAGGCTCTGCAGAGGCCCTGCAGATCAGTAAGAAATGTGGGCCAAGGGACAAAAGAATAAACAGTCAGTTCACAAAGGAGGAGGCACAGGTGGTCTGTAGTCACCTGAAGATGCCTGTCCTTGGTGGTGATCCGGTAAACACACATATGGCCACCCGGTCATTCAGCGTGTGCTGGTGGAGCGGCGGGAGGGCATGGCTTTAGGGAAGGCGACAAGGATCCCCACCCACGTGCAGCTTCTGACTTGATGAAATTTGAAAAAGATGCTCATGGTTAATGATGAGAAATAAGTTGTGCAGAAAGGTAGAAGGGAGGATTGCTCTGGGGAAAGAGCGTCCACAGCAGCTGGGGGAGGGGGAGCCCCCAGGGATGCAGGGGAGGCAGTTGGAGGATTAAAGTGGGTCATCAGGGTGGGCGATACTGAAATGGTGAGATCTCAGTGGACACAGGCCCTGAGGGGGCATGACCTGGGCATTTCCGAAGCTGCAGCGAGGCCCAGGCAGCTCAGGAGACGGAGAGCAGGGGCAGAGGCGGGGGTGGGAGGTGACAGTGGACACCCTAACTGTCCACAGGGAAAGTGGACTCAGGCCATGGACAGAAAGGGGATCCCTCCTGGGCCAGGTGGAGAGACCAAGCTCAGGAGGAGGAATTTTAAAGTTTTAAGTGCTTCTAGGTGACCCCCGGGCAGACTTCCCAGATAAAACAGGTGAGCATTTTACGTGAATGATTTTTGCAGTGTTCACCGTGTTATTTTTCTTTATTAAGATTTGGTGTGTGTGTGTTGAGGGACGGAGGTAGTTAAGTTTATTTGTTTATTTACTGGAGGGATTGGAGATGCTAGTCACGTCCAGGACCTCGTGCGTACGAGGCACGTGTTCCACCCCTGAGCTACACCCTCCCACCATGTTCACCGTGTTTTGAAAATGAAGAAAGTCAGCCTGCTCATTGTTGAAGGTTATTCAGGCAAGATTACACAGCCAGTCTGCGGTGCAGCTTGGAGCCATGACCAGGGCGCTGCCACCAGAATCCAGGCTTGACGTCACTGCAGACAGAGAGCCTCACTGCCCTCGGCCAGCACATGCCCACAGGGTCAGGGCTTTGACCAGATGGCCCGGTGCTAGTTCTGTGACTTTACTGAGGCCAGAGGGCAGGTAGCGCTCTGGACCTAAAGGGCAGAAACAGGGCAGGGAAGAACCTAGAGATTCAAGCCTTCCCCTATGCACAGAGTTATCACCTGCACAGATGCAAAAAGTAGTGGTCTTACACCAACAGCACAGGCAACCAAAGGAAAAATAGCTCTACTGGACGTCATCAAAATTAAAGTCTTTTGTGCTTCAAAGGATACTATCAAGAAAGTGAAAAGACAACCCCAGAATTAGAGGAACTATTCGTAAATCATGTTTGTGAAAAGGGACTGTCTTATCTACAATATATAAAGAGCTCTGACAACTCAATAACAAAAGGACAGACAACCCAATTAAAATATGGGTTTGAATGGACATTTCTCCAAAGAAAATACACAAATGGCCAGTAAGCACAGAAAAAGATGCTCAAAGTCATTAGAAATCAGGGAAATGCAAAAACAAAAACAAAAACAAAAAAACCACATACCTCAAACCCACCAGGATGGCTATAACCAGAAGGCAGACAATAGCAGGTGTCAGTGAGGGTGTGGAGAAATCGAAACCTCGTGCACTGTCGGTGGGAATGTGAACTGGTGCAGCCACTTTGGAAAACACTATGGAGGCTCCTCAAAAAGCTACACGTAGAGTTACATCCTTAGGTGTTTGCTGTGTGCTTGGAGCTCTCTAAGGATGTGTCTGAGACGCTGTTTCATTTAGGCCTTTGAGAATCTTGGTTTTACCAACAGAGCCAGTAATGGAGACTGCCAGTGATTTATGACATAGATGTGTTTGCTGCAACTGCGAGCTGTGATGAAAAAGCTAACAAGGGTTACTTTCCTTTCTCTTCTAGATTTTATAGGAAGACAAAGCTCGTCGGTTTTCAGGACGTGGAGTGTGTACCTTGCGGGGACCCCCCGCCCCCTTACGAGCCGCACTGTGAGTGACACTGGGCCGGCAGCACGGGGGCTCTGGGCCTTTGTTAAAAACCTTCCTTCAGTTGCAAAAGGAACAGAACCTCCCTCTGCTGCGGGGCTGACAGCAAGCACCCTTTTGTCGGCCATCCAGCAGGACATAAAGCCCCTTTGTTGTGTGTCGCAGTCAGCAAACTGTGTCCATTGATTGAATCTCGGTTTGAAATACAGACATTTTGCTGCTGCCGTGTTCCATTCAAACCTCTATTTTTCATTCTCGATTATAACTCAGGCCACTCCAATTAACTAGGGGGTCCAGAGCCTAATGCGTAACGTCTTTGTGCACACATCCGTGTGTTCCCGTCTTTGGTCCCCAGACGCTGACGTGGGGTGGCGCCTCTGCCTCTCCAGGGACGTCCCTCTCGGGAACCACCTGCCTAATTAGTGCGTCATTCAGCGGTGCCCCAGTTCGTTTCGTCTGCTCCTTCGTTTTTCTCATTTAACAAATACGTAACAAGAGAAAACCCATCACATGTTGGTAAAGAGAAAATTGTGCCTTTTCCTCTTTGTATGAACATTAGTTGAACGTTCTGACCATACTTTCTCCTTAGATAGAAAAGGTATTTGTTACAAGTTATCAACCTGCCTTGATTTTGAATAGGAAACAGTGGCTTCTCTGGCTTCTTCATTCTGAGCCCAGATCTGGCCACTGGAAACCCAGGAGCGGCGGGGGCCCAGGAGAGGAGCCAGGTGTGCTCGGGCTTGTCTGCTGAGCAGGGCTCTCCTGAGCTGTGGGGACAGCACAGTCCAGGAGGGAGGCCGGGGAGGGCGCGCTCTCTGCATACGTAACTCTCGCCTTCCGGGGGAGCGTGAGTGACGCAGGTGTTCACTATCACTTGCTTTGATAGCATTTCCGTGCATGGAATCTCTCCTCTTGCTTCTCTGGGGGACAGAAGCCCCCTCTAAATTAACTGAAAGTTATCTCGTTACTTGACAAGGTCACGTGGTACGTTGGTTTCCAAGAGTGTCACGGAATTTTGCAGCCTACATAATTATGCCCTTTACCAAAATGCATCACTTTCTGCATCTGAAGTGACGGAAAGGCAGAAAGAATGGAAGACTCTAACTTTTATAGAAGCGTACCTTGACCTGAGTCTTTATAATCGGTCAACGTTCGCTGAACAATTCATTGCCATATTGAATGCCTGCTGTGTACTGGTCACAATTTGCGTTACTTAATTTTCTCAGTGTCCCAGCATCAGTCACATTCATCAGTGAGGACGGCACTTCCAGGGGGCTGGTAACTTTCCGTTGTTGGCTGGTACTTGGCAGAGACAGTACTCAACCCCAGGTCTGTCTGGCTCCAGATACCGTGTCCTTGCCATCACTCCCTACTGTCTCCTGAGAAGAACCCAGCTGTCCAGTCTGTCCTCTGTTGGCTGACGTGATTCCACTCCATGTTGAATTCTTCTTGTATTGCTAGCTTTAATGTTCATCATTTAACAAAAGCTAAAACTCTGACATAGAGGAGATACTGAAAGCCTCTCTTTGCAATACAGCCCATCAAAGGACACGTCTTCTTGCCAATTAAAACATGGCGGCAACCTGGCCTTGCCTGTGGGTCAGCTCAGCCATCACTTCATCCAGAAAGCAAAGAATATGCTCTTCATCCCAAACCACCATAAAAACATTTAGTAAAGAGATCAGTATTGCCCAGTGTAGAGTTGGAAAGTACTGGGGGTTTTTTTTTTCCTTTAATTTATTGGGTTTAAATTTAATGTAATCTAGTCATAAGTCTGAGGCATTGGAATTTTTGCCTTTGGGGATCTGGCTAAGTTTGGGCATCATAAATTAGCCTTTAAGCATAGATTTCACATTTAACTTTTAATGTCTTGTAAAGCCCTGAGTAAGTTACAATTTGAAAAGAAAACAGGCGAGTGTAATTTATATGTGTAGATGTATTTCTCCTTATAGGAAACTTTTTAGAAAGCAAAGGAAAACAAATTATTTTTCAGAGTCAGAAATGCAGCATGCACAGCTAATAGCCTTTTGAACTATGAAACCACAGTCTGGTGGTCTTCAGTGAGCCTTAATCCTTATCTCTCTAAAGGAAGATTTGCTGCCTTTGGCACAGTTCTTGGGAATAATTCCAGAACGCAACTAATCTCCTCAAAAGAGATCTTGAAGTCTTTGGGGGAAATTATGTAAGGCGCCTGATGCTTTCATTTCTCCTGCTTTGAGCTTTTCCACTCGTCCGCGGAGTGATGCTTCTGCGGCGATTCCCCTGAGGAGTTCCTGTGTGGTTTGGCCCCTAGGCCTGACGGTGGTGGTGCCGCACAGGCCGCCTGCAGTGCTGGGGCTCGTTTCAGGGACGTACCTCGTAGTGAGAGGCTGGACCCCAGGCGGCCCTGGAGTCTGGGGGCTGTGGCCCCCACAGCTGGAGGCTCCCGCGGCTGCTTTCTCAGCCTGCAGGACCAGCTTACGCCCCCTGGTTTCCCCCCACACTCTGCGGGCTGCTGTTCAGGCCCCTGAAGGGGAGAATCCGATTGGTCCAGGGAAATAGCATCGTCTTGGGAGGCACACTTCCCTGCTGAGCAAATGTCTGGTGCCCACTGGGCGTGCGGCACACTGAGGGGCACAGGTCGGCCCAGTCCTGTCCTTCACCGAGCACGCAGCGTGGTGGGGAGCTGTCAGGTCCCTCCTCTGAACCGCTGTTCAGACGCCACACACCTGGCGCACGTTGTGACTGATCTGTCCTCGCCGGGGGATCCGTAGCTCTAGGAACTGGTGATGGGTGATGACACAGGAGCCAGAGGGAGGCTGTCCCACCCACTTCTGAGCAGGATGGAGAGGACCCGCCAGGGGAGGGGGAGCCTGGGAAGGAGGCAGCGGGGAGCCGAGCATCCTGCAGCCCTGGGCGCCTGTGCGGGTCCAGTCTGCTGAGCCTGGAAGCACCCTGGGATGGAGCCCCGCGAGGTCTCTGAGGACGGTTTTAGTGAGTAATGGCCTTGGGAGTTAGACGACGGCGAAGTGGGCAGGGAGAGCGAGAGGAGGAGTGGAGGTGCTCTCAGCGGACTCGGTCCAGACGGAGGTGGCACGGGGCGTGTGCGGGCGGGACGCGTTCTGTTTGGCTTTGGTTTTAGGTGAGAGAATGTCTGCTCATGTGCAGGCTGGAGGGAGGGAGCGAGCTGAGGGGCTGACCGTCTCACACGAGAGAACAGAAGGGCGGCAGGCGAGGCTGGGCCCGCATGGGTGCTGGAGGGCCTCGTCGCAGAGAGGAGGGAGGTCGTTAGAGAAGAGCGGGCCCTGGGCCCCGAGGCCCCGCCGGGCTGTGGCTGCAGGGGGGCCTTGCTCGCTTCTCCCCTGACACCGTGATGGCATCCGCCGCGGGGGCGGCTCAGGCCGCCTCTGAAGCTGCCCCGAGACACACGTGAGCTGTACCCGAAACGTGCAGCCTAGAGCAGACGGCAAACGAGTCTTTGAAAGGATGACTGTCTGCGTTACCGACACCAGGATAATTGTAAATGAACGTAATACGCTTTCTCGTATTTATATACTGCCCGAAACAAACCAGAGATTCGCTTCCTGAGATTCCAGACAAACAGAAAACGCAAGATCGAAAATGTCCTACACTTCTGTCCGCTCTCCAGAGGGCCACCAGGTCCATCCTTGTCTTGGCTGGGGTAACTGGCAGGTGACTGAACTCCTGGGGGGCTAGGTGTCACCTCTGTAGACTGGGGCGGCCCCCACTGGCTTCAGGCTGTTGCACGTACGAAACAGTCAGGGGTCTGTAGTGTTCTCTGCAGCGTCCGGCGTGGGCAGGGTCTCCAAGCTCTCAGCCCCCTCCCTTGTTCACAACTCCTACCGTGCAGGGCACCCTGGATGCTCAGGTCTCATCTCCCGGTGTTTGGGAGGAGATGCTGCCTTGGAAAGTTCCAGGTGGCTGCCCAGGGGCGTGGTGTGCAGCAGAGGCAGTGGTCCAAGGACCAGCAGCAAGTGTGGGTACCTGCCCCCTCGACAGGAAAGGGCACAGCATAACGGGGGGGAGACGTCAGCTGTCAGATACTAGGTCCGCTCTCTGCCGCCAGGTTTGTAGTAAAGAACATCTGAATGTGAATCCCTCTCTGTCAGAAGTCCGGGTTCACGTCCAGGCTCGGCCTTGTATGGGTGGTATCCCTTCAGGCACCTCACCACTTTGAACCTCTGCTTGTTCCTTGGAAAATGGGGACAGTCATGCCCATGTTGGCGGGTTTAGGTAGAACTGAATGGAGTTGTGTTAGGAAACGTGCCTGCCCTTTTCCGAATGATGGCTGCACCTGCCTGCGTCCCCTGGGGCCCCGCCCACCCCAGGTGTGCTGTCTGCGGGGCCGGGAGCTGGCCCACGCGGGAGGAGCTCGGGTGCAGCAGGCTTGGATGTCGACTTGCTGGTCGTCCGCCTGCACTGGTGGGTGAGCAGTGAAGGTTACCTGGAAAGGGGTTGCAGTAGATGTTTTGGTGACTCGAGTGGCCAGAACACCAGGCTGCAAAGACCCTGCTCAGGCTGGCCACCTTCCTCTGTCCCAGCACCCAAGGGCTCTCGCCCGCTGCCCAGCCAGCACAAGCCTTAAGCTCGCCTGCCCGCACAATAGTGATGGACGTGTGGACAGAATTGATTAGTGCACCCACAGCACTGAGTCGGGAGGATGACTGGTTGACATCTGTAAATTGCAGATAAATAAAAAGGCACCCTTTACGTAGAAATTCCTGCTTCAGGCTTTGCTCCTCATGGTAACGTCACCTCCTAGCAAGGTGCATTCTTCTGGAGCATGAGGAAAAATAGAGAAAAATATGTGAGAAATTTTAGAAGAGGTCTATCTATCCTGCCCTGGGCTTGATAAGAGATGCAGATTTTGTGTGATTTCTTTCAGCAATGTTGACTTAATTTGGAGCAAATGCTGTGCTTGGAACAGATGGTTTTGAAAAAATTCAAAGCGGTTTTATTGTAGGCTGTTTAACCTAGATGTTTGCTTTGTTCTTGGGGGCTTGGTAAAACAAGCCGCGTGATTCCGAAGAGATAAGGGATCAGATAAGTCGCCCCAAGGGGGAGAAGGGAAGGCGGGAGCTGTGCTGACCTGCAGCGATTCAGGAATTTACACGGCTTAATGCGCTCAGAAAACCGCAGGTCTCCGCGCCAGTAAGCAATGCGTCGAGCTATTAAAGATTGTTTTCCAAAGGAAACGCAGGCCATCTTGTAAATAATGAATAACAGTCATTTCAAAATAAACGTTTAAAAGAATTGTTTGCTCGCTAAAGATGGTTTTTTTAATTTAGTAGAAAAAGGAGGGGAGAGCTTCGTAAACAAAACCTTTCCAGCACGAGAGCTTACAGAGCACAACTACAGCATTCTGAAGGTTTCCTTTTCAGTCTTTTTTCTGTCTGCGCTACTAGGTTTTTTAAAATGGGTGTATTATGCTGTACGTGTGATCTGGTGTCCTTTCTCCACTTGAGACGTGAGCGTGTTTCACACGCTACCCCACGCAGTAGTCTAACGGCATTAGCGAGCGAGGTGCCGCGTGGGTTTAGGGCTCCCTGTGGGCCTCAGGGCTGCCCGTCACAGTGCTCTGTTCACACCTCTGTGCGGAGCTGTCCCGCAGGGGTGTCAGTGGGTGGATGCCCACAGGGTGTCTGTGTGCCCAAAGGCACTGGTATTTTTGTCTCTCCGCCTGCAGTGCGAAATTGTTTTAAAGTAAGGGTGCCAGGTAAACCCCTCTTTTCAAGAAAACAAATTTAAAAGGAAGTAAGTGGGGAGTGTTTGGAAATCAGTGCCTGTGTGGGTGTTGAAGTTCCTCGTGGTGAATTCTGAGTGTCTCACTTGCACTCCCGAGGTTCAGAAGCCAGTTCCCACCATCGTCCCAGTGCCCGGGACCGCTCACCGTGGGCCCTTAAACACTGAGTCTGATCAGAGCGAGTGACAGAAAAGGGGGTACAGAGGAGAGGCTTGGAATCCGAAAGTCCGTCCGTCTGCTTTGGAGACGGCGCGTGGTGTGCCTGTGTCTGTTTTCTGTTTCTGCAGCAGAGTTCTGCTCCTGCTTCGTGGCCTGACTTCCCAGAGTCTCTGCAGGATGGGCCACAAAGCCACTCTGTGCTAATTAAGGGTTCAGTTTACCGAGGACGTTGAGGGAGCAAGTGTCGGGCAGGGAAGAGGGAACGGCTGCCCCGGGCTGTCTGAGGACAGAGGGGCGACCCTGTGCCTCCCAAGCAGAGAGGAGGGCAGCTTCTTCAAGATCTGGCCCCTTCCTGCGAAGCAGAAGCTTCAGGGACAGGAGGGCAGGGAGGGCAGGGGCTGGAGGGCGCTGATCACAGAGCCCCCGCCCCCCACCGGCAGCCGACGCCCTCTGCTGCTCGCTGCTTCGTCTGCTGGTTTAGGGACCTGTTGTCTGCTCTTCCTTCCACTCACCAGAGTTCCCTGCTTTTCCCCCCTTCCTCGTCCTCAGTATGATGTTCTTTCCTTACTTTGTTGAGAAACAGTCTAAAATAGCGGTCGTGGAAGGCTGATGTGTAAACCATGGAGACAGAAATGGCCAGGGCTCCCGGGAGGGTCCCCACACGAATGCTCTCTGCCCGGAAGATGCCTTATGGGCCCCCGGGGTCCACTGATGCTTCGTTGTGGTCGTTAGTCTTCCAGCCCAGCCGGTGGTGGGGAGGGCCGGGGGAGACGGGGGGAGCAGCAAGCAGTGGCAGCCTGCGTCCAGCGGGGAGGGGTCAGGACACCACAGAACACCAAGGACACCGTGATTTTGTGCCATTCAGTGCAGGGCTGGTGGACCTACCCCCACCCCCAGCGACGACTGACCCCGGGGTCTTCCGATACCACTCAGCACCATGGTTACAGTTCGCATTTTTATTCCGGACCCAGAAGGGGTGGGGCAGGGGTGACCCCATCTCACTTGTTGACATTCTTTTTAAGAAAAGGGAGAGCTGCTGTAATGTATTTCAAATGATCTCTATCGAAAAATGGTTCATCCTTTTTTAAGTGGATTTACTTGTGGAGGTAAACAACCGTTTTCTGAAAATACCAAACTTGCCCGAGGATGTTGGAGAAAATAGCTGGGTGGTTTTGATGGCTTGGCCACTCTCAGGGATAAGTGCGGCTGCTCCAAATGATTATTTAGCTATTTCAAAGGCTTATCTTTCCTTAGCCCTGGTTTCATTAACATTATGAAAAGCAAAAATTCTTAAGAGAAAAATGCTTCTGAAAATCATGTGCTTCTACATGCATTCTGTTCCCCCGGACAAAATTGCCTAGTATCTGTAAGCCATTCACTTTGTGCTGAACTAAGAGAAACAGAGGAAAGGGCAGTTTAAATGCCTTCACTGGTTCGCTGACCGTGTTCCCGTCGGGTCTGGAGATGCTCTGAGCTGGAGGCGCGGGAGACTTTGATCTGGTCCTCTGGGAACAGGAGCAGTTGATCATTACCCAGGTGGCTAGAAATCTAACTTCTTGGCCTTTATCTTCAGTCTCTTTTAGACATTTAAAGTCAATGAGCTGGTTTAAATATTTACTCACGAAGAAACAGGCTGTGGGTTGTTGGAGGCCATCACTAAATTAAATGAATGTTAGATTAAGTACAGTTTATTTAAAAAGAAATATAAAATCCGGCAGGCCTGTTTCATTACCTTGTGGACTTTTACAAATGGAACAGTGATTTGTGTGTGTACCTGTGACATGCTGAAAATAAACAAGCGTGGGGAAAAGCCGTCTCACGGGTTCTGCCAACCCTGCAGTGGGAGCACGCAGGGTCTGAGCTGAGCAGTGACTCCCTCTGGCGCCGCAGGGCCGTTGCTCCCCGGAGGCGGTGTGTGAGGGCCCCCCGCCTCCAGGTCAGTGTGCGCACCTGCGTCAGCATCTCCCGGGAAGCTGCGGACCATCTCTGTCCTCTCCCGCAGGGGTGCCCTCTCCAGCGGCACCTGGAGTGCCCTCGGGCTCTCCCCCCCAACTTCCCACTGTCCTGGATATCCTTTGCTTCTCTTGCATTTGAGAAACTTCACCTGGGCACCTGTCACTGTTCTCTGTCCACATTTCATTTTCTATGCAGAGACCAAAGGGTTATGGTGTGGAATGTTGAATTCTGTCTGTTAGTGATTTTCTGCAGAACCTTCAGCGTCAAACTTAAAAAGTACATTGAAAATCAGTCTTTCCTAGAAAGCTCTGCAGGGTCCGGGGAGGCCTGCTCTTCCTTAAAGTGAGAGAGATCGATTTTAAAATTCTCCGTGTTGTCAGATTCCCTCAGGAAGCCTGGCAGGGATCCGTTCTAAGGGCCTGAGGCTAGCTCAGATATCTGAGGGCACAAAGACACGTCTCTGACGTTGTGCCTGACCTGCAGGCCAGGCAGCGCTCTTGTTCACGGACAAATACACTGACTCCTGTCTGAGCGCTGGTGCGGGTGCTGCGGACCCCGCGGTGAAACGGACTGAGATCCCCGTCCTCGAGGCGTCGGCCTCGTACGGCCTCAGAGTAGGGACACTGTTTGAAATAAGGTGGCCAGGGAAGGCCTAAGCAAGGGGACCCCAGGACAGGGCCCTGACGCACTGGAGGAGGGAGCTGGCCGTGGCAGAGGCAGGAGCCCAGGGAGTGGGTGGAGGCCTCGGGGGAAGGTGTAGACCAAGTTGGGCCCAGGCTGTGAGGACCCCACTCTTTACTCTGAGGGTGACGGGAACTTACCCTGTTAACTTAGGAGTGACGTGAGCTGACTTCACGTTTTGAAAAGATCCTTCTTGGGGGAGGGTGCAGCTCAGGGGTAGAGCGCGTGCTTAGCAAGCACGGGTCCTGGGCTCCATCCTCAGTACCTCCATTAAATGAATAAAGAACGCAGTTACCTCCCCCCACCCCTCCCCCTTAAGCAGCAGAGGGACCAGTTAGATACAACAGGTCTGGCTGACAGGACACACGTCCTGCACTTGGACGAACAGGCTTTCCACCCTTTTCTCAAGAGTTAGTGATTAGCCTAACTAATTAAATTAAATTAATGCATTTAATTTGCTTAATTATTAGTTATAGTAATAATATAATAATATTTGTTATAGTCTGCCTGCTCTGTGATGTGAAAGAAAATTACAGAAGAATAACATTTGGTTGAGTTTTTCCTAAACTTGGGCAAAACAGAAATTTGGAAGAGGTGACCTCCAGTTTTCCATCGTATCATGAGATTGTACCGCGTCACAAGCGTTTTCTATTACTTTAGGCTCTGGGACACATGAAGATCCAAGCAGCAAGTCAGGGAGACCTCTGTCTAACTTCTAATACTCATTAGCACTGGAGGGACCCGCTCACCTAACTGCCTCGTTTGATCGTCCCAGGACTAAGGCCGACCAACATCTGCTTGATGTTTTTTGCGGATAAGCTCATTGAATCTTCATGATAAAGGGTGCTTGCGTTCTGATTCTAACACCTCACTTTCTTTCTTTCTCTCCTTTTTTTTGGGGGGGGGGAGTTAGTTAGGTTTATTTATTTATCTAACAGAGGCACTGGGGATGGAACCCAGGACCTGGTGCAGGCTAAGCTCGCGCTCTTACCTCTGAGCTCTACCCGCCAACACCTAACTTTCAGACAAGTTACTTGTCTGTGTCCTGGTTTTTTTCATGTACTAAATGAAGATCTAATAATTTTAAAAGAGGCTGGACTCCTCGATTGAATTCCTGCATCTCCCTCACATTCCAAACCTCGAGAAATACACGCTCCTCCCGGCCTAACCCAGAGTCGTGCTCTTTCCCGGAAGTTCTGTCAGCTGTCAAGTTACAAATAAATGAACAGCAGGCTCAGTTCTGCTGGGGTAGGAGATAGCAGAAACACAGTCTCCATCCAGAAATTTCCTCTCCAGTCTAGACCCAGCTGCATTCCACTGGGCAGGACACAGGCCCGTTTTTCTCTCTCAGTTGAAAGTTAATGGGCGGAAGTAACTTGAGTTTCGTCGTCTTCGAGTCATCTCACAGATGACTTCTTCACATCCTGCAGGGAGGTAAGTTAGCGTTACTCACTTGACTAACAACAGAGCCTGAAGATGAGAGGATGCAGAGTCCTCAGGCAAAAGCCTGCCTCGCCAGGCGTTGCCTCTTCCAGGACGAGGTGAAGTGAGGAGCTCGTGCCTTCGCTCCAGGGACACAGGGGCCGGAGTCCCACGTGGAGGCCGGCATGCAAGGGGTTAAGCAGTCATTTCTTCGTTTGGATTCCCAGATGGCAGCCCCGTCTCAGCTGAAGCCAGACCATTTTGAGCTCATGTGTCCTTAGCACAGATGTTGGAGGCCATAATGATGTGTTTCTTTTATGGTGTCTTCTCTGTTTCTTGGTGCAGAAGTTTAAAAGCCTTATTGTTTCTTCAGTCAAGTAAACTCAGCAAGACCTTCTAGGGCTGTGGGAGAACAAAAAAGAAAAAAAAATCCTTGAAAGCAAGGAACAAATTCATTGTCTCTGCAGGGAAATGGTATAGACAATCTGCTGCTGTTTTGTGGCTCATTTTTTTGTGTTAATGATGGTGTTAATCGTAATTAGAGTACCAAACAGTTATACTTAGAATCCACCAAGTGCCAAAGAGAAATCTGAGGTAATGAGCTCACTCTTGGCATAACAGACTCTTCTCTGACCGGCTCAGGGTGGTCAGAGTCTTTAGTGGACCCCGTGGTGGCACTGTGGGCACTGATGACCTGAGGTTCACCTCCCTGCCCCGCCAGCCACTCTCTTGTGACAGTGGCCTTCTCTGTCCTCTCTGCATCCTTTTCTGCACAGAGATGGGCATGATCATATTTGACCTGCACCGTCATGGTGGGGAGCAGATCTCAGGCCAAGTAATCTGGGAGCAAGATTAAGAAGAACAGAAACGGAGTTTAAGTAACAGACCAGGTCTCAGCCACGGCGACCTTCAGCCTCCCTGGAGTGAGTTCCTGCCTGGATTTTCTCCCTTCCCGGGACGCTTCTGCATGTTGAGGTTGGACTTCCGGATCCCCTCTGACCTCTAGCCCTTCAGGTCATTCAATAAATAAGCTCCAAGGCCAAATTTAAAGAAATTGGAAAAGAGGCATCTTTACCACTCCTTGTTGACAACAGAGTCAACAGTGACCGGTGAGCGTCAGTTACTCCGCTCCTGGGGGACGACAGGTCTGGTCGGGACGCGGCTCACGTCACCCCCTCGCTCTAGGGCCACGCCCCAGCTCAGCGCTTCCACACCTGGCAGGTGGTTCTCCCCGGGCTCCTCGGGTCCCTGGGCCAGTGCTGGTGAGAGCTAGCGGCTCTCAGAGTCCACACCTTGCCTTTGTGTCACAGGCAGAGCCCCAGCCACCACTGTGGGATCCAAACAGAACAGCCCTGGGGCCCATCCAGGCAGCAGTCAGGGCCCGCTGGACGCAGGCGGAGGAGATGGGGAGTGGGAACCGAGGAGAGGCTGTTGGGAGGAAGGAGAGGACAGAGATCCAGGTATTTGAAAAGATGGTTTTCAAAGTAGTATACACCCTGCTGGATGCAAAAGGATAATCTAGAATCATTCTTGATTTTTCTGGCCATTGACATACAAAGAACTCATTGTTGTAGTCACAGTGAGTGAAATGGTACTGCGGCTTTTCGGCTTAGGAACAAAACAGAGCCCCCCTGACAGGATCACAGCACCTGTGCTTCAGTCGTCAAGGGCTTGACGTCTCAGCCGGCATGTGCACTAGTCAAACATGTGGGCTGGTGACGGTTGGAGCAGTCGAGATGGCTGTGGGAGGTGCCATCTCCAGGAGGAAGGCCTTGGCTGCCGGAGACCATTAAAATGTGTAGTGGGAGTCCGAGTATTTAGTTGGACGAGGTTTGGGATGGAAAATACGGTCTCAGTTGGATAGGGACCCAAGCCCATGTCTACACACACCGAGTAGTGACTTGGTGACTTCTGCCCGAGTTTTTAAAATCAGTTTTTATAACCACACAAGTGAGTAACTGGTACCAGAAAATGTAGCTAGCTGTGTTGGTGAGAATCTGAAACCCCCACATTCCTACTTAACTTCAGACCTGAGCCAGCTTATTGGAAACACATACACGCCATCGCTGACCCCCTGACCACTAACGCGTCCCCCCCGTGGAGGGAGAGTGACCCCGTCAGGTAACGGTCATGGGTAGAGTGAAGCAGTTACTCTTCCACATAATTAAAGCACTGATACTGTGTTCTTGTCTTTAACCCTTCGATTCATAATAGTGCTCTGTCAGCCCCAGATTATTAGCAGTCAGTTCCCTTGCTTCTCCACTGGCTTCTGTTAAGACTTTCTAAGAGCAGAGATGAAGTTGCAGAGAAGAACTGATGGGCCAGAAGAAGAACCGATAGTCCTGTTACGTAGAGGAAATTTCCGCCTTTCCAATCACACCTCTTCTCGGGTAGGAAATTCAGAAAAAATGTTTTGGCGGAAGCTTCCCAGAACACAGTCAAAGGCTTTGGTTCGTATCACTAGTGTTTTAATTGCAAGATTTGGTCTTTCTGTCTTTAACTCAAAGGGTAATGGAATAACTGGAGCCATTTGAGACTTCGGCTGTGTATCTTTTTAAACGGCTTATAATAGAGGTGATGTTTACTGCTAACCTAAAGGAAGGACGCTGTATGTAAGGCTGAGAGGAAAAGCATAAAGCACTCCTGACGCTTTCCATTTAAGAGTGGATGGAATTACATCCACTACCCTCCCGGCTCCAGTTTCAGGAAGGACGGGCCACGTTTTCTCAACCGTCTCCTCCCAGGGAGCGTGGTCACAGGCTGAGAACAGTGGTGAAGCCGTGATGGGCAGCAGCCCAGAGGGAAGCAGAAATTGATCAAGGCAGAATCGGGGACTGAGAGAGGGCTCAGGGGTGCGCCACGGGGGATCGCAGGGTCCACCGCCCTCGGTGCCCTGAGGCACCGCCATCCCGCAGTCCCACAGGGCCCCTCAGGGCCATCACAGGGCCGGGGTTCTTGGTCCTGTAGCCTTTCAGCTCCTCCAGGTTACTTCACGCAGCCTCGGGGCTTCACCCAGCCTGACTGAGTGGGAAGTAAAGATACAGACGTTTACATCTCAGGGGTGGGTTCTGCTTGTAATAAAACCGTTTTTGTGAATCATCTGTATGGATATTAAAAGAAAGCGAGCTTGAGGCTGCCTTGGGGTTCTGCCTTGATTCACTTGTATTTAAATCATGAAAGGACTGGTAATTAGGGCGGTGCCTGGAAGGGACTTAAAAGAAAGAATGAAGCTCAGAAGTTCCGTATTTATAAACAAACGTCACAGCGCTGCTCAACAAAAGAAAAATGCTTGCAGAGCTGTGCTGCTGCTGCTGCTGCTGGGCTCTCGGTTCAAAAAGGAAAATCAATAAAAAATCGTTTGGGGCACTAACTTGGAAAGCTCAGCACTCAGAACGTGTTTGAAAACCGGTCCGACGTGACGAACGTTTGTTTCTACTTGCACACAACTGGCGGTCCCAGGGACAGGTGTTAGAAGGTAGTTTGGCCAGTGCTTACTAGGCTCAGCTTCCAGTAAACAGAGCTGTCGAGTCAAAATTACATATATACATTTGGGCGAAGCTTCAGAAGTAAGGTCGGAGTGATTCCTTCAAAAAAGCTGCAAATCCTAGTGCACGTCCTCCGTCGTTCATTTGGAAGATGGTACCCTCTCACGTCAGGTACTTGCTTACTGAGGCGTGAAGTCCTGCTGACGCCGAGATCGCTGCCTGTCGTGGACGCCCAGGGAGCTTTGTTCCTCCCGTTTCACTTTGTGCTGTCACGTCTCAGAATCACGTTTTGGTTTCATTTTAGTTCAGAGATTCATTCAGTGATGAGCTTGTAGGCAGCCACAATGGGCAGGGTCAGTAATTTTTTTAAATGGAGTGGTTCTGTTTTCAACCTTTCAGGAGCCTCCATAGTGTCCCCGCGCTGGCTGTGCCAGTTGACGTTCCCACCGTCGGCGCGGGAGGGCCCCTTTCCTCCACACCCTCGCCATCACGTGTTATGTTTGTCTTCTTGATGACAGCCATTCTGCCAGGTGGGGGGTGATATCTCGCTGTGGGTTTCATCTGCATTTCCCTGCTGATGAGCGATGTTAAACATCTTTTCATGTCCCTGCTGGACGTCTGATGTCTTCTCGGGAAAAATGTCTGTTCAGATCCTCTGCTCATTTTTAAATCCAGGTTGTTTGTTTGTTTGTTTGTTTGTTTTTGTTTTCTTGATATTCCACTGTGTAAGGCCCTTGTATGTGTTGACCATTCTGGGAGGAGGATCTGGAAGTGCTACCACGGTGGTTGTCTGAGGTGAGCAAGTCCGCCCGGGGGGAAGCGGCGCCGGCAGCAGCCCCGGTCTGCCGCGGCCTCCGGCTCTGCCCACGTCTGCTCGGGGGGCGCACGGCACACCTCCCGGGCGCTGGGGGTGCGGAGAGCCGCTGGCTGGGGTGGCACAGGCAAGCACTCTTCCTTATTGTTGAGTGTTTTTATCGTGAAAAGGGGCTGGGCTCTGGCAGGTGCTTTCTTAGCGTGGCTGAGCTGGCGGTGCGCCCGCTCCCCTTGTGTACCTACCGCGTATTACGCGGTTATCTCTGGGTGGTTGGTCCTTGCTGCTTCCCTGGGGCAAGTCCCGCTTGGTGCTGGTGTGCAGTCCTGTCCTGCGCACTGGCTTCGGCCTGCTGCTGCTTCCGTTGAGGGCTTTGCGTCTGTGCCTGTGAGGAATCTTGGTCTGTAGTTTCCTCTCCTCGTGGCGCCTTTATCTGACTTTGTTATCAGGGTAACGTTGGCCTCATAGAGTGAGTTAGAAAGTTCTTTTCTCTTCATTTTTGGGGAAGATTTTGAGAAGGATTGGTGTTAATTTTTCTTTGAATATCTGGTAGAATTCACAATGAAGTCCTCAGTCTCATTAATGGTAAATTTTACCTCATGTATATTTTATCACAATAAAAAAAATCAATCCAGCTTTAAATTTATGTATTTTTTCCTGTGCAAACAGAAGAACCTCATTTTCAAATACTGTTTTTATCAGTTATTGAAAGACAAACTATGTAGTTTGAAAACTAAAGTCTAAAATGAAAAACAAGCACATGATAAAGACCCACTCTTTTACGTGTTTCCAGTGTTAGAGGGCCTGGTAGAAGTGGATTGTAAAAATCCAGCTGTTTTGTTCACTGGCCAACTTCTGTGGCTCATCTGGAACTTGTACATTGAATGTTACCATAGATATTTGTGTTTAACCAGTTTAGATTAACAAGACAAAGCTTACACTCCTGGGCTATATTCCGGCCTCGGTTAAGATCGCAAAGAGCTCATTGTTAATATATTTTTTTAATTAAAGAATTTAGCTACAAATAGAGTCATCAGGTTTTAATGTTGTTGAGCAGGTATTCGATATGGTTTTTTTGTTGGTGGTGGTGAAAGGGCACAGAAAGCAATGCATTGATCTGTAGTTTACTTGAAAGAAATATGAAAGTCAAAGATAAAATATTTTACTGAAAATCACTAGAAAATGTTTAGGGCACAACGCTGGAAACTGACTATACTTCAATTTAAAAAATACATCGTGAGAAGAAGTGTTTTAAAGAAAATCTCTAGCTCGTATGTTTAACTTCCAGAACTAATTATTAATTAAATTGCATGTACAGTGGGTGGGGGAGGGAGCTCTGTGGTAGAGCACATGCTTAGCATGCACGAGGTCCTGGGTTCAGTCCCCAGAACCTCCATTCAAATCAGTCAACCAACCAACCAACCAGCCAACCTAGTTACCTCCCCCCACCAAAAAATAAAAAATAACTGAAAAAAAAGTTAGAAAGAATGGTTCACATGGTAAATCTTTTGAAATTTGCATGTGCCAAGACATGGGTATCCTGTTAAGTGCTCACATTTCCAGTTATGTTGGACTTTCCGAGTGTCTCACAGCGTGAGCCCTGCTGTAGAATTTTCTTGTGCTGAGCTAATGCTGATGGAGTCACAGGGCGTTACTGAACTCTCACACGTGGAAGCCCAGGCAGAAAGCATCGTTAGTTCACTCACAGCCGGCCCTCCCCTCCTCTTGTTTACGTGACAGCTCATCTAGTCCTACCACACAGACTTTAAAAATAACATTTAAAAAATAAAGTCAAGGAGCCAGATGTTCTTTTTCACTGCAATAAAATGCAATAGCCTCTTCAATCTTGGGGGTAACAGGGGTTCAATTTGTGAAACCATCTTTATGTTTTAAATTAGGTCAAGTTACATTGTGTTTGTTAGCTAATTGATTAGAACTTACCGGTCTGTACAAAATTTGAATCAGCAATCCTTCACACTGTAGTACATTTCTGCTGTAAACAGTTGGAAAGAGCATAGCATAATTTAGTTTTAAGAGCATAAATTTTAGAGTCAGTCAAACCAGGCTCAAATCTAGATTCAACCACCTGATGGTGGTTTAAATGAAAAATTATTTATAGATTTGTACAGACCTCTTCATCTGTAAAACCCTTGCTGTGGAGGATTATTATGACATTTCAAAAGTGGGTAACAAGGGGCCAGCACCCTGCAGGTGTTTGGTATTTGGGATCTGTGATAATGCTGGTGATAATCTGGATGACTTTCTACCAATAGTACTCATGGGCTGCTGTTGTTAGCAGATCTCTAAATACTCACATCACTTTCTCCATGTCTCTGAGTGGTTTTGGGTGGGGGTAAAAGCGTACGATTAATGTGCCTAGTTTGATAAAATGATAGGAATGTAATTTAATTGTTTCCTATACCCAGTTCCCCTCATGGTCAGTTTCTGAAATTGGCACCAGGCAGCTTTCCTTGGAGGATGCGATGGACATCCCCTTTTCTGGCTTCTTTGGTAATTCATTATAAATCAGTCATTGCTACGTGTGTGTTGGTAACTAAGGTTATGTTTGATGTGTAACGACTAAAGGAAGATCCCTCTGCGATGGGTCTGTAGATCGCTGACCCAAAGTGGCAGGAAAGAGCTAAATTCTTGTTTCATACTCAGAGTTTGCATTAGGTGATCTTCAAGGCTTGTGTGTTGATAAATCTGAGAAACCCTTGCTTTTTGACCCTTAGTCAGAAATTAACGTTGCATAAAGTGAGTGCCTGCAGATGAAACTGTTTGCCCCAGCTGTTTGCATCTGCACCGTCACCAGCTACACAGCCGGGGCGGAGGGCACGAGACAAACCTGTCGTTGGCATGATCTCGTCTCATCGATGGGAGTATTCCTCGTTAAGCCTTGGGAAATACTTGGGGTTTTCCAGTTTCTTTCACAGACATTCATTCACTTCATCATTTATTAAATATTCACTGGGCACCAGCTGCGTGCCAGGACCTTTCATGTGTGTTATCACTACTGTGACGGACCAGACTGACAAGCATCCTTGCCCTTGTGGGTGTCAGTTTCAGAGACTGACAGGCCTGCGGTCGGGAGGCCCGGGATGTCTCTGTGGCCCGGCCGGCTTCTCCCCACAGAGATGAGCCACATTTTGCTCACCATTACCTGGCAGATGTTTTACCTGCATACCTCTGACAGGGTCCATTAGAAAGGATGCAGATGCGAGATTCCCATTCTCAAGCTGGTCCGTGTCACTGTGTAACCTTGAGCCAGTCACTCAAAGCCTGGGCTTTCTCATCTATAAAATGAGAGTGGTCAGCGGACTTCCGCACCGTCGTCAGGAGGGTGGAGTCACCGGCGGTGTGTCAGCAGCGTCAGATGTGGGAAAGCACACAGAGGTCAGCTCCAGGCCGCAGGTGGTCTCCTCAGACTTTCCCGTGACCCATCAGAGCCGCCACACTAATCCCCCCGAAATGCGTGTCTTTCCAGCCATGGCTGAAACCTCTTTAGAGGCTGAGATGTGAGGAGGGTGTCTCCGCTGTTTAGATTCCCACAGGGGCAGGCGGGCTTTATAGAAGTGCTTGCTTGGCTTTGCAGGTGACTTCTGTTTTCCTCATGTGTTCATGCATCGTGCCTTGTAGGACCGAGACGTCTTACTCATAACACTCAGTACTTATCGTCCAATGGAGCTGAGCCCCTAAGGAAATGTACAGTAAGAAACTGAACCCATGTAAAGTATGTCTTGCAACATAAGTTTTAAGCTAAGAAACAGCTCTCACTCTGAAGTCAATTGCCAAAGGGTAGAGCTGAGATTATAGTGCAATTTAATAACTTAATTGGTTAGGGTGAGACATGCCTTTGTATTCCAGAGAAGTTAAAACTTTCCAAAGAATGTGGGCATTCTTATTACAGACTCCTCAGAAGTACTGTCAGAATCCCAGCAGGGTTAGGGTAAGATTCCTTGTCGGCAGGCAGTGTGCGTGGTGAGCTGCGGTCAGAGAGTTTAGTCAGGGCGGCGGGTGGAAGGAACTTTAATCTCAGTATCATGACAGCAGCCTCAGGTCAGAAAAACAATCTGTTTTTTTCTTTTTCTTTTTTATTGAAGTATAGTTGGTTTCCAATGTTGTGTTAATTTCTGGTGAAGAGCATAATGTTTCAGTACACATATATTATATATTCCTTTTCATATTCTTTTTCATTATAGGCCATTGCAAGGCATTGGATATAGTTCCCTGTGCTGTACAGTAGGACTTTGTTGTTTATGTATTTTATATATAGTAGTGTGTATCTGCAAATCCCAAACTCCCGATTTATCCCTCCACCTCTCCCCTTTCCCCCTTGGTAACCATGTTTGTTTTCTATGTCTGTGAGTCTTTTTCTGTTTTGTAAATAAGTTCATTTGTGTCCCTTTTTTTTTTTAGATTCCACATATAAGTGATATCATGTGGTATTTGTCTTTCTCTGCCTGACTTACTTTACTCAGTTAGTATGACAATCTCTAGGTCCATCCATGTTGCTGTAAATAGCATTATTTCATTCTTTTTTATGGCTGAGTAATGTTCCATTGTATAACTACACCACAACTTCTTTATCCAGTCATCTGTTGATGGACACTTAGGTTGCTTCCATACCTTGACTGTTATAAATAGTGCTGCTGTGAATCTTTACTGGGGTGCATGTATCTTTTTGAATTAAAGTTCCCTGTGGATATATGTCCAGGAGTGGTATTGCTGGATCATAGGGTAAGTCTATTTTTAGTTTTTTGAGGAATCTCCATACTGTTCTCCATAGTGCCTGTACCAAACTGCATTCCCACCAACAGTGTAGGAGGGTTCCCTTTTCTCCACACATTCTCCAGCATTTATCGTTCATGGACTTTTAAATGATGGCGATTCTGACTGATGTGAGGTGATAACTCACTGTAGTTTTGATTTGCATTTCTCTGATCATTAGCGACATTGAGCACTTTTTCATGTGCCTTTTGGCCATTAAAACAAAGTTCGTAATAGATAAACCCTGTCCTGAACCACAGCTTGGTAGGGCAGAAGCCACTCCACTCAGCTAGCCCCTCTCCCTCCCCTCTGGTTTTACTGCTCAAGTCAAAAAAATGTTAAGAAAATAGGCTTTTATCAGGAACTGGGGTTGTTTTCAAGTAGATGATAGCCCAGCCTCCCAAGGCTTCTGTAATTCTTCCTCACTGCTTATATGACAGATTTAACAACGATGAGCCCATCTCCTATTTTTTAAAAATGGTGTGTGGTGTAAGTGTTGTCATAACTTGTCTGTATCACCAAGAAGCAAGACCTGGCTTCCGGAGCCGCACTTCCCACGGGGGCCCTCGGGGGGGTGTTTGCGTTAACAAGATGCCTTTTTCAAAAACTGAGGGGTGAGACTTCTGTGTTTCTCCTGTTCATCTTCAGATGCTCCTGCCTGGGAAATGCATAGAAAGTGGGCTTTTTTGGTGTAGTTACCTTTAAATTTGATGCTCTTACCACAACTCGATAGCGTTGAAATCACAGTGTCGGTGCCCTACCTTGGAAAGGTGTGTTAACAAGACTTTTATTTTTGGCTTAAATCCTGAGTCACAAACTACCAAATTAAAAAACATAATCCCCATTTGGGGGCATTTCAGCTCATGTATAAGTTAGAAACAGTTCCTTTTATCTGAAGGCAGGTAAGTGGACTGATCTATTTTAGAAACATTTTAAACAGTAAGAACTTAAAAGATTCTAATCATCATCTACTTCCGCCTGAATTCCTGATTCTCCGTAGGGTTTTCTGAACAGCCAGTACCACGCTGATTGACGAGTTCAACGTACTAGTGAGCATGGCTCGGGACTTTGAGAGCTTCGACTCCAAAGATGCATTCTGTCTCATTTTGATCACAGTTTTGCTGAAGCCCTATATTGAGTAGAGCTTGGCTATTTGGTGGGACGTTGAAGCGAAGGGGCCTGATCTCACTCAGAAGTAAACTGCTGTCTCACAAGTGTGAGGGAGCGGCAGTTTCCCGCACTTCACCACTCGGTCAGAATAGGGAATCCTTAAACATTCCCCAGATCAGTAGCCCACGAGTAACTTTCGTTAGATACGAATTCCTCTTCACGCGTTCACTGCCAGTGTTTGCACAGCTGTGCGCGTGTTGGCACATCCTCCTGTGAATCTGGCCACCGACGGGGGCTGTCTCAGATCTAGATTTCATCTCTGTTGGGTCGAAGATGTGATTTGTTTAACGTACTCTATGCGGAAGCCTTAATAGGTGCTCTTTGGCTATTACAGTCTGCATAGCTGGAAATGATAAAATGCGTTTTCGAATATTAAGCATGATTACAAGCAAATACCCTTTACAGCGTGTGGTTGGATTATGAGTCCTGTTCCCCCAGACCCAAGGCACGCGACTATGTGCCTTTCTGAGGCAATGAGAAACTTGTACCAGGGTGTCCTGGGCCCACTGAGCTCAGATGTGCCAGGCTCAACATCCCAAAGCCATGGCGCCTGCTGTCCTGTTTTTAGGATTCAGTGAGCTTGTCTCTGGGTCTAGCCCGAGGTGTCACACAGTGGAAACCAGGCTGCTGGGATAGGGCTGGGTGTGGGGCGCGGGCACCAGGGATGGGGAGGAAGTGCCAGGTGGCCGTAGGTGCCGTGCGGCGCAGACGCAGATACACACCTCTCCTCCAGAGCTCCGGGCCCTTCGTGATCACCCGGAGCCGCACGAGCGGGCAGTCGGGCTCTGAGATGTACTCGGTCCACACTGAGATGTGCTGTCAACATGAGGTCACACTGGACTTGGAAATTTTTGCATGGACTGGAGGATGCAAAATATGCCAATACGAATTTTTATGTTGAATACATGTTGAAATGGTAATATTTTAAGATATAGTGCGTTAAGAAAATGGATTGACTTTACCTGGCTTTTTTTTCCTTTTCAACAAGGCTTGTAGGTAAGTGAAAATCGCATGGGAGGCACACCTGCTTCCACCGAGCAGCAGGGGTCGGGGGGCCCTCAGCAGAGGGGGCTCCCTGGATCTGTGCCGAGAGCCCCGAGCCACTGAGGGGCAGCTGCTGATGGGGATAGGCCTTGCTGCCTCTCGTCAGGTCTCAGTGCCTCTCACGTCCCTTAGAGGTTGGTTAAACAGGACACAGTGTGTCTCCACAAAACACAGACTTCTGGTCTAAATGCCTTTGTTTATCCTGGACCCTGAAGTGCTCATGAAAGTGCTCATTATGGTCACCACCACACTGACAGCCAGCGACCCTCCAGGGCTGAGTGCAGGGCCTGTCCTGGGTCTCTGCTCGTTCACTCAGTTCACTCTCTCCCCGCCGGCGAGAAGGGGAGACCGGCACTGTCGTGACCTCTGCTCGGGCAGATGTGGGCACAAGGCTCAGGGAGACTACGTCATTGGCTCAGGGTCCCCAGGCCGGAGGTTGACCCAGGCAGTGGGATGCCAGAATCCCTGCCCTTAACCACGATGCAGCACCACTCTCCGAAATAGACCCTTTCTCTTGACACTTTCTTAACACACGCCTGCTTCCCCGTCGTGTGACAACGGTGTGAGTTATTAGTTTTGTCTACAAAACTTAGATGTTGTTCAGTAATGTCACAGCTAAGGCATTCAGAAACGGTTACTGTCTCGTGGTCAGGCCGAGAAAGACAGACATTGTATGTTATCACTTACATGTGGAATCGAAAAAAAAAGATACAAATCTTAGTTACAAACCAAAAACAGACTTACGGACATAGAAAACAAGCTATGATTACCAAAGGGGAAAGGGTGGGAGGAATAAATCAGGAGTTTGGGATTAGCAGATATACACTACTGTATATAAAAGAGATAAACAACAGGGGCCTACTGCACAGCACAGGGAACTGTGTTCAATATCTTGTAATAACATATAATGAAAAAGAATTTTGAACAAAAAATATATGTGTGTATAATATATGTATAACTGAATCACTGTGCTGTACACCTGAAGCTAACACTGTAAATCAGCTACACTTCAATTAAAAAAAAGTGTTTACTTGGGGAGGGTACAGCTCAGTGGTAGAGCACATGCTTAGCACGCACAAGGTCCTGGGTTCAACCCCTAGTGCCTCCACTAAAATAATAACTAAATAAACCTAATTACTACCCCCCCCCAAAGCCAAAACCAAAAGAAAGAAAGAAAAAACGTTTAGTGTCTCAAATTTGGGGATTAATATGAGGTTGTGAATGATCTGACTCCTTTGTTTTTTCCCTAAAATTGCCCCCAAAAGCATACCTTAGGCCAGTCTGCTTAAAAATGGAGATAGTCTGGTTCCAATTAAATGACAGATTTTAAGCGCTTGCTGTGTGCCCAACACTGCCAAGTGCCGGGGACACAAGAACCAGGGGACGGGTTCCTGGCTCACAGACGGTCTGGTCCGCGGGCCCGACAGCCCCTTCCTGCCACACCTGGTCAGGGTTGCGTGTGGTGCGTGTCGTGGGAACAGAGGGGAGGCACATGCGCAGGGTCTTGGGGCGCAGGGTAAGGTGCGGTATTCCAGATGCCCCCCGAGAGGAGGGAGGGCTTGAGCCATCTCAGGACACCCCCCTGGTTTCTGGGGTTTGACTCCCGTTGCGCGAAGGCGGCGGCTGCCAGGGGCCCTGAGTTCAGTGTGGGCGTCTGTCTCCAGCTTGTGGAGCGTGTGCCCATTCCAGCCCTGTGGTTTTCAGGTAGCAGCAAGGTCAACCTGGTGAGGATCCCGTCCACAGCCTCCAGCCCGCGGGACACGGCCCTGGCCGCCGTGATCTGCAGCGCGCTGGCCACCGTCCTGCTGGCCCTGCTCACCCTCTGCGTCATCTACTGTAAGCGGCAGTTCATGGAGAAAAAGCCCAGCTGTGAGTTCTGCGCGCCTTCCCCACCCCCCTCCCCACAGCCCCCGCACTAGGGCGTAGGGCGTTTATCATCATTGTCCCCGGCCCGCGTGTTCCACGAGCGCCCTAAGGTGAGACTCTTGCAGGCGAAGGGACAGAGCACACGTGATTAGACCTTCTGGGGACCTGGTCCCAGAGAGGCGCTGGGAGTGGTCAAGGGCGGCACCACTTCATCGGGACCCGAAGAGGCAGGGGTGCCCCCGCCCCTCGCAAAACACAGCTCCTGCGTGGTTCTGGCAACACAGCTACTCTGCGTCTTGAGTTTTCTTGACAGATTGTGTCATATTTGTGCCTCTGTGTAAGAAGTCTTTTTAAATGTGAATGACAGCTGTCCTGTCCTTTTAAAATGCAAGAACTGGGGCAGTGCCAGTCACCCTGTGATGCTCTCAGGCTCCATCTGGGGAACTTGTCTTGCTGACCCACCTCTTGCCTCCCGCAGGGTCTCTGAGGACACAGGACCCACGGTACCAGGGTTCTGAACTGTCCTGTTTTGACAGACCTCGGCTCAGCACCTCCGCTCCCCGCGTGTGTTGTCAGTGCCACCGGGACTCCCCCCCGACCTGCGGTAAGTTTAGCGCTTGGGGTCCGTTAGGAATGGGAGGAGCCCAGACACCCATGCTGCAAAGAATTGCTCCTGCTGGGTGTTCTAGTCAAAGCTGATCTGGGGGAGGGTAGAGCTCAGGGGTGGAGTGTGTGCTTAGCATGCACAAGGTCCTGGGTTCAACCCCCAGCACCTCCATTTACAAATAAATAAACCTAATTACTGCCTCCCCAAACCCCCCAAAAAAGATAGTGTAGGAAGCTAGTCTGGCTCGGTCATTGTCCCCTGTCCCCTGACGTTCGGGGTGTTTTGCATCTCTTAACTATTAAACAGAAAATAAGCACCTCATTAAAGGTCTAGAATTTCTCAGTAACTTTCTAAGCATGTTTGTCTTTATGGTCTTGGGTTGACTGATTTAAAATCATGTGAACCTTTGGTAGAGTAGTAGTTTGTGTCCCTTCTTGTCTGGTGGATTCACACGTGAGCGTGGACGTGGCAATCTTAGTGTCTTTTCGGATTTCTACAAGAGGGAGGAGGGAGATTTATGGCAGCGTTTTCCACAAACCGTAATTGCCTGTGGGCTTATGGACAGAAATGAAAATTTAGGGAGGTACAGGCAGATCTCGGCGAGACCGCGGGTCCGCTTCCAGACCGCCGCAGTGAAGCGAATGTTGCAGGAAAGCAGGTCACGTGATAGTTTTGGTTTTCCAGTGCATATAAAAGTTATGTTTACGCTGTACTGCAGTCCATTAAGTGTGCAACAGCATTATGTCTAAAAAAACAGTGGACCCACCTTAATTCAAAAATATTGCTGGAAAACGCTGACCATCACCTGAGCCTTCAGCGAGTCAGAGTGGTGACATCAGAGACCACTGAATACGAATCCTCATAACAAACAGAGCAATAATGAAAAGTCTGAAGTACTGTGAAAATTACCAAAATGTGACACTCAGACACTAAGTGAGCAAATCCTGTTGGGAAAATGGTGCCGACAGACTTGCTCGGTGCAGCGTTGCCCCAGCCTTCAGTTTGTGGAAAAGCAGCATCTGTGAAGCACAGCAAAGGGGGGTCTGCCTGTAATTCGAGGGACTTGGTTTCTAATGTGGGCAAAACAGGCAAAGCTGACACCAGCTTTCTTTGCCATTTCTGTATATTCACCAACACGAGGCTCCCGCTCTTACGTGCCCCGCCCCGGCCCCGGGACCTCACCCTGCAAAGCAGGCTCCCCGTCCCCGTGGCACGTGCGGAAGTCCGCCCCCCTCACGTTGCAGTCCCCTCCGCATCTTTGGGTGACATACTCACAGAGCCATTTTGTCTCCTTTAACCATTCTTTATGTTAAATGTTTCCCAGTTCGAGTGCTTATCCTCCTGGAACTGTCTGAGCTTTCTTTTCAAGAAATTGAAGGATTCTGCTTTTAAATCTGATACTTAATGTGTGGGCTACAGCATTTTCAATGTAATTATTTCTCTACCAACCATACTATCTCTTGCTTTAGAGGTGAAAATGAAATATCGGACCTCCAGTGGTGTGTGTGTGGGTGTGTTTTTGCTTTTGCCTGCAGAGATAATAGACTCGGATTGTCATTCTAAGTGAAGTAAGCCAGAAAGAGAAAGGAAATAACATATGATATCACTCATATGTGGACTCTAAAAAAGAAGACACAGACTCACCGACATGGAGAACAAATTTATGGTTACGCGGGGGGAAAGAGGTGGGAAGGGACAAATTGGGAGTTAGAAAGTTGCACCTCTTGGGAAGTGATGGAAATATTAGGAAACACAGTAAAGTTATTTAAAATTTTCTAATTAAGTTAAAATTTTAAAAAATAGACTCAGCTCCTGAGAAGATGATCGTTGGGATTGTCACCTGACAGCACCTCGGTGATTCTCAGGATGGGCCAAGTGTTGTGATTTCTACATGCTGAGCGTGGCACTGACACCAGATCAGAGTTAGCAAGCTTATTGCTTAAGAGTGAAACTCAAGCTTTAAGTGTGATCACATCCAGCTTTGTGCAAACTGCCTCGTTGTAACTTCTCTCCGAAAAGGGAGAGTAAAACAGGTGGCTTTGTTGCAGGTCCTCTTAACAGAAGGGAGAGACCGGACAGAACTCGCCCTGCTGCCGCCCGGGTTCGGGCAGCTCGTCGTGTAAATTGCCTCCCCCTCGATGACAGTGCCTTTCCCTTCTAGCTTTTTATTGTGGCATGATTTCAGACTTAGAAAAATGTTGGAACAATAGGAGAAAGAATTCCCACATACCCCTTACCCAGCTCTCCCAGCACTGACATTTACCTCATTTCCACATTTGCTGTATCGTTCTTACCTCTTTCTAAGTGTGGTGGGCCCTTGAGCAACGCCGGGTTAGGGGCGCCCACCCTGCGCACAAAAATCCACGTGTGACTTACGGTTGACTGTGTATTCGCGGCTTCTCCATGTCTGCGGCTTTTGTATCCATGGTTCCGCATCCAGAGAGTCATAAAATCTTCGAATAAGTGGACCCACACAGTTCAACTCTGTGTTGTTCAAGGGCCAGCTGTGTATTTTACTTGTGTATACACACACACACACACTTTTTTGTTTCCATTTAAAGATCGGTTGCAGACATGATGTCCCTTTACCCTTAATACTTCAGTGTTTTTTTCTGAGAACAAGAACATTCTCTTACACAACAGCATGATTGCAAAGATCAGGAAATTAGCATTAAGCCAGTGCTTTTATATCATCTACGGAGCATACTCAGATGTTTTTAATTGTCCCAACAGCGTCCTCCGTAGCAAAAGGAAATCCCATGTGACATGGTTGCACTTGGTTGTCAGCTCTCTTCATGGTCTTTCAGTTTGGATAGTTCCTCTGCCTTCCTTTGCATTTCATGACTTAATGTTTTTGATGAGCCGAGGCCAGTAATTAAGCGCACCCATATTGTATGCCACATCTCCGCTGCCATCTCCAGAACTGAAACTCTGTCCCCACGAAACACTGACTCCCCATCCTCCTGGTCCCCCCGCCCTGGCACCCCGCATCCTACTCTCCGTCTTCAGGAAACTGGCTCCTCCAGGTCCTTCACGGGAGTGGTTCATCGTTTTTTAAGATAAGAAAAAAAGAAAAAAAAATTAAACCTCATACCCCCTTCTCCCAAAAAATTCACCCAAAAGGGAACAACTCAGTTGTCAAGAGCAATGTTGAACTGGTGTAAAAGTGTGCTTCCTGGCCCTGCCGGCTTTCCTAGGGCCTGTCCGCCTGACCGCATCCGGGTGCTGTGACAGGGTCTGTGTCGTCGGCCGGGAGACCTCTGGGTGTAGGGTGCATTCCAAGGCCGCTCACCAGGAGAGGTAACATGTCATTTCATATTCCCTCATGCAAATAGACATTCTACTCATTTACCAATTTTCATGTGAAACTCTGGGGACATCACTTTTTTAGTATTATCAGCGACATTCTGGAGCTTGTGGGGGTTGGGGGGACCTTTGGCAAGAATTAGGTAAGTCTTTCAGGGTTACTGATAACCAGTGCAACGTTCTTATACTTTATGTTCCATTAATTTTACTTATATTCATAATTTGTGACACTTCTGTCACCTGCAAGTACTTTTTTAGCATGTCACACATACTCTGAGAATTTTAGAACAGCAATGAAAGAAACTCAGTTAAGCCCCAGGAATCTGCCTATTTTAGACCCTGGATTAAATATAACTCTGTTGATTAGAAGCAGGTATGAAAATGCAGTTTTAAAATAAGTGGAGTGTTAAGTTATTGTATGGAAGGAAACAAATTTATAAGAAGGGAAGACTAGAGTTCTGACTTAGTAAATTGCTGTTCATTTCATCTAGAAAACCGGAAGGCGTGGCTGGAGTGTTGCTCTGTAGGAAGCTGCCCCCAGTAGAGTGCTTATAGCTCTTTCACACTTGTGTCTGGAAATGCGGGTCCGGGGGAGCTGACTCTGCCTTTCTTCGGGACTCTTTCAAGGTCCGTCTGTGGCGAGTTCTCGGACGCCTGGCCTCTGATGCAAAATCCCAGCTGTGGTGACGACACCTCTTCTTGCGACTCTTACGCTGGACTCACTGGAGAAGATGTTCCTTCTCTCAGCCTGGAAGACGGAAGTCCATCATCCTTGGACCCCAGCAGGCATCGGGGGCTGGTCGGCGAGGCTGCTCCAATGCCAGCTCACCCTGAAGACGTGACGGAAACGACTGATATACTGAGACACAGCAACTCACTGCCAGAGCCAGTGCTGACCCAGGACGTGCTCTCGGCCAGAAGCCAGCGAGATCAGGAGAGAGAGGACACCCCTAGTCTGCCCGCCCACACATCCCACCAGGTGCAGCAGTGATGGGTTCCAGCGGGCACAGCGCTGACTTAGGGGGAGCAGAGGGAGCAGAACTCTCGCCCCCCCAAAATGCTCCTGCATAAATGAATGTTTCCCTCGCGTGCAGTAACACACAGGTGCCCCGTGCCTGGCCCCTCCTGGAGTGAGGTCGCTGCCGTCTTGTAATAAGGTCAGCTCTGACGGCTGCTCTCTGCTGAGGACGGTGGCTCCGTGAAGAGTGGGGTGTTCCAGGGAGGTCATTAGAAGAGAAGGCTCGTTCCCAAACTCTGAACTTTCTCCAGTAGTTTAACCGAAGTTTTCAGCAAAAGACATTTAAGAATGGCGTTAGTCACTATCCATCTGCGTTCCTCCAAAGAGCCGACTGAAGACCCTAAAGTCTTTTCTGACGAGGGCTTTACAGAGTGCAGCCCGGAAACAAGCTTTAATGTCTGAGGTTGAGCATCAGCAGAAGCAGCATCTGTTGACACTGTTTGGGGTACATTTCCATCTTTTCAGAACCGTCTGGGCACACCGACTGTAGGTTGCTGGCCCATCTTTATTTTCATTCAAGGAGTTACACGGGTCTCTGGACGCTGGAACACTGCTGCCAGACACACACTTGTCCGCGCGGTCTGCGCTCACGTGCGCGCCTCGTGGAGGTTTTGCGCTGTGTGTTTTCAGTCACAGCTCAGCTGCTTTAACTGGGAAGCTGTCATGTTCAGAGCTCTCTGTCTGTCGCTCTTTCAGGAAGCCAGAAGGACTTGCTTCTTCCTGCAGTGAAGTGTCGCACGGGCCCCAAGGACACTCACTCCTCTGCGTGTGGATGGCACACCGCCTGGACCTCGCTCGGCTTCTGGGGGACAAGAGTAAATCTGAACCAAACCGATGGCGTTTTTCGGCCTTTCGCCCAGTGGCTTCTGAGCCAGACCAGCTGTATGCTGCAACCTCAAGGCACAGGCTCCGGGCCCGTGAACCTCTGCGTCTTTCCCGCACAGGGAACCGCTGTGCTCAGGCCGGACTTCACAGGCCGCTGGGCCTCGTCTGCAGCCCGCGAGCGAGCGTGTGCGCCTAACAAGGAGCAAGAGTGCATTCCTGGTGGGTGCTCTCACAGGACTGCGGACCCGGAGGATACATGTGCATTTGCCTTTTCTTTCCAGAAATAATTTCGTACAGCCAATTATCCTGCTAGAAGTCAATGTCAGATTAGTTACCTTCGCCTTTATGTCAGATGGGTTCAAAGAGGAGTGTCTACTGACTGAAGGTCACTTTTTCATCATCTAAATAATTAGCGTCGGAGGTGAGAATTGACCGCCTACAGCTGCCCGAGTCCTGGGCTTATTAGACGATATTAACGGTCCTAATCGGGAATCAGAAGAGACCTGACCTTTTCCAGAATGGACACTCCTCACCTCAGCCACTGTCTAGTAGCAGGAGGGGCCGGAGTCAGGGGATGTGGCTGGAAAAGGCAGACCAGCCCACCGTCACCCTGAGTTAAAGCCCCTGGACGCTTGCATTGTTGGTGAGCAGGTTCATGTGAAAGTCATAATAAGGGAGCAGCTGTGGCCTCCGTCCCTGTGACTGCGCTTTAAAGACCCAGAGCTTCTCTTTGATAGGAAAGTGGTATTTGTAATTTCCTTTTATGTGCATCGAATTTTATCCTAAAGGCTTTAGAAAGGACAACACAGCAGGTTTCCCTGCTGCTGAAGCAGCACCGGGTGAGGCGTCTGTGAGACCACGCAGCATGTTAGAAGCAGAGGAAGAAGCCCAGCTTGTAGGCAGCGTTCAGGTGAACTGTGCGTAGCTGCCGTGGCTGTTTGACCAGGGTTGTAGGCTCTCCTCGACCTCGTAAGCTTCGTCAGCACGGTAACTCCCATCAGCCAGAGGATGCTGGAGTTAACCATCCAGCACTTCTAGGAAGGCGTTCCATCCCTACCACCTTGGTATTTCTGTGCTAGAAGTACCCCTAGCACTACGACAGAAATAACCCAGCCGTGAACCAGGGGACGGCTCGCTTGCTCTTTCTGTGCCCTGGAGAGGAGTTACTAGAGCAGGGTTGTCTTCCTGCTTGAACCTGCACGATCAGCTCTGGTGTTGTCTTTTGACTGATTACTCTTAGCTCCATCCCATTTGCACTTAAAAAAGAAACAGACCTTTGAATGTACATGTATTAGAGAATGCACAGAAACTTTGTTTCCAAATTGCCCCCCGCCCCCCACCCCCGGCCATGGCCAAATCAGTGTCTTCTACCTGACATTTAAACTGAGCATAAGAAATCTGCCTTTCCTAGGACATTTTAACTTCCCTCTTATCACCCCACACTTTTCTTTCTTTGCAAGGCTTTGATGAAATCTTGCAAGGCCTCTTCCTTGTGCTGGAATTGTTCCTCCATCCACAGTTGAGGATTTGCTGTGCGGACGCTGGCTCACCCGGGTTTGTACGTCGTGTGTGTGACCCCGTTCCTTTGACTGAAATAGGAAATTAACCAGAGCGCTCATGGTAACGCAAGCCTTTTGGGTCTACCTGGAGCCCAGCCACAGTCGATTGACTTTTTCTTTTTTCTTTTCCTATTTTAGCGTAGAGCAGAGGTTCTTAAGCTCTGGTACTCACCAGCTCCTCTGAGACTTGCCTTTAGGAGCCTCATGTACAGCACTTCGGGTCTGACCACAGGTGTCCATGAAAACGCAGGTTCCTTGAATGGCTTCGCCATGAGTCACGTGGGGCCCGCCTTTGCAGTCTGCTCACTCTTGTTCGGGGGAGGGATGGTCCAGGTAGGCTAGCACTGTGTTCCTTTTTGTAACCTGAGTGTTTTCCGTATGTGTAGCCCTCATTAACTCCAAAGGCACATGCTTGCGGGATAAAGCTACGGTTGATGGGGAATGAAACTTCGGCCCCAGATCCTAAAACATCACTTTGGATCTATAGAGAAACACTTACGGTGAAAAACTGATTTCCTGTGATACCGCACTTGGAAAGTCCTGGGTTATGTTTATCAAGATGGAGACATTGTACCGCCACCTGCTACCGGAACACTCCGTGGTGTTACAGTCTGTGCTCTTCGTAAACCCTGGAGAAGACCATCCAGTTACCATTTCACATCACTGGAATAACCTGGGGCACTCAGGCTTGGCTGCGAGGGTGCTGGTGCCAGGAAGACCCCGTCAGGCGCTAACAGGGCTGGAGCGTGAGTCCCTGTGACTTTCAGCTCCGCAGAAACACGTCACCACGGATGCGACTAGGATTCGGAGAGCAACCGCGTAAAGGCATGGATTTCCTGATTTTGTGTATATGGAGTACATTTTTCAAGTATAGGTTTTTTCTACTTTAGGTAAAGCATTACTGTTGCTAGGTGAAGCACTGTTGTCTGTGCTAGTAAAACATAGGACAGGAACATCTCCATCGTCGCTTTAGGGCAGTCAGATCGCACCGGTTTACAGTGCGTCGTCACTGTTTTGCCTGCTGGGACTTACGAATTTGTAAATTTTGTTTTCTCACACAAATCGTTTTGTAAGACCTTTTTTTTTATTTGTGAATAAAATTGCTACCTGGTATTCTGATGAACACATCCGGCGAGAAAACGACCCACGGTGTGACTGCAGGCGTGTCTCCCCCCTGCTGTGCAGGGGGGTCTCCCTGCGCTCCCATCCCTCCCGCGTCCCTCTCTGAGCCTCAGGCTTCAGGAGGGCGATGTGGACTCCTTACAGCGCTCAGGCCCATCCAGCTGCAGAAGAGCGTCCTGAGTCGTCTGAGAAGCTTTGGTACCAAGATTTTGTCACGATCTCTTTCTTCCCCCCTTTCTTTTATGATACCAAGAGGGCAGGTCTACAGAAGGAGTCGTTTTCGGTTCATTCTCTCTGGAGGTGAGTGGGGCGTTCTCCTGCGGGGGTGGGCTGGGGGTGTGAGGGGCTCCCACGGGGCAGCGGTGGTCCCTGTGGGAGCTCCTCGTTTCCTTCCCACTCCCCCTCTTCCTTCCCTTCCTCCCCTCAGTAAAGCTTTGAAAGCACCACTGGAGGTTTTCCTGAAGCGTAGCTGACTTGCAGTGTTCGTTAGTTTCAGGCATGCAGCAGAGTGGCTCAGTTACACATATATACATTGCTTTTCGTGTTCTTTTCCATTATAGGTTATCACAGGCTGTTGACTACAGTTCCCTGTGCTGTACAGGAGGAGCCTGTTGTTCATCACTGGATTCGGGGAGGACTTTAGACTTCCTAGGAAAAATTGGTTCTTCAGAGTGTCCCAGTATTCTCTCAGCTGTGGTGTTAGATGACAGTGGAGTCCATGAGGGAAGGACCTACCTTTGCTTCTTCCCTCCTTCCCACCCGCACCCCCACGCCAGCCCGCGGCCCATGCAGACGGGGAGAGCTGCGGGCACCGCCAGCACACTGAGCAAGGCAGCTCGGGTCCTAGGAGGGCCTGACCGGGGGCCTGACGCATCCCACCACCACACACAGGGCGTGTCTTCAGGACTGCGGCTGTGCTTAACGTCTGTTTGCGCGTGTCTACTTGTCATTCTGAATTTGTCTCTTTGTCCCATTTTAACTTGCAAAGTCGTTGTCTGATTTTTTTTAAAAAACCTACTTGGCAACCAATAAGGCAGGAAAATGCGTTCAGTTATCCTGAAACTAACCAGCACTCCAAGAAGTTCCAGAATCTTGTAGAACATCTGAGGCATTTCACAAGGCCTGGCCTGTGATTCTGAAGAGGTGAGTATTCCGAGTCAGCCTGCAGTTCACAGCAGTGCTGCTCACCCCACTGCGGCCCTGGCCACGGAGCGGGCCAGGGCCGGGGCCTTGCCTAGACCACGAGCGGCATCTGAATTAGTGTGATTTACGGCTGCTTCCAAATTCGCTTCTCCAGGAAACTTGAGTTTTAAAACTGAACCAGCAGAACACTTTCTCTGGAAGCATGGGGGCCTTCTGAAGCAGGTTCAAGTGCTCGTTTGTAAAGACAAGGGATTCCTTCTCCTTTGTACTTGTTTCTAATGGCATTAACTCTTCCAACTCAAGACAGAAATCCTGTGTTCCAGCAGTTTTGTTTGGGGTTGAATGTAGCCAGCAGAGCCCTGCGGAGGGATTTTTCTGACCGGAGTTGACTGTTTACAGTAAACAGAAGACCTCTGGAGCAGGCCTGCAGCCCTCCGTGTGCGTGCGTGCAGAGGAAGTGGGCAGGTGCCCCCAGCCAGGCGCACTCGCCCCTCAGTGTGTCAGAGAACTGTCTCCCTTAAAATCTAAGCACAGGTCTGACCCCCCAGAGGCCGCGCTCTGAGGAGAGGCTGTGCTCTGAGGAGAGGCTGTGCTGTGTCAGGCCCCGTCCTTCCTTCCCTGTGTATTTATACAGTTGTGTAGAGTCTGTGCTCGGTTGCAAGGGCTATGCGAGGGCTGAAGCGTCCACTAAATATGAAGGCGATGGGCCTTCTAGGTATTTACAGAATAGGCCTTTTTTTCCCATTTTTAAAATGGAAGTACAGCTTACAATGTGGTGTCAATTTCTGGTGCACAGCATCATGTTTCAGTCCTACGCACACATACACATTCCTTTTCGTGCTCTTTTTCATTATAGGTCACTACAAGCTATTGAATACAGCTCCCTGTGCTGTGCAGTAGGTCCTTGTTGTTTATTTTATATACGGGACTTACACAATACAATAGGTCTTGATTGTAAAGGCAGCGCAGACTCTTCCGGGGCATGAGGGAGCGGCGGTGTTCAGGAGAAGGTCAGGAGCTGGGTGACCTTGTTCAAGGTGGCGGTCACCTTGTTCTGGGAGTGCTGGGACTGGGCGTGGTGGGAGGGGAGGGTCCGGCTGGACCAGGGCCTGCGGTGGCCCAGCCAGGCGCAAACGCTGCGCTGCAGGGAGTCTGTCTGCCTTTAAACAAGTGGGTGATGTGACGTGGAAGCTCTGCTGTCTCTGGTCTCCCAGGAGCTTGGAGGTGGCATGTCTAGGCCAGTCAGAGCTCTGACCACAGCAGAAAAGCCGCAGTGAGTGAAAGGATGGCTGGCTGTGCAGGGAGCGGTGGGCTGGCACCCCGACTGGGGACACTGGGACTGAGACTGCTCTACCATAGGGTCACCTTGGGCTTTTCCAGTTCCAAGGGGGAAAAGGTGAACCACCTGCTAACATCAGGTCAGCGCTCTGCCCAGGACCTGAGAAGACGGAGTGGGGACCCTGCAGCCTTCCCGGCCATGCCCCCCTGCCCCCTGCAGCGGGGACACCGTTCTCTCCTGCGCCTGCAGCTCAGACCCGTGGTCCGGGCCGGCACCCGCGTTGACCATTAGGGCGAGATGAACTTTTCCAGCCATTTCCAGATCTTCCAGTGGCCTTCACCTGCGAGCTGAAGTCTTGCCTGTCAAGCTTTTCCCAGCCTCTTGCTCTTGTCTTAGAAACGCCACCAGGACGTCTGGAAGGCCACCCTGGTTCGGGGCACGGCAGGGCGGGTGCCCCCTGCGCCGGCCTTTTCCACCCCTGCCATGCCCCTGCCCCGCCCCCGCTGGTCACTGCTGATCCCGCGGAGTTGCAGAGTCGCAGCTCCCTGGTTGCAGCCTGTCTGCACTCAGCATCCCTGAGGGGTGGAGAGCCGCTGGCCAGTGGTGACCCACATCTTCTTGGGTAATTTGAACCCCAAGTAAGTGCAAGCAGAGAGGCGTGATCGGCAGCTAGAGATGGAGCACTGAGACCCCAGACCCTCCCGGAACTTGCTCTCCCATGGAGGGAGACCCCCCATACACCTGCTCTTGACGCGAGGGGGGAGGGGCGGAGCCGATGAGGAGCATATTCTGTAAAATGAATGCGTTGATCCTAATGTCTCTAAAACCTAGAGGGAGAGTGAAATTCAGTGTTTCTTCAAATGCAAGATTCAGGAAGTGCGGGGAGGGCGGTGGGCACGTGTAGAAAGGAAACTTTCCTCCCACCTTTACTGCTGCCCACCCCCGTGGCCCTTGTCACGTGACCTGAGACCTGGGGCTCCAGCTTTCCAGGCTCCCGGGCTCCAGCCAACGTGGGAGTTGTTATCTGGCTTGATCTGCCCCTGTATTCACATATATTCACCGTCGATAGCTCTATGCGTGTAAATACTGGGTTTTTGCCGAAATTCAATCCAGTGGAGAGAGTGTTACCGCTGCCCAGGGTACACCAGCTTTGGAGGCAGCTCCACGAGATGTGTTTGAAGGAAATCTGAAGTAACAGCAATGTTAGAATAACGAGTTGCCCAACCAAGGAACGTCTTTGAAGTTAATCTTCAAGGCTTGGATATTCAAGGCTTGTTTGTATTTTAAAGCCTCAATACTTAACAGCTAGACCTTGAGCACCGGCCACTTCTGTCAGAGGTGACGAATGGCAGAACCAGACTCTTCACTTGAGGATCTGCTGACAGTAACATGGAAGCTTTGAAAACAGCTCCTCTCTTACTCAGCACTTCTCCATCTGTTCTTTCATTTGACCTTCACGTCTATCCTGTGAGCAAGGTGACAAGTTTCACCTCCCAGATGAGGACGTGGAGATTCAAAGAGAGTAAATAACCAGCCTTGAAGTCAGTGAGTGGTAGCAGGTGGTGGGAACCACGCAGAGAAGTTTTCAGCCAGTCGCGGTAGAGCTGGGATGTGAATTGGATTCCGACTCCCCGAGCCGTGGTCCCCCAGCCACGCGATGCAGCCGGAAGTCACCTTCCACACGGAAGTGCGGTGAGAGGGGACTCGGGTTTTTGGCTGTGGAATGAAGGCAGAGGACTCCTGGCTTCTCCTTGCAGCCCCGGGATGGAGCTGGAAGGACCTTAGAGATGGTCCGGGAGTTCTAGTGTGGTGGTCCGCGGAGCCTAGGGTTCGGAGGCGGCCGCCCCAGGGAGGGAGAGGCCCTGCTCCCAACACAGGATCATTCAACTCTTACTTGGCAGATGGACAGGCGTAAACCTGGAGAACCCCATTTGAGCCTTGCTCTGCTGGCTCCAACTCCAGGGAGGAAGGCCACGGCTTGTTGAAAATGGACACTGCGACAGAAGGCACAGAGACCAGATGCTAGTCTGAGTTCTGCCACCAACAGCTGGGTGAGCTTGGGCACATCACTTCTCTGGACCATTTTCCTTTTTCTGTTAAATAAAGGAACCAGAGGCTCTTTCAGGCCCTTGTGGTCTGCGAGCTGGAATCCCGTTACGGAGACTAAAGAGGCCACACAGAGGCCCAAATGTCACTGCACTGTCCTGGCTCCACCCACCAAGCTCACCTTCCACACCTGTCACACACCCCTCCAAATTTCCAGTTCCAGTCCCAGGGTCCCCTCCTCCTTTTACTGGCATCCCAGGAAAACAACAGGACCTGGCTGGGATCTGAACCACCTTCCCGCCCCCACCACTATCTCTGGATGCTGGTGGAGCAGAAACACCAGGCTCCCATAAAAAGTGTGCAGACCGGGAGCACGAGCTGCCAGGGGTCCCTGGGAAGTCGGCGGATCCTGTCATTCCTCTCAGAAACGTTTATCCCATTAACCGACAAATGGATAAAACATGGTCCATCCACAGAACGGAATGTCACTCAGCCTTAAAAAGGAAGGAAGCTGACACAGGAGGAACCCTGAGCACACTGTGAGCACAAACAGTAAAGGATTCCACTTACGTGAGGCATCCTGGAACCCGCAAATCCAGAGCCGGGGGGTAGAATAGAGGTTTCCAGGGTCTGGGGGTAGGGGGTGTCAGTGTTTAAAGGGTGCAGAGTGTATGTGGTGAAGAGGACAAAGGTGTCGGTGGAGACGGGGTGACGGTCACACAACACTGCACATGGACTGGGTGCCACTGAGATGCACTCGTACAGTGGCCAGAGTGGCAAGTTTTATTGTACGTGTATTTTACCACAGGTGTTTTAAACGGAGTCTGTTCATCTCAGTCAGGACTCCCCAGGCCCAGCCCACATCTCTCAGGTGGGCCCAAGGCTGCAGGTGGAGCAAGTTCCCCAGGTGATTCGGGTAAGTCTGGGCTCCGCCTTTTCAAGCTCTGTTCTGCTGAGATGGGAACAAAGCCTGCGGCTCGTTGGCGTCGGGAATCAGCCCCCCCCCTTTCTCAGCACCGTCCCAGCCCCTGTGGAGTCAGGACACCACTCATTCAGCCAGGCTGCGTGAGCAGCAGGCAGGCCTGCAGTGGTGACCTTGACCTCAGCCAGCGGCCCACCGTACAGCTGCCACCTTCAGGTCCTCGTCCATCCCACTGGGAGGGGGCGGACAGGAGGGCCGTTGCCGCCACCTTCAGGTGCTTGGTCCACGGCCGGGGGTGGGTGCGAGGGTCATTGTGCCACTTCCGGGTACCGGTTCACTGGGGACCGCGGGCAGGGGGTGTGCACGCCACCGACCCTGGGGAGCTGATGCCCAGCAGAAAGAGCACCTGCGGTCGGGCCAGGGGGGACAAGGTGGGGGTGAGGGGAGGGAGGCGGGCCCAGCTCTGGCTCAGTGCGGGCACCTGAGCTAGTCTCGCCGCTTCTCTCAGCCTTTCTCCATTGGCGCTAAATAGACGTAACGTGTAATTTAGCAGCTTAGCCATCTTCCGTGTGAGGCTCAGTGGCGGTCAGTCAGAGATTTTAATACATTTCTCACAGTTCAGTGAAGCTCCAGCCAAAACCCTGATGGTTTAAACATTATTGTGCTGATTCTAAAATTCTTCTGCGAGAGCCAGGAGCCAAGAAGAGCCAAGGGTTTTCTGAAGACAAAGAAGAGCAAACTCACCAGATGTGGAAACATTACAAAGGAGAAGCAATGAGGACAGCGCAGTGTGGTCACGACAGAAGCCCGTCAGCAGCCCAGGAAGATGCGCCGCGGGAGCGGCGGCCCTGCAGGTCCCCGGTGCTGGGACGGTCGGTCGTCCCGACGACCAGTCTGAACACGGTGGGTGAGCCCGTTCATGCTCAGACAAGCTCCATGCAAGTTAAAGATCTAAGTGTCCTTGAAACTTCTGGAACAAAATCTGTTTTGGCCTCGGGTGGGGAAAGATTTCTTAATGAAACAAAAATACACGAGCTGGCAAATTTGATCATGTTCAAACTGAAAAATCCTCCCTCACGAAGTCACCAGACGCAGATTGATAAGCCAGATCCCAGACAGGAGACGAGATCTGAAGCACACGCCAGCAGAGGATCGGTGTTCGGGGGGGGCGCGTGCTGAGCCTGCACGAGGCCCTGGGCCCGTTCCCAGCACCTCCAGTGGGAATAAGAGGACTGGTATCCTGATTGATGAGAAAAAAAAACTACGCTTTCAAGATGGTCGATATATTTGCCTCCCAAGAGAAGGGGGGGGGGTAGAGATGAGCGGCAGCTAATTGTTTCAAAGCCTCTGAAGCCACTAGAAAAAGCTTAATACCTGTTTAATCTCAGGTGTGATGCTGCTGGCGTCTGTGCTGTGGTTTCTCTGTTTACCTGGTGTAAGAGAGGAGACAGGAGGCTCGCAGTGGGGAAAAAGGAGTAGGGAACAGAGCACTTCAGGGAACAAAGACAGAAATGAGTGTTGGGCGTCTTATCACGAAGCTAACGGTCTTCATAAGCTGAGTGTCTGTATCCCCACCTTTCGATCATAATTTAATGCTCAGGATGAGTATCAGGCCCAAAGCTGCCCTCATGAGTCTGAGAATGAGTACACGTCCTCACGTGGTTCTAACAGCAGAATCACTCGGGCCACATGCAGCGTAAGGGGCTCAGGAGGTGAATAGTTAGGAATTGTGCTGTAATAGCTCCGGCCCGTGGACCACGAGCGGCGCCTGCGGCTCTGGATGGCCAGTCCCCGAACTCCAGGCGGCTGCAGTCAGAGCTGATGCAGTCGGCATGGCGGGCGGGGTGGCGGGCGCGGCAGGCACATCTGCACTCAGGCCAGCCTCCCTCCGCCCCAGCCATCACCGGCCCCTGGGAGAGCTGCCAAGCAGGGTCAGCGGGCATTCACCCTGAGGTCAAGGCTGTGGGACGCGGCCCAGGAGGGGCCCCGTGTCCCCACCGAGGCCCACACCCGCTGGCTCAGAAGTCAGCACCCGGAGTACCAGGCCAAGCCTTGCCAGGAGGAGATGCTCTGATGCTGATGGGGAGAAAAGCTGTTTGTTTCTTTGGTGTTCTGTCCGGTTTCCATTTGCTTCCACTGTGGAGGAGCCCGGGAGCCAGCAGGGAGCCGCTGATGGCACTTCCACGGGTGGGCAGGGCAGGGGCCGGAATCCACTTCCCCTTCACGTGCGGGGGTCCCTACCCTGCAGGGACCGGACCCCCTCCTGCCGGGACCGTGTGGGATGTGGGGCGCCTGCTCAGAGATGGTGACCGAGCCGGCTGCGCCGTGGAGGTCACCTGGGTGCCTCCGGTGCCCCCCCCCCCAGGGACCTCACGCCAGGGGCACGGGGGCCGCCTGGGTTCACCTGGGCCGCTAGCAACCTTGGCGTTGCCACAGCTGCATCTCAGCAGGCGGGCGGGGATCCATCCGATCCCGTCACGTGGCGTGGCCGGGGAGGAGGATCTCTCCTTTGTTCCCTGAAGACCCTCCAACCGCAGCATCCCTTCCCTGACTCCGGGGCTGAGGTGAGATTTCTCCCGGTGACCCATCATTTTCTCATCCAAACAAGGGGCCCTCAGCAGCGGGAAGCAGGCCTGCCCGGCAGCCCCCAGACCCGGCCTCCACCCCGGGGTTGACAAGCCCGCCTTGGCCTTGCCGGCATCCAGGGACGCGTGAGTCACACGGCCCTGTGCTCAGGGTGGACTGCGCTTGGTTTCAACCCCCCTCTTGAAAGTCTCAGTACTTGTTTGAACAGGGACCCCTGTTTTCATTGTGGATGGGGCCCCGGTGTGGTGGGAACAGGGGCCGGGCCTGCAGCGTGTTCATGCGGATGAGACTGGGGGTGAGCAGACGGGAGACGCGGGAGGGCTGTGACGGAGGTGGAGTAGGGGTGCCCGCCCCCCGGCGTCTTCATTCCCAAATGCCCGCCATGCCAACTAGGACCAGGGTCTAGAAGGGTGTGGGCAGCCCTGTCCCCGTGAGCCGAGTAGCCCCTGCCCAGGGGACAAGGAACAGCCACCACTGTCTCTGGCTTCGCTATATTTGAAGCATCTCAAATCACTGTCTTGAAAATGAAGATGATTCCTCCTTCAGGATTTCCTGATAACGAGCCAATCAGAGAAAACCAGAGGTCTTCCTAAATGTAACAAATGCAGCCAACAATGGCTGTAAAAGGCTGGCGGGACCCTCCAGAGACAGATCAGGGTGGCGTCTGTGATGCTCTGAGGACTGTGGTCCAGGTTAATCTAAGAAAACTGGAGACCCCACTCTCTCGGTGTGGGTTCATGATCACTGCACTTTGGGGAGAAGGCTGGGCTCAGTCATAACTTCCTGGGCTTTACAAACATGGGGTGCTGATGACAGCACAGGGGAGCGGTGGGGGTAGGAGGAGGGATGTTGGGGGAACCTCCAGGACTGGCCCGGGGATGCTAGAATCCTGTGTGCTTTCTCCAGACCTTATGATGCCTGCAGTCATCATTGAGAAAACAAAAAAGCTCGAAAAGGGGGTGGGGTATAGCTCAGTGGTAGAGCGCGTGCTTAGCGTGCACAAGGTCCTGGGTTCAATCCCCAGTCCCTCCATCAAAAATAAATAAAAACCTAATTACTCTCCCCCCAAAAAATTAAAATAAATTTTAAAATGTGAAATTGTAAAAAAAAATGCTCAAAGAAAAAAGCTGGAAAAGTAGCACTTTAGGGAAAGAATAAGATTTTGGAAAGTCTGTACCATTCTATGAAAAGTCACCCAATTCTGTGAAAATGCATCCCATTCTATGAGCCTTGTTGGGGTGGGATGCGGGGAGGCACGCGCCTTGGCAGCTCAGACCCTGGGGTGGATCTGGGAGCTGGGAAGGGCTTATGTACAATGAAGCCCTCACTATAGATAATACGGGTAAAATCCTGACTATAAACAATCAATGCGGGAAAAGTGAGATGCAGAGGGGAAAACGCTGACTCAGGACACTCCTGCCATCACGTTATCATCCCCACAAACCACACGTTCGCCGAACACATAATCCTTTCGAGGGCTGCATCTGCCACGTTTCCCGTAACAACTGTCGCAGGCAGCAGGCAACTAGGCCAAGGTGTAGGGACTCAGTTCAAATTGTCCCTCAGCTGAGTGCCCCCCAGGGTTGCTGACGGCCAGGACGGTGAATCTTGACGCTGTCGGTCAAGGTGCAATTTGAGATCTGAGTAACGCCACACATGTAGACGGTTTACAGAGTCCGGGATGAGATGCGCGGAGATTGAGTGAGTTTTCAGGATCAAGATGTAAACAGGATCATGGTAAACCCACTCGTTTGTAACTTACAGCTTACGCTCCTAAACCAGAGTGATTCTAGAGATGCTGAGATAAACGGTTAACGTACAAAGAAGGAGAGAGAATTATTGAGAACAGTGTCCAAAGGGCTGGAATCAAAGCCAGCAGATGCCGACAGTCCAAAGGAGTTAAGGGCCCCACTCCACAAGGGTTGGACTTGAGCCCTTCTGGGGAGAACACTCCCTGTTTTATTTTTAAAGATCGTGCACCCCCAGCCCCCTGAAATCTTTCTCTGGCCCCCATCCCATGCCCCAGGCTTAACCATGGAGAAGCTTTATCTCGTCTTTTCCCAGCACTAACCATCTGCATCATGTGAAAGAGATGGAAAACCCAGCTAATCTCTGTCTTGAGAGAAGAGTGCCTCGCCCACAAGAGGAACACCCGTCAAGTGGTCCTGGGAGTTTTATGTTTCCATCAGAGATCACATCTCCGAGGCTTCCCACAGCTTCCACCGGGGGCCTGGCTGTCAGGACTGGAGGCAGGAAAAGGGGGGAGGCCCCACGGTCACCACCTTCCTGTCAACAAGACCCGGGGAGGGGGTGGCGGCCCATTGACCCAAACGACCCCAGCCTCCCCGGCGAGGATGAGGACAGGATGCGGAGAGCAGGAGGCGATCGTAAAGGGCGGAAAATAGAAGGCGGTCCAGGCTGGAAAACATGCACGTCTCGCCCTGAGAAGGACCAGAATCCCAAACACAGTTATTAATGGCAAGGAGAGAAAGTGTCTGGAAATGACAAACGCTGAGCGAGACCTCGGGGGAATGCAAAGAGGTCAACAAATTATATGTGAGCTGGTAACGGGATCCCGGGAAGCAGCCGCTCCGAGCACAGCGGTCGTGAATCGCATAGTTGAGGTATCAGGTCATGGACCAGGGGAGAGGGCAGTCTCCCCGGAGCCCCCGAGACCACAGGCCAGTCCCCGGAGATTTAGACGCAGTGGATGGACTGGAAGCGGCCCCGCAGAGGGCGCGGCAGGCAGGAGGTGGGTTGAGAGAATCCCCAGGGCAGCTCCCTGGGTGCAAGTGCAAGTGGGGACAGGCCAGCCAGGCCCGGCCCCGGAGGCCAGGGGATGAGGACGCAAGCCCTCACCAAGTGTGGAGGTCGGAGGCCCCCTGGCCTAGGGGGACCACGTTGGAGGCCAGGTAGCGCCACAGCCCGTGGCCTCTGGGGAGCTCTGCAGAGCAGCTGTGCTCTTGCCCCTGGGGCACCTTGGGTGTGCTCAGCGCAAAGGGGCTGCGCGTTTTCTCAGCCTTTGCAGACGGCCGCTGCCAGGACACCATCAGAGGCTGAACTCGGCAGGGACAGGGACGGGGCTGCCTGTTAGCGGAGACCAAGCCTGGGCTTCCTGTCATTTCTTGGGATCCACTTTCTGCCTGTGTTTTCACACAAAGCTAGGAGAAGAGCTGACAGCAGTGGAAGCAGAGGGGATGTAAGAAAGAGGGGCAGCAGGCCGGAAGCCCCGACGGGGTGGGCGCTGGGGCGGCAGGGGAGGGTCTCCTGGGGGTCTCCAAGGCTCGGCCGGAGAGCAGACGCCCTCGGTTGCCTCCAAGGGCATCAGGCTTCTGTTCTCTGTGCCAGTGTATACGGACCCCTGTGCTAGACTCCCACGGTGTGGAAGTGGGCAGCGTGGATCCCCGTGGGGACGTGGACCAGGGGGATGGACGGGGAAGCAGCTGACCACTGGGGTTGTGGGTGCACAACAGAGGCATGAGATGAGACCCCCGGCCAGGGGCGGGGTGGCCACTGAGGCCCGCAGTGAAGATGCTGTGAGGGAGGCATGTGTGGGATCCTGCGGGAGGAAGGGGTCCAGCTCGGCGGGGGAAGGGGCGAGGGCAGCTCTGCCGAGGCATGATGTGTAAGGCGGAGGCTGGATTCACTCTGCCTGGCTTTGAAGCTGTGTGACCTCAGGCAAGTGACTTAACCTCTCTGTGCCTTGTTTCCTCATCTACAAATAAGGATGGAAAATGGTACCTACCTCCCAGGGTTGTTCTGAGGATGACACATGTGGATGTACGGAAAAGCCTTAGGCTGTGTCTTGCACAAAGAAAATGTTCATTAAGTAAGAGTGGCTGTCTTTTTGGCCATGTGTTCAGAAAACAGAAAAATTCAGTGTGACTGGGTGAGACAGGGAGACATGGCTCAAGGGCTGGGAGGGGCAGGCGCGGAGGGTGAGGTCCAGGAATGTACCACCAGCAAACGCAGGCCCTGGGTCCCTTGGAGGCTGAGATGAGAAATAGCTTTCAACCTCTCCTTTTCTACATTTTTGAACGTATTACTTTTTTTCCATTGTAGTTAAAACCATTCTCCAGTTACATGACCTACAAAACCAAAATTAAAACACGTTGCTATTTTTATATTGCGTCATCCCGGAGCCATAGGAAATGATTGCTTAACCATGTATTTACTTGTGGCCAAAAGAACAAACAAAAACAAACGTCAGCGTTTCATTATTTGGTTCAAAAAATGCATAATGGTGGGGCAGCTTGGGGAGAAAAAATGAGTTCTACAAAAACAGGTGAGCCCAAAGGGTTAAGATTAGCAATCCAAGCAAAAATCGTTGACATTTTAGTGCTTATGAAATCCTTCACCTGACTGCAGTGCCCCGTGTCTGGCCGTGCCCTGGGGCTCTTGGCCTGGGAGGTACTGGGAGAGGGTGCTTGTTCCTTGTCCAGCCAGCCGAGACCCGGGGCAGGACTTGGGAAGAGGAGCCCGCGGGCCCCAGCCACGTGCCTGGTTCCCAGAGGCCTTTGCAGTCCAGCAGGAACGCGCTGCGTGTATTACTTGGCCCTTGAGTTTGGGGCAGAGTTAGTTCTCCTTCGTGGAGTTCTTGCCCAGGGATGGCCGGGTCAAAGCCAGGCTTGGGGTTCCCCTGTGGCCCTGACTTTAACAGCCTCTGATACTGGAGAACCATCCTGGTCCCCGATCACTGCCGATCCCTCCTCCATCACCTAAGTGTTAGTGCTGGGGGCGTGTAAGGGACACGGTGAGGGTCTGGAGAGCCGGACTCTACCGCCGCCAGGCGCCCTGCTCCGCTGGCCCCACTCCATGGCCCCACTGGAGTCAGTCTCAGCAAGCCGAGTGCGTCCTGCTCAGACCCTAGACTGCCTCGCCCTTACGATGCCCACCCACTGGGGCTTCACACCCTGGGAGCCAAACCATGAGCATGCCATGCGGGGCAGTGGCCGTGAATGAGCTGGACAGAGCCTGTGGAACACAGTGGAAGTCACCAAGGCCCAGGGTGGGGCTCTTACCTCAGGAAGGGCGGCCAAGTCTCTGGGTGGTTTACAGACAAGAAGCAGGACCCAGCCCCACAGATGCCAACAGGGCCTCTTGGTGGCGGACGTGACCTCCCTCGGGCCTCTCCTGGACCATTTGCCTCGCGGCCTTGTAAAAATTGCGAGCTCCATTATCACGGATGCTTGGAAATTCTTGAGGCCTCTTAAAAAGCTGAGGTTTGGAGAAGTGACTCCAAACGTCGGTGGGAGATGGGGCGTCTGAACGACTAATTACCAAGTGCCGATTTCCAGGCGAAAGTCTGGGTTTCCTGACACCTTCAAGGCGGGATGATGGCTGAGAAGGACCCTCCTTTGACAGCAGCAGCGGAAATGTAAAGAGTTAAAAAGGTGCTCCAGGGGTGGGGGTATGGCTCAGTTAGTGGAACGCATGCTGAGCATGCCCAAGGTACTTGGTTCGATTCCCAGTACCTCCATTTGAAAAACAGTAAGAAAAGAGAGAGGAAGAAACCAAAATGAAAAAGATGCCCCAAGGCCAGGAAATTCTACCCTCGATTTTAACAGCGGCTCCCTCTGCCCACGCATTCCCCACGAACCATCCGAGGACGGGCTGACGGTCTTGCCAGAGGCCACTTGAAAGAGAGTGGTTTGCTCTGTGCTCCGAGAACTGAAGTCTGCAAGTCCAAAGTCTTTGATAAATACTTGGCGCCAGGACTCCTGCTCAGCTCCCCAACTCCCGGCGGATGAAGGGCGGGGCCGGGGTCTCCCGGGGCAGAAGGGGTCCTCTCGTTTCCACACTGACCTTGCCCTGGGCCGGGGTGGTACACATGGCCAGAGCGCCATCCACCAGACCCAGGAGGACTGGAGGTTCTTCTTGACACACACATTCCATGTGTTCTGTGTGCCTGGTGTGCTGGGAACCTGAGGGGAACTTGCCGCCTGTAAACAGGGTTTTCTGGAGACCAGCGCCACCCCATGTGCTGGGGAGACGATGATAAAAACACTGCTTTGCCATTAAGGGGCTTAATGGGAACCGAGGGGCTGTTATCAAGACACAGGGTGGACACACGAGGTGGATAATGTTCGGTACTGAGGAGGAGGTGCAGCCAGAACCCGCAGCCTGGGGAGGATGCTGTGTGCAGCAGCCGAGGGACGGGGCCTGGAGATGACGTCCTGGGAGGAACGGTCAGCAGGGACCTGTGGGGAGACAGGACATGAGTATAGGTCCCAAGACAGGATGCGGTTGGAGCCTCAGGAACCAGGCTGAGATGAGGAGAGACGTGTCTGAGAGGAGGGGCTCCTGGCAGCTGCAGAGGGGGTCATGGGTTCAGATCTGACTCTTGCCTCGAATGGTGGCCCACGTGAGGCTTCACAGTGGATGTGACTTATGGACGGAGGACTTTGGAGGATGGAGACAGCGATCTCTCAGGAGCGGCTGCCTGCCCCCTGAGCTGAGCCCGGACCCTCACTCACGTTTTCCTGTCACTGACGTCCGCCAGACTGCATCCAAACACCTGAGATGACATGAATTCTGGTCAAAGGAACCCTGCTGGCCCTGCTGTGACGGAACCACAGCGGGAACCTGGCTGAACCAGGAGTGATCGGTGTCGGGTGGGAGCATTGGGCGTAGAGGAGGATGGAAACCCGTCGCGGAGTGGAGGGTAGGGGGCTGGGTGGTGCTCGACAGCCGGTTCTTCAGGATGAAACCCTGATCCAAGCGGTTGCTGACTTTCCTGTTGTCACAGCTCCCACTAGGGCCAGTTTCTAGTTACCTAGGGGAAGCCACAGTACACGGAGTTGGGAAGAAATGTGCACAACCAGATCTTTGGAGCTGTTCTGAGCAATGCCAGCTCCCCACTGGGAGGGATGCGGCCCCATCAGGGGCTGGAGGGGGCAGAGGTGAAGGGCAAGGACCGTAAAGCCAGGCAGACTGGGTTCAAATGTCAGCTCTGGTGTCCATTAGCTGTGTGATCTGGACAAGTAACCTAACCTCTCTGTGCGTCAGTTTATCCCCTTGTAAAATGGGGAAAACGGTAGTAGCTACTTCACGATTATTATAAGGATTAACTGAGTTTATATTTATAAACACTTAGCATGTAGTAAATATTTAAATGTTTAAATATTTAACTGTTTTCCAAATATAGGAAGAAAGCGGTCTGAGTTCATGTTATGTATATTTCTAAGTCCAAGGACCAATTCACAAGCAGGTGTTTAGGAACCTTCAGAATTATAGACAATAGTAAGTGTGAGAGGAAACCCTGTGGGTTTTGCTTTTTAAAATACACTGTTGGTATTTAGCAGAGATAGCCACAGCTTTCAAGGTCAGGCTCACCTCCACCTCAGGGCCTTTGCACATGGCTCTTCTGGTGGCTCTTCCCCTGCACAGCCCCCCTCTCCCCCAGTAAGTTCACCCCTCTTTTAAGTCACTTTCCCTGTGAGGCTGCCTCTGACCACCCAGTCTTCAATGTGTGCCTCCCCAGATTCCTTATTCCCTTCCCTGTTTGTCCATAGATGTTGTCACCTTTGAGCCTACCACTTGGGTGCTATATTTCCTGTCATTCCCTGTGAGGAATGTAAGTGCCCTGACAGCAGGGAGTTTTCGCTGTCTCGTCTCTTCCACTAGACTGCAAGCTCCTTGGGGGCAAGGACCTTATCTTTTCCATCTCTGTGACCACAGCTCCCAGCAGGGCATCGGCTTGTGCCTGGTGCTCCACTGATGTTTGTCCCATGCACTTATGAGCAGGATACGGTTCCCCTACCTAAAGGGTGGTGACAAGGAGAATGACGAGCAGTGGGCACTTTTTCAAGACAAGACAGAAGAAAGGGAGGGGGCCTGGAAGTAGCTGTTTGCAGTGGCAAGAGATGGTATCCTCCAGAAGGGACTGAGGAAAGGCTGGCCCTCCTCCTCTGCGGGTGATAAAGCCAGAAAGCCTGTCATCCATGTGGGGCAGTCTGGGCGTGTCTCCGTCTGAAGGCAGCCGGGGGGGGGTGCCCTGGTGAACACGGGAGACCCCCCACCCCAGGATTCCAAGGAAGCAAAGGAGACCCTTGCCCTTCACCTGGGGTGTGCCCAATCTTAACACACTGCGGGCAGGCGTTTTGGGCTGGAACCCTGCAGCCTATGACGCCACTGCTCCCAGGCTTTAGGGGGCTGAGCGTCGTCGTCTCAGGGCTGAAGAAGGGCAGCTGAAGCGGGACCCTGTCCGTCCTGGCAGAGCCCGGCTTCCGCCACGTGGCACCTTGCTGCACCGTGTCCGCGCCGCAAAGCTGCCCTGTCCAGGCCCCTGCGCTGGGGCAGTGAGCCCCGACCGCTTCCTGCCCCGCTTCCCTTCTGCAAACATCACCCACTGGGCCCTTTTGTCTCCTAGCGGGTGCTCTCCTGCTCACGCCACATGCCTCCAACTGGCGGCTGCCTCCACCTCGGGAGGACGTGAGCTGCAGACCTCGCGAGAGCCTCACGGGGCCCAGACCTCGCGGGAGCCTCACGGGGCCCAGACCTCGCGAGAGCCTCACGGGGCCACCCTTTTAGCGCCAAATTCTCTGGCAGCCGCGCTTGGCTCAGCGGCGAGCACGTGACTGGGCCGGGCCAATCGAGCCCGCCCAGGCATTGCCGGCAGCCGGGTGGGGTTCCTAGTGGTGCGCATGCTCCGTCCTGCGGGCTGAGCCGGCTGCTGCCGGGGGCGCTGCGGTTGCCGGCGGCAGCGGGGAGGCAGGACGAGGACCGCTGTCCCAGAAAGAACCGAACTTGGAGGTTGGTAGTGACCTTTTATTGGTTTTTGATCTTGGACACATGTAAATGGTGTAAACGTCCCCCGGGTCAGCCGTGACGGGAGCGGGCTGGCGTGCGGGGGTGGGAGCCGTGGAGAGCCGCGCCTCGGGAAGTGGGCTGCGCTCGTGAGGTGGGCGTGGGCAGCCCCTGAGGGGCTGCGCCCCGGAGGCGGGGGTCCCTGCGCCCCCAGGCCCGGCCCATGGTGCGAGTCGAATTGCCAGAAAACATGGCTCACCGTGGGTCCCACGCGGTGGTTCCCGGTTCCGGGGGCTGTGGGGGCTGGGAGGCCGTGGGGAGGGGGAGGGCCCGTAGGGCTGGGGGCGCTGTGAGGCTGTGGGGGCGTGCGCTCTCTCCTTCAGGGGGGCCTCCGTGCCCCCGCAGCCGCGCCCTGTGCTACTGAACCAAACCGGGGTCTCCTGCCCACGCGCAAAGCCAACCTGCTGACACTGGGCCTGGTGAGGGAAGTCGTGCTGGGTTTACTGCAGGCCAAGCAAGAAAAGGTTTATAAACAAGAGGGGGAGGTGGAGGTGAGCAGCTGGTGGACGTTCTGATTGGTTGTGGTGGGTAACCTGGAGTCAATACCATCAACCTGGCTGCAGCCGTCTGGGGTCCCCTCCCTGGCGGTCAATCAGCAGTCAAGGTCTTCCACCTGATGGGAGTTTCAGCATCTGCAGAACAGCTCGGTAGCTCAGAATTACCTACAGTCCCTGAGGAGGAAGTAAAGGTCTTTGACTTTGCTAAATGGCTAAACTATTATTATTTTGTCTGGCTTGACTGTTTTCCTTGTTCCTGCATTTTCTCACTTCCCTGATTAAATCTGCTCTTTGGAACTCGAGGAAGACCTGGGAAGCTAAAGTTTTTCCACGGAGGAGAGGCAGGCAGAGGATGTGGGCGGGGATGGGAGGGTCTGTCCGCGAAGGCTCCATAGCATTGGGTCCTGCGGGTTTACACTGCCCCGTTTACTTTGATACTCCTTAATCTTGAGGAGGAACAGGTGCCAAGCAAGAAAGGGAATAAAGTTTTGGATAGATCAGTTAATCATAAACTCGGCAGAGGAACTCGGTTTCAGCTCAGCCTTGAGGTCGACCATCTGTTCTTGGGCCACGCTTCCTCGGGCTCCTCTAGTCAGTGACTGAGCATGGACCATTTCTTTTTTATTTTGGACAGTTTAATTGAGGTATAATTCATATGACACAAAATTCACTCATTTAGAGTGTATAGTTCAATGGTTTTTAGTATAGTCACAGATTTAGGCAACCATCACCGCCAATTCTGGAACATTTTCATCTTTCCTTAAAAGAAACCTCATGCCTGTTAGCACTCACTCCCATTTCCTCTGCACGTAGCCCTAGGCAACCACTAATCTACTTTCTATAGATTTGCCTGTTTGGGACATTTTATGTAAGTGGAATCACACAATTTGTGGTCATTCTTTCACTTAATACAGTATCTTCAAGGCTGATCCACAATATTTTCATTACATGTTGTAGCATGTAGCAGTACTTTGTTTCTTTTTATTGCTGAGTAATACTCCACTGTATGGATATGATACTTTTGTTTATGCACTTACAAGTTGGTGAATGTGGATTGTTTCCACTTTTGGCTCTTCTGTATAAAGTTTCTATGAACATTTATATACAAAATTCGGGGTGGATATATTTCACATATACATATGAATGGATTATATTCATAGGTATTTATAGAAATATCCAATGTATTTGTTTCCTTTCTCTTGTGTGTATATCTAGGAGGGGGATTGTTGAGTCATAAAATAGCTACGCCGGTTTACATTTCCATTAGTAACACACAAGGGTTCCAGCTTCTCCACATCTTACTGTCTTTTTTATCCTAGCCATTCTAGTGAATGTAAAGTGGTGTGTTGTTGTGGTTTTGGTTTGCATTTCCCAGGGCTTAACTGATTCTGAGCATCTTTCACGTGTTTGGCTATTTGTATTTCTTCTTTGGAGAAATGTCTGTTCAGATCCTTTGTCCATTTCTAATTGAGTTATTTATTACTGAGTCATAAAAATTAAATATTTGCATACAATTTCCCTATCAGAGAGAGGATTTGCGAATATTTTCTCCAAGTCAATGGATTGTCTTTTCATGTTCTTGTTGGTTTCATTTGAAAAGTTTAAGATTCTGATGCAGTCCAATTTATCTATTTTTTCTTTTGTCTCTTGTACTTTGGGTGTTGTATCTAAGAAACCATTATCTAACCCAAAGTCATAAATATTTATAGTTATATTCATAGTTTTAGCTCTTACATTTCAGGACTGCCATCCATTTGAGTAAATTCTGTATGTGCTGCGAGGTAGAGGTCCAATCTCATTCATCTTGTGTGATATCTAGCTTCTCTGAACCATTTGTTCAGAAGACTATCCCCCCCCAACTGAATTATTTTAGCACCCTTGTCAAAAATCAACTGGTCACAGATGCAAAGCTTTATTTCTAGACTCTCAATTCTATTCCATCAGTCTATGTCTTTCCCTGTGCCAGTGTTCAGCAAATAATATGGTGTCTTGATTATTGTAGCTTTGTAGTGAGTTTTGAAATTGTGAAGTGTGAGTCCTCCAACTCTGTTTTTTCCAAGATGGATTTGGTTGTTCGGAGTCCCTTACATTTCCATACAAATGCTGGGTAATCACTGTGGAGTGCAGGGCCCCTCTGGCGGTCAGCTGTGACTTGGGAACCCCACAGTGGCCTGCCTGGGACTTCCTCAGAGCTGGACTGCTCTTCTGCCTGGCAGTCCCTCTCCACCCCTCCTTTCCCAGGGTCCAGGCCTGCATCAGTGTCTAAGGCTCGTCTGCCTGCTTCTGCTATCCCATTTCTCCTTCACAGGCATTTCCCCTGTGCATCTCCACATCTAATCCTGTCTCAACATCTGCTTCTCAAAACACCTGAGCTAACTCTGTTTCCTAAGCTTGGCGTTTCTAAATCCCATTCCAAACTCTTTTGATGCACAGTACTTGGAAATGTATCAGTCAATGAAAGAAGGGACAATTCAGCTTCTAGAAAACACCCCTTATTGTAAGAGATGGGAGGCCAGGACCCTTTTCATAAAGGGCACAAGCAGGTTTAGCTCTGAGTGTCCCATCTGTAGCCCTTTAGCAGTGAGAGTCGAAATGGCCAACTTTTCAGTATATGAAGATGAAGCATTTTTTAGCTACTTTTCACTTGATCACCCATAATCATATGACATGGCAATTTTTTTCTTATGATTTAACCCATTTTTGATTCTAGATTTATCTTATTTGCAGCAAAAGCATCCTAACCACTACTGACTGTCCTTGGGTGACTGTGAGACATTCTAGCAGTATCTTTATAAGAAATCGTCCATTTTACTTAAGCTAATTCAAGTTTGCATTCTATCATTTGCAGTCAAGAGAGTAAAGTGTGTTCCTAAAAACCCTGTAGGACAAAGATAACTTGACAGAGTTAGTTTGCATAGCAAGAGAAAATCAATCTTCAATTTTTCTCTATTTCTGAAGGTGTCAAAACTAAATAAAAAGTGGTTATATACCTTGAAAAGGGAGGGAAAGAAGATTATGAGCATTAATATGTACCAGGTACTTTCCAGAAGTTACAGTTTTATAACAAAGTAGAATTATTTCATCAATACAGTTACACTTCCAGTCAAACATTATGTTTTGGATCTTATCACCCACATGAGTAAGGAGAGGAAGTAAACACATCTACCAGCTTCAGGAATCAAACTGTTGAGGCAGAAGATCATTTGGCAAGAATTTGCTGATCATCACTGATGCTTTGATGAAGAAGAGATGTAGCCGGCTAGACTACCATATACCAGACACCGTGTTGTTCACTGAACAAATAAAGTGAGAAGCTGCTCGTCTGACTTTGTTCACAGTGTGGTAACGAGAAAAGGTGTAATTATAGATTTATTTGTTAAGTAGCTTTATTGAGATATAATTCACATACCATAAAACTTACCCATTTAGAGTATATAATTCAATGGTTTTGATATATCGCATTATTAATTTTTAAAAATTGTGATGAAATATTTATAACACAAAATTTTCCATTTTAATCATTTTCAAGTATATAATTCAGTGGCATTAATGACATTCGTATTGTTGGGCAGTCATCACCACTCTCTATTTCCAAAAATTTCTCATCACCTAAAACAAAACCTCTCTAACTGTATGGTAATTCCCCCATTACCCTACCGCAGCCCCTGGTAACCTCTGTTCTAAATTTTGTCTCTATGAATCTGCCTAGTTTGGATATTTCCTATAAGTGGAATCATACAATATTTGTCCTATTGTGCTTGGCTTCTTTATACTTAGCAGAATTTTTTGAGTTTCACCCATGTCATAGCAGGTGTCAGAACTTCATTGCTTTTTATGGCCAAATGATGTTCCATTGTATGGATATTCCACATTCTGTTCATTCTTTCACCTGCTGATGGGCATTTGGGTTGTTTCTACCTTTCGCTACTGTGAATACAATGGTGCAGTGAACATTGGTGCATAAATATGAATTCAGTTTCCTGCTTTCAGTTCTTTTGGGTATAAAGCTAAGAGTGGAACTGCTATCTCATATGGTAATCTGATGTTTAGCTCTTTGAGGAACAGAATTAGAGGTTTCTGGTAATGGTGGATCCGGCATTTGGACCACCTCTCCCACAGAAGACAGTTTTAAAAAACTGGTTGAGATGTCTCTTAAAATCTTAAAAACACTCAGGAGCTAATAACCATGTGATGTGAAACTGGTTGAGTCTGGGGGAGAATAAGAATTTAGAAGGGTGAGCTTGGGCACTCAGGGTGTCTGCTCTGGAAATGTCTGCCAGTCTGGGAAAGACAGCTGTGAGACTGTACTGCACTTCTGACAGCCCTGCAGGGCCACTCCGAGGGCTAAGGGTCAATTGGAAGGGTGGGAGCTGCATCTCTGCTTTAGGATTGGATGCTGAAGGGAGGAAGGAGAACTGGAAGTAAGGTAGCTCTTGTATGGATTCCTGCTCACTTTTGAGCCTTCTGAGTTGCCCAGAAAATCGTTAGTCCTGAAACTGGAAGCACGTGGTCCAGAATGCTAGTGCTTTGTGTGCTCTCTGGACAAAGACAGCGTCATCACAGGATCCAGCCTCTTTCTAGAGAGAACCTTGCAAATGTAATCCCCAGTACTCAGTGAAAGATAAACAGGCATACACGAGGAGCCAGAGAAACAAAAGATACTGGAATTGTCAGACAGAACTGTAAAGAAACTGTTTGCCATGTTCAAGATGAGTTGACTTTGAAATTTTCCAAAGGAAATTGGAAACTATTAAAAATGCCATGGCAGACTTGAAAAAAAGAACCAAAGCCAACTTCCAGAACAGAAAACACATATTAAGAACATAGATTTTTAATACCTTATTAGACACAACTGAAGAGAGAATTAGTAATTTGAAAGTTAGACTAGGTACAAACTATCTAGAATGAAGCGTGGATAGACAAAGGATAGAAAAAGAGACACAGGGAGGTCTAACGTGCATTTAGTTGGAGTCCCAGAAGGACACAGGCCAAAACAATATTTGAAGAGACAGTGACTAAGAATTTTTCAAAAACAGTTTGAAAATAATTAATCTACAGATCTAAGAATCTTAATACATTCCAACAGGCTAAGTAAAAAATAATAAGATAAACAAATTACTAGCTAGATCATAGTGAAACTATAGAATAACAAAGAAAAATCTTAAAAAGAGCCAGAGCCAGGCAGGAGGGAATAAAAACTGATAACCTTCAAAGGAGTAAGATTCAGATGGACAGCAGACTTTCCAATGGCAGTAATGGAAGCCAAAATGTTGTGCGATGGTGTTAACTATCATGATGAAAGAAAACAACTGCTAACATTGAACTATCTACCCAGTGAAAGTATGTTTTTAAAATGAAATGAGAAATTCTCATAGTAAAACACTGGGAAAAATTAAGACTTCAGAGAGAAATGAAACCGAGAGGGTCTTCCATAGAGCCCCATTAAAGGAAATGCTAAAGGTGATCTTCAGTTGCACATGGAAAGTGAGAGGTGCAGGGAAGAATAAAGGGCAATTAAAAAAGAAAAAGTAAACATGTACTCGAATCTTAATACCACCTACATAGATAGTAAAAATTACACATATATACAACAAAGAAGACAGCTTCCAGACTAAGAGAAGATAATAAACATAGAATAATAAAATAAGTAAACAATGTAATAACAAAAACATCAGTGAAAGAATTCAGAAAAGGAGGGAGAACATAAAGTAGGTGAAACAAACAAATCATACCGTAAGACTGCTACTTCCTTGATGTCCATGTAGGCAGACAAACAGAAATGAATTAGTATTTTACATGAAGCATAAGTGCACTCAGTGGTCCAGTTAAAGGGCAGTATCCGAGTGAGGAACAACACAGCCTTCATAGAAGACACGTCAGCGTCAAGTGACACAGTGAAGGAAGGGGAAGTACGTCCTGCAACTATCAGTCAAGAGAAAACCTGTGCAGTTACAGTAAGTCAGGCAAAGTGGGTAAACCGGAGCTAACAGGTGTTGCTGGAGACAGAGAATCGAGTTACAGTGATAACAAATTTTAATTTACCAGAAAGATACAATAATTCAGATTTGGTTATAGTTAGCAATATGGCCTCAAAAATCAAAAATTGACCAAGTTACAACAAATAAATCCAAGAGGTGGCAAGAGATTTTTAATACGCCTTCCAGATGTATTAAGGTAGATTAAACAGCAATTGTACCTCGTAGCTAAAAAAATACACGTTCTTCCCAAGCACATCTAACATGTTTGCAGTACTGACCACACACAAGGCCATAAAATGGGTCTCAGTAACTTTCAAAATACTGACATAGTGCAGAGTATGTGCTCTGACCACAGTGCAATAAAGACTCACTTTAAATTACTCGCTAGCCTACTTTAGATATTTTGAACTGAGTGATGATGATAATGAAAATACTACATGTGAACACTCCTAGGGTATAATTAAAGCAGCACTTCAAAGAACGTTCACAGCCCTAAATGCGTGCCTTACAAAAGAAGAAAGGCTGGAAACGACAACTGAATGAGCTAGGCATTCACCCAGGACAAAAGAGAAAGAACAGCAAAACAAATGTAATGAAAATTGAAGGAAATAATAAACCAGGAATTAGTTAAACAAACAAACGAACATGAGAGGATCAACAAAACCAACAGTTTGTTCGTGGAAGATTAAGAAGATTGATGAACTTCTGATGAGCCTAACTAACCAAAAAGGAGGAGGCACACACACACGGTGTGAGTTAACTACAGCGTGCTTTACGTGTTCTTAAAAACACACAGGGTCTGACAAATTGACTTGAAGAGACTGAAAGTGAAAAAGCCCAGAAAAATAACAGGGCTTCTGAGAGAAATAGCTGGGGCCGAAACTCAAAGCCTAGGTGTAGACCCTTGACAAGATGGACAAATCGGTAGTGGGGACCACAGCCAGACGGGCAGCTCGGGGTGCTGGGGCCATCTCGGCCGATGCTCACGGTGCTGCCTGGGGACCAGGGCTGTGCTGATGGAGCGCGGGAGGACGGCAGCGCCCAGACCCAGCTGCAGACGGAGCCTGGCGGCCGTTTCCTTCACGCAGAGCCGAGTGCTTTTTCTTTTTCTGCGGATGTTGGAACTCAGCTGCCCCCATCCTGGAACACCCCCGCCTAGATAAGGATCTCCTGTGAACCAGCTCAGCGGCCACAGTAATTGTGACTGTTCTTCTGTTGTCTGAGCATCTGTGACCTCATTTGTCATGAAAACATACGTCATAGCAGAACAGATTGTCTCAGGAGTGAAAATGTGGACATGACCGGGGTTCTGCAGACGTAGGATGATGTTGTGACCTTTTCATGCCAGGACACTGGGAGGTGCCCGCGACCGCAGCTCTCGTGGGCTCCTTGGAGTCCAGGCTGAGCTGGAGCAGGGTCACAGCCCCATGTTCCCAGGCCAGTTTCATGTCCATCCAGCTGCCCAGACCTTGTGTGACTGGCAAACTTGCATCAAGGATTCCAGACTGAAGTGGGGCCCAGGTCTGAACCCTAAGGGAAGCACCTCAAGTATGTTTTATTCTCACCTTCATTTCCCCCGTTTCAGCTGCCTCTACACCTCAAGCACTGCCATCTGTCCCTTCTCCTCTGGGGCCGATGGAACATAAACCCCTTAATGACATTAGGAGCCAGGTAAAGGGTTACCCCCCAGTGCTTGGCAGTCTTTTTGGCACGAGGGTGGACAGGATGGATTTACATCCAGTTACTCTTTGCCGTTCTGTGACTGAGATGTGGTTAAAAAACAGTGGAGCGTGGGCGGGGACAGGCCTCTGCCAGTCTGGGGACATCACGAGAGGCTTCCCAGAGCAACTGGCGCTCCTGCTGAGTCTTAGGAAGGGGTGCAGAAATTGACCAGGCAGGACAGCAGAGGAGACAGTGTTTGAAGGCAGGGAAGACACAGTTGAGGCCTGAGAAACGGGCCTGGGTAAAAGACGCGGAAACCTTAGGAAAGTGGGGAAACCTCCTAGGTGTCCTTGGCAGAGCCTGGACCCAAAAGGCACCTAAGAGATGTCAGTACAAAACCACCAGGATCACGTAGAGGAACACCAGACCTTAAGATGAGCCGAGTGCTTTCCTCTCCAAAGACCTGAGTCTGATAACTGAGACGTGCAGAGGTGGGGTCCGAGGTGATGGTCCTCGTCATCAGACCATGAAGCGAGGAGACCTGGGAGCTAACCCAGCCTCCTCCCCACACAGGCCTCCATCCTGAAGCATCCCTGATGGACGGTCAGCGGCTTCTGCCTTGAACCTTGCCAGCAACGGGGGCTCATCGCTTTACCACAGTCGCTGTCCTGTTCATTGTTAGCTCAAGTTATTAGCAAGATAGTCCTCATACTGAGTCAGAACTAGTCGGCCTCCTACCTCTGTGGCTGTCCCCCCACTGGACACCCTCCCCGCTCTGCATGGTCCCTGCGCTGACGGTGCCCTCTTCTGTCCGTTTCAGTGGTGAGTGTGGCTCTGTGTCTGGCCTGCTGGGCACCATGGACGCGGGAAGTGCTCAGACCACACCCCCACCACGTCTCTTGACCAGCTGTCTTCAGGCCCTTCCCTTTTGTGGCACAAAAGGCAGAGCACAGTAACCCACAGGTTGCACAGAGCACGGTAAAATATGCTTTATCCCCAGCTGAGCATGCTGTGTGGTGCAGCCGGCCCGCCCAAGACGGTAGGCCGTAGCCTTTCCCCGGGGAGTGGACGGGCCAGCGGCGGGGGTGGTGATGCACGCTCACAACACGTCACAGAGTCGACAGACGCTCTGACAAGATGTAATTACGTGTCACACATCCCGACCCATGGACAGAAGGCACTCTGGGTCTCAGGCAGGTGGCTTTCTCCTTGAGCCCCGAGTGAGCGAGTGCTTGGGCCTGTGATGCAGGAGGAGGAGGGTCAGCGTGGGGCCGGGCGGGCGGTCACGGGGCCCAGGCTCGGGCAGCTGTTAGTTTCAGGCTAAATAGTTTGGCGTTTTTGCAGATGTTCAGCAGGGACTCAGGTTTCTTGGCAGTGACGTGACCTGGTGGGCCACTCAGATGACCACGAGTGACTGGAGGTGGGGCCCAGGAAGGCTTGGAGAAGGGGGGTCAGCACACCCCTGGACAGAGGGCAGCCAAGGAGAAGCCTGGACGCGGGGGACTGGTGAGACCCTGGCTCAGAAGTCAGGGGCTGCAGAGATGCTGCCACCTCAGTGGAGCAGGGCACCGATGCTGTCTGGCAGCTATGGCAACAAGCGATGAGGAAACCCTTCCTGTGAAACCCTGTGTCCCGAGTGCGAGTGAGGCCCCGCGACTGGGAGTCTGGCAGGTCAGAGGTGGTGGGGCCGCCTCCCTGCCCCTCCCACCAGGCGTCTGCTGTGCATGTGTGGGGGTCAGGCCTGTGCTTGGGCCCCCGCACCATCCTCAAGGCCGGCAGGAGGCACGTGTTGGTTGTTCCCGGCCTCCTGGTGCCTGGACCTCGTTCTCGGGTAGACTCTTGAGCACACGGCTCCCGTTGCCGTGGTGGAGGTGGTACCTCCTGGGAGGAACTCTCCAGGAAGTCTGAAAGCACCCTGTGAGGGGCTGAACGTTTGTGTCCCCCCAACATTCACGCGATGACACCCCAAGCTCAGTGGGGTGGAATTTGGAGGCAGGCCTTTGGGGGGATTAAGTGATGGGAGGGGACCCTCACAATTCACATCAGAGGGGCCAGAGGACACGGCAAGGAGGCAGGCCGGCCCCACCAAACCCAGCGTCTGACACCCGGCCTCCACCTCGCAGCCTCCAGAGCCGTGGGGAACGGACGCCTGCACTGCTTTGTGCGGGCAGCCTGAGCCTGCGACACACCCAGTGCCCGGGACCAGCCCCTCCTGCGGGAGATGCTGACTGGGCTCTGCCTCCCTCCTGAGCCGTGGGACCCAGTGTGTCCTCCCATGAGGGCCAGGGGACCAGGGGACACCAATGCCAGGCTAGAAACTCTGGCCCAATGGAGAAGCAGAAATGGAGGGTGGGGAGGGCATTTCTGCAAGGAGCAGACGCGGCAGGGAAAGCGGGCGGACAGACTGAGGGCGGGTCTGAGCTTCACCTTGGAAAGCAACCGGCTCACCTCCACAGCCCTCCCTGCACCAGTGCCCTGGGTGCGGGACTTAATCTGTGCATTTCAGGGACGTGACGTTCAGTCTGCACATGCTGGCCCTTTCCCTCCACAGCCCGAAAGGCGAAGCGACTTGGAACCCGCAGCAGGGCACCAGTTTGCCCGCAGAGCCGTCTGAGGCGCGGAGCTGGCGTGTGGAGTGAAGGATCTGCAGATGGAGCATGATTAGAAACCCGTGGCGCACGTGGTCACCTCCACGCTCATCTCTAATCTCCATCACGCCCTCTCTGCACGACAGACTAATCCTCCGTCTGCCTCCTCTTCTCCAACAGCAACAGGCTGTTAACCCAAGGCTTGCTTCCCCTGGCACACACATGTCCCGCCAGCTGAACGCTGGAGCCCTGCTGCTGGGGTGCTGTTATCCTGGGGAGAAGGGCATCTGAAAGAGGCCTTCAGGAGACGCATCGAGTACCCCGCACTGCCCTCCACCTGGTGGCAGCCCCACGCGCTTCGTTCCTGTTACGCTTTGTCACTTACTAGGATGTTCTTGCTGGTTGAGCCCTCGGCCACGGCCTCTGTGCGGTTGTGCCGGCCAGCCGGTCCCCGGGTGCCAGGTCGGGCCATCCCTTCCCTTCCCTGGAACACCAGGAGCAACTGGCCACACAGAAGCACATATTGCAGACTGAGTGTAAGAAGCAGTATCTAGAGAAACATTTACACAACATGGAGTGTAGGACGTCCCCGGGGAATCGGGCTCCTGCCCCGCTCCGCTTTCCCTAAACTGGACCTTCACTGGTTACGCCCAGACTACACTGGAGGCTCTTATGGATGTTCTAATCCGTGTCTGGCAGTGAGCCTGGCAGAAAGAAGCCAAGAATCGGACACACTCACTCCCTGAGATTCAGACGCTCTTGATCAGGTCACTTGGGGCACGGAGGGCACGTGCTGACCACGGGGACGGGGAGGAGTGACCCACCGTTCCAGGCCCCACTGACCCAGACAGTGCCCCAGAGGGGAGCTGGGATGAAGAGTGTGATTTTGGGGGCAACTGTAATGGATCTTTGAGATGTGCAGGGAAGGGAGACAGCTTGAAAAAACACGGCATTCAGGACTGAGGTTCTAAAAATGGCAGGCCACTGGGCCTCCTGGGGCGCCTCGATGCTGGGGGTTTGTACCGTGGGAGGGAAGCTGCGAGACCGGCTGCTGCAACTTGGGGCTCCCTGGGGCGGGTGCACTTTTATGCAGTAAACACAGTTGTTTCCTGGGTCCTTTATGTGTCAGGTCCTTTTAAATTCCTGAATCCTGTTATTTGCTATTACAAAAAGCTGCCCGTGTCTCCAGTAAGAGCAAGGTGGAGCCTCAGGCTTCGCTGTGGTGAATTTAGCCCATGGACACGAGGAGCTCTCTTTCGAGTGAGTTTCCCAAATCACACCTCCATTTATTTCAAGATCTTGCTGAAGACTCATTCCCCCTGGAAGCACAGTGGTCCCTGACCTGTGCTCCCAGGGAAGGCAGGCCCACCACTCCCATCCTCACCCCACTGCTGACACACGCTCTCCCCCAGTGTCACCCTCGTGAGGAGGACTTACCTGAACGCAGGTGCATGGAGTGGGCAGGGCAGTGCCCTGGGCCCGTAGCACCAGGATCTGAGAGAGGCAGCGCACGGCCCTCCCGATTTCCCTGCAGGTGCGGGGGAGGGGCAGGCCGGCCAGACAGCTCATCGCTGCTGGGTGGTCTGACTCTAAAGATGGGGATGAAGTAGTTTATCAGCCTAACGGGCACATTAATGGCCACCCCGGACTCATAGCGCCGCCTCCATGCAATTTTCTAAAATCAAGTGGAATCACAGTTTAGAGGAGCGTGTAGGTGGCAGGTGACCCAGGGCCGCCACCACCACACAGCTGGTGGCAGGTTCTGTGTATGACTTTCCCACTCCTCTCCGTCCTCCCGCCCCACGTCCCTCCTGCGTGATGCTGGAACACCGCGTCTTCCGCCTGTCTGCAGGTCTGCGCGACAACAGGCCCGGGGTTGGACAGGATGGGTGGTGTAACCCCTCAGCACTCTGACTGTCCTCCTGCAGAGCCCTGCAGCCTCTCCGGAGGCCCCGAGTACAGCGGACAGGGCGGCGGGCAGGGATGAGGAGCTGGCTCTAGTCCCGCACCTGTGTGAGCAGCCCTGCGGCCCGCCTGCCTCAGCACAGCAGCAGTGTCGGGACACCGCCCGCCCTGCCCACTCCTCGTGATGGGCAGCACGCGAGCCGACTGGGAAAGCGCTTCCCAAACTGAACAATGCCAGGTGGAGTCAGGCACGACGGCTGCCAGGGTTCCACTGCAGTCTGTTTCAGCAAATCAGGCTGAACTCTGGGTATGAGGAAGGTTTCTGGCTGGATGGACGGTTCCCTGAGTGTCTCCGAGACGTTTTCTGAATTTGCTTATCGTAGCCGGCTTTTCTTCAGAGTTAGAAACATGCTTTAAACCTAGCTCTGCTGTGATTAAACTTTTTGTAAATTTTATATTATTAAAATTAACCTGTTGCCCATTAAAAAAAAAGACTGAACTAGAAGGAAAAGTAAAAGGCCAAAATCCCAACACTAAAGACAGTCACAATAACATTTTATTCATTATTCTCCAGTTCTTTCTCTAGGTTATATTTTAGCATTTACATATTCGTAAGTACTTTAAATTGGATTTTTGGAAGCTGGGGGTAAACCCTAACTCCGGAGAATTTTCCCCAGAGGAGCTGCTGTGTGTTACAGGCTCAATCCCATCACAAGGGAAAGCATTCATAACAAAACAACTTGCTGTTGTGATTCATCCAGTTGTTATGAAAAGAGGCAGTGACCCCTTGGCATTCTTAGACGTTCCTTAGGGATCTTTGCTTTGCCTCCTGGTCTAACTCCTCCTTCTACCGATTTTTGAAGAAAGGTACAAAGCCGAGATGTTTCCTGAGCCCTCGGACACTGGAGGCCAGTTTGCTTCTCAGCTTTGCCTCCTAAAACCTTTCTTCATTGTCCTTCGGCTTTTAACAGTGATGAGCAGTCGGATTCTGGGAGCGTCGTAATTTTTATGCCTTCATGTGTAACCGTGTTGCTTCTAGCTGGATGCTTGTAGCCGTTAGTCCCCAGGCTTCTGGAAATGTCATCAGCAGGTGCTCCAAGGGGAGGGCCCTCTCACGCGTCTGGGAGGTGGGTGGTGCGCTGTGGACTGCTGGTGCGCAGTGCCACATCAGAGCGCGATGGCACTTTCAGTGTTCAGCAGTGGGACCCTCTGGAGTTCACGGAACACTCACAGTTCCGGGGAAATGTCTGATTTGGGATCTGCTGGCTTACCAGTTAAGTTCTGTTTATATGTAAGTTCTCAGAAGAAAAGGCAGATTGTTCAGGTGAGGGTCTCTTCACTGTTCTGTTTGTTCGTGTCGACCTGGAATGCAGAATTCTCTCTGCTTGCACTTACTTATTTTACTTTAAAAGATTGTAGGTGAAACATTTTACTGTCTGAACCCTTTTTAACTATATAGTCAGTGGCATTAAGTACATCACATTGTTGGGAATCCATTGGGGATTCCCTTTTAAATCACATTCACTTTTCCCTTCACCTCAAAAAAGTTTCCTTAAATTCACGGAACAGCACGTTCTCACCAGAGCCCTGCTGCGTGCTCAGCCGTGCTGGGCGCCGGGGACGCAGGAGGACGCGAGCACGCGGTCCCGCTGCCGTCTGTCTGCCTGCCTGCCTCGCCGGGCTGCGCTGCTCTGGGCCGCCCGCTCCCCCCACGTCCGTGACCTGCTCTCGGAGACGTCTGGACAGCCCTGCTCTTTTCTGCTGTGATGATGTTTTCACTCACTGCCCTGTGTTTCAGTGTCTCTGCAGTTTCTTTTCCTATTCCACCTTTCTTGTTGGCTTATCCTGTTTTAAATTTTCCGCCTGTTCTTTCTTTATGGCTTTCAGCTCCCTGGACAGCCGTGTTTTCTCAGCTGTCACTAAGGACATCAGGGAAGTTTTCTACAATGTGCCTTAGTTTCTTTTAAAAAATAAAGTTCCACGTTTGGATCTTCTAGCATCTTCCAGGCGATCGCCCCTTTTTCTGAGGCTCTATATGGCTTTCTGGCTTTTTTTGCTTACTGACCCTCAGCTGAAAAGGGACAGTAAAGACCCAGGGCATCATCACTGGGTTGACCAGGAGCTGGTTAAAGCACCTTTTCACACTTACCTGCCACTGACAGGAAAGTTGGTATCAACTCCTCCACGTCCGTCTCCCAGGTGAGAGTTCGGGTTGTGGACGGAAGGCTTGACAGGCAAGAGACTCCCTTCCCCCCGCCAACGGAGGGGCTGCAGAAGCAGCTGGGGCCGGCTCCCCCCGTGGCTGCACCACCTGCGCCCAGCCCGCCCTCCCTGACTGGCTGTGGGTGAGGGTGAGGGTGAGGCCCCACTGCAGGCCCGCCCCAGCTCTGCCCAAGGATGCTCCATGGGTTGTTTCCAGGTTCACAGACTGAGCCGGTTTGGGGAGGGGGGAGTATGAGGCTGACGTGGACGTCCTGCAGGTGGTGCCGGAGCCGGGCCCAGCCCCCGCGTCCAGGTGGACCCGGCGAGGGGGGGCGGCCCCTGACGTTTCTAGTCTGTAGCAGTTCCTCCACAGTCTGGGGGTGGGGGCTGGACACATGTCCTAGTTTTAGGGATTTTTAATCTTCTCTTTTTACATCATCACTGGTGGTTTAATGAGAAGCAGGAAGGGGCTGTTGGCAGACATTTTAAACTAAAGTCTGTAATTAACTTCTTTAGTGGGAAAAACCCATTAAATAATTTCTTTCCTATTATTAGCACATGGTGACACCATATGCAGTAATGTTCAGGATTAAGACAGGGTTTGAATCCCAGTTTCCTTGTTTATCAGTTACTGAATCTTGGACGTCATTAATTTTACCTGTACTTTTCTACATTCAAAACCAAGTCCAGAAAGTCTGAGGTCAAGACTTTGGTCTCTGTTCTGAGTCCACCTGTGGAATCTACTCCTCGGACGTGGGAAAAGCCAGTGCGGTAATCACAGGTGCTTCCTGGGTGCTGTGACTGACAGCTGCATTTTCAAAGCCACTTCTATAGTAGTCTGAAGAAATCACTGAGGACTGCATGTGTAATCTTTCTGAAGATGGCTTCAGATGGAAATAATTGTGCTTTTTAATGAAATCTCTACCCAAGTAGAGAACACGGGGAAGGGGCAGAGGTCACTGGGAGAGTGGCTGGACTGAGGGTGGGCCGGCCCCTGAATCTACCACCTCGTGCTCTACTTTTTACCCACTCATTGAATGGATTTCCTTATGTTCAAAAATCTGCCAGATTTTAAAAGCCCAAATAACTGAAAGAAATTCTTTATTCCAAGTTCTGTTGGTTTAAGGGTTTTCATAAATTACAGAGCTGAATACTGAAATCAGAAGCAAGTGTTCATAGTTGTAGCATTTACAACGAAATTAGTATCTCCATGACACGACTGATTTACAAACGATTTGAGGTGTTTCTATCATTCAGAATCCATGACGAAAGTTTCAAAGTCGAGGTCCAAGTCAGAAACGAGGGCGTCTACAAAGTCGTCGGTGGAAGGACACTTCTGCAGCAGACCTGTGAACAGAGAAGAGGTCAGCTGGCTTGGTCCCCGCAGACCGTGCCTCAGAGGGACATCGTGCTCAGGCTCCAGGAAGCACTGACCACGGGACAGTTCAAAGTCACGGGCAGCATGTGGGCCCTGAAACTGCTTATTCCAATTTTTTTTTAAACTATCTCATCAACACTTAGCTTAGAGATTAGACCCAAATATGTTTCCCAGGAGTTTTTATTTTGCTGATATTACTACACACTTGAAGCGATGTCAGAAGACTGAATTTTTCAGTTATCTCTGGGTTGACTCAGAACTTACGCTTAATTACATACCAAGTTTTATGATCAAGTTCTACATACTTTAAAATCAAAACTACGAAAGAAAATATCCAAATGACAGAACTTAGAAGCCCTGGGAGGAAACTAGACCACAGCGAGACACCACACACTCCCTCTTTATCTCAAAAAGAAAAGTGACCACCATTGAGCCCTAGTTAACGCTGTGCACGCAGACATGTCTTTGGGTAAAATGTACTTGGTGGGTGGATGCAGGAGCAGACAGGAGGATGTGTGGTAAGGCAAAGCGGGCAGTGTGTAACTGCAGGATCTAAATGCAAGCACGCCAGTGCTCCCTGTCAGTCATCGTTTCTGAGTGCTTGAGAGCGGCCCACATAAAGTGTCTGGGTGTCGCCAGCATGCAGACTGCAGCTGCTGGGAGAAGGAGGGGGGACGGTGAGCTCCGGCAGAGATTCCAAAGGCTCTGTGGAGGAGCTGGGATCGTAGGAGAAAATGAAAAGATGTGAAGATTGAGGTTCAAATTCAGGCCTTCGAGGCGGAGAGGCTAGCCGTGTACCAGGTGTCGGGAGGGGGAGGCTGGGGGAGACTGAGGCACAGATTCAGCATGACCATGACCAGGATGATGGCTAATGCGTCACATTTCACAGTGTCTTTGAGATGCAGGTGTTCACTTAGACAGATGCGGTCAAATTCATAAATCAGGTTTTTGCATTTCCTAGGGGCCAGGTTTCTTAACACAGAGACCAGCTGTGGAGGAAACACTGAAACATGGCTTTTAATCACACGGGTTATCCAGCTCCATGTTTCCTTCTTTGTAACACGTGCAGCGTTCTGTAAGTAAACGACTGGTCATTAGTAATCAAAGGCCTAGAGCTGCAGAAGGTAGAGCTCGCCTACTCAGGTAAGCGTGGCCCCGTCCCCCGAAGTGTTCACTTCTCCTCAACGACCTGCCCACGGAGACAGGACTGCGCTCTGTCCTTGGCGGATGCCCCTGAAGGACAACCCTCTCCCAGGTCCACCTCCAGCTGCCTGGGCGTCTCCAGGAACAGTGGCCGTGGCGACAGCGAGAGAAAACCACATGCACTCACAGTATTTTCAGTCCAGTCTGGTCAGGGACGAATGGTTTGGTAATTTTGTATGTGATGCGACTGGTGTAAGGATGGAGGTTCACGAAGGAGGAGCAGGACCAGAAGGGGTGGGACCAGCTCCGGGGGTGGGCACACTCCTGGCGTGTGGCTGCGGCATCCTCGCTTTGCTTAGAGTTCATGCTGACACTTGCCAAACTAACTTCCACACAGAGCTCAAAGAAAAAGTGTTCTCGGGCAGCTCCACAAATAAATTGGAATTAGCTTTTGTGTATGCAGGTAGTAAACAAGATTCCAAGAACTTTTTTTTTCTTTAAGAAGCTGAAGATGATGTTCCCTTGTCTTCAAGTCTTAATCTTAAAGATGGTGATTAGATGTGCCATTTCCCAGGAGCCCCTGGAACCCAGTAGAGGGTGTTAAGTCCACAAGTGGGTGGGGCTTATGGACGCTTCCCTGTGAAATCACCTAAATGGGAGGGGAGGGAGGTGTGACTGAAAACAGGACAAAACCAAGCACAGCTTTACAGCTGAGAAGGTGATGTCAGACAGACTGACCGACCGGTCACGTGTCCGTGAGGGAAAAGCGGTCGCTGCGTCCCTGTTCCTGCCGGCCTCGGGGACGGGGCCAGATGGTGAGTAGCAGAGGGATGATTCAATCTGTTTCTCATTTTACCTGAGAGGCAGATGGGCGCATAAAAATTGGGAGAAGCCAGGACATTTCCGCCTCGACCGCTCTGCTCCAGGCAGTGCGTTTTGTGACCTTGAAGGACCTGACGACAGCCCTTGAAGAGCGACTGCTGGAGCAGGACACTCCATGCAGCTGGTGGCTCCAGGCTGAGGGACCCACAGCCCAAACCCTGGGGACAGCAGTGCCGCGCAGGACCTGCCAGGACAGTGGGCCCAGCAAGGCCATCACCACAGCCACGTGGTGCCAGGGCCTCGTGCCACGTGGTGGCTGTGCCTGGGGTGTGGCCCCCCCGGGAGGGGTCTGCCGGTGAGGGACGGAACTGGGACAAGAGGGGTGCACAGCTCTGCAGGTTTCTATGGCTGCTGTGGACCCGGTGGTCTGGTCCCAGGGCCTGGGCTCTCAGGTGCTGGCCCAGACGTCTGTAAAATCACACCCAGAAAGGCCCGCATGTAAACCTCAGCATTCTAGACGGGTCAGAACCCACGTGTGTGGAGAAGTTCTGGGGGAGGAAGTCCAAGAGCCTCCCAATGCAGTCCTTGGCTGTGGGCAGCTCAGTTTTGGGACCATGAAGCCACTACCTGGGCAGTCAGACCTGCCACCACCCCTGGGGGCAGAGACAGTGTTTGCCCAAGAGGAGCCCCTTCCTCAGCCCCCCACGTGGGCCCTCCTGGCCTGGACATTCTCAGGCTCCTAACCAGACACGTTTCCACGCTCCCAGAGAGAACACCCGTCAGCCCTGGGCTGAGTCAGGCCGAGCACGGAGGCGCCATCCACGCCCTGGCACCTGTGCCGTCAGTCACACGGGGTCCGACCACGTTCTCACAGCATCCGGGTGCATCCGCCTCCTGGAGCACAATACCCAGGTTTAGGGGGACACCCTCGCCTGGTCCTTGCCCGAGAGCCCAGGGGACGTGGCAAGCGCAGAGCACGTGGATTGCTGAAGCCTCAGAAGCGCAGGGGGAGCTCCCCTCCCCAACGCCGAGTCTACTTCAGGCATCACTTACCTGAGGGCCCCTGAGGACCATGGTCATGGCATGAGGAAGGCCAACCACGCAGAAGACGGGATGCAGTGACAGTCACTCCCCACCCAAGTGCCCCAGGCAAATGTGAGGCAGGCACAGGTCATATTACGTATCAGGAAGATGCTGGTGAAAGGACGACCGAGACGCTGTCTTACAGGAATGGGCGGGTCCAGCGGGTCTAAGACTGTGTCGCTCCCAGACCAACATCTCGGTATCAGCGGAGGACCTTAGGGCCACCCCTGGGCCTGAGGAAGCAGGACTGGGGGGCTCAGCGCTGTAATGGGCCCACCATGACCCCGATGCGTGAGAACCACGGCCCAACACACCCCGGCAGACTGGCTCAGGGGGAAGGAGGTGACGGCAAATACTGAGCAGCAGAGGGTTGCTTTCCTACTCAAACTAGAGCGTTTCTCAAATGAAACAAGAAACAAAAGGAGCATTTGTTCTGGACACTGCTCCAAGTTACAGCCACCAAGCCTGCGGCGTGACGGCACACTGGCTGGCCAGCGCCTGGAAGATCCAGTGGGTTTGGCGTGAAAACAGCCTTAAAACCTGGGGTGGGGGACCAGAGAGGGCACCCCCCCAGCCCCGGAGCTGGGGGGTTGGGGGGCACCACAGCCACAGGCGGCACCAGAGGCCGACAGCAGTATTTTTACTAAAAAGAACAAAAGCCAGAGCAGGGTCCGTTTTGGTTACGGGAGCCCCCAGGAAACAGTGTTCTGTTGACACCTGACTCAGGCAGCGGACGCTGGGAGCTGTTCCCCAGTGTCCTGAGCTGGGAGCCGCCATCAGGCTGGTGGGGGGGTGGGTTGCAGCGTCTCAGGTGGACGACAGGACGTCAGTCCTTGTGCTGGGGGCCTGTGGGACTCACTGGTTCTGTGAAAACAGGGTCTCGGGGTAGCCCCTGGGGGAGAGGGGATGCCCCCCTCTGGCAGGCCCGAGCCAGATGCCCGCCTGGCTGCTCCTAGCTCTGCGACGAGAGGGCCACCCCGGGCCTCACCCCGTAGGATGGTGGTCCCCTCGAGAAGGTCATCGTCAGGGGAGGAAACCACGGAAACCCCTGCTTCCCTCCCTTGCCCAGCTGGGCGCCAGCCCATCCTTCCCGGAGCAGGAGGAGGAAGGGCTGAGGATGAGTGGGTGGCTCATCCTGGCCCCGGCGCCCTAGGGCCGCATCTGCCCCCTCACCGAGCCCCCGGAGCGGCGTGGCCCTGCCTGCATTTGGCATCCACGGCAGCCTCTGCACTGCCCCTCAGATGCCTTAAAATTCCAGTCTGTTTCTCCTCTTCTGACCATCCAGTAGTTTTCCTGTGAAGGGTCACCAAGGAGGAATAGAGTGGAAAGGTAAACACTTCATTTTCTAAACAAAACTTTCACTGCCTCCAAAGGAGGCACTGAGGATTATTAGAGCAAGGCTCTGGTGAGCCGCCCTGAAGGAACTGCCTGGGCAGGGAGCTGCAGGCCAGCCACTTAACTCCCTGAGACTCATGTGTGCGAGGAGCTGTCTGGGTAAAGGTAGAGTGAAGTATGATTTTGAAGATCGTAAGCTGGTACAATGTCATCTACTTTGCTAGACTGTTATAAGGACTAAATGAGAAAGTGCATTTAACACACGGGAAGTGCTCCGTCACTGGGAGCAGTGACCACAGACCAAAAGTTGAAGGATGCTGCTGCCTATTTTTGGCACCAGCTGAATTCCACAGCGCTGGTCTCTGACGACGTGCTCAGGGTGTTCTCATCCCACACCCACCACAAGCGTACGGCCCAGGTGACGGGTCAAGGGAGTCACGGCTTGCTTTGCCTTTTCCTGGTTCTCGCTGTCTGCTTTTTATGAGCTGTTTATCTACTGAAAGAAGGAAACGGAAGATGTGACTAGACTCAATCCACTTTCTACCTGATGGCAGCTGTGATGAAAGGTTTATCAAGAAGAGATGGCTGGGATGGAGGAAGAGTGCACAAGACTGACCACACAACACTGAATGCCACTGACTGTCACTTTAAGTGGCGCCTGGCACGTTACGCGCCCTTTACCAGGACCTGAAGAGGAAGGGACCCCCCCAAGGTACTAAGACGGAGCCTGTGACTTGCCCGGATTCTTAGCTTCTGTGCCCCGTCCCCTGTGGGCAAACATCCTGGCAACCAGGATGCACAGGAGAGTGGGCTGTCCACACTGACAAGGGCCTGAGAGGGGCGCTGTGAACCCCAGCACCCCCATCACGGAAGTTCACAGCCATCCTTCTGTGCTGCAGTAATTACAGGAGCCCAGCCCAGCCGACTGAGGAAGGATTACAGCTCTAAGGCTGGCCTGGCAGTGTGAAGAGCTCGGGTGGACTTTACGAAATCAGACTCTCATCCCAGCCCCGTCTCTCCCGCGCCTTGGGCAACCGGCTCGCCCTCCTCCACTTTGAAGTTCTTCCCGGCTGCTCCAAGGCACCCACACCTCTCTCCTGAGGTGGGGCCCCACTATCTGCCATCAGGCCCCAGGAAGAGGAGGATGGCAGCCAGCAAGTGAAATTCCTCTACTCCTTTGAACCAAGCGGCTCTGTGGCACCCGGGCCGGGGTGGAACCTTTGTGCCTCCCCGAGGTCACTCCCTCCTGGGGGGGGGTGCCTGTCCAGCAAGGGGGGGCCAGGCCAGCTGTTTCCACGTTGGTTTATCTCCATTTCACTGTCAGATTTCTCAGTTCCACTCACCAGTTCCCTTTCTGAGTTACGAAACATGCTGCCTTTTGAAGCTCCACACCCATACATTAAACACACACACCCTCTTCAAAAATCAGTGCATTTACAGAAGGGAGGCCTCCGCCCTGAGAAGCCAGGTGCTGTCTCCCATCCCTTTCTTCCAGAAAGCGCCCAGCTGCTTCAGAGGCTGCGCTGAGCACATACCCAAACAAGCCAGAGACGAGGGATTCAACTGACTTGCGTCTGGGTTGCCGTCCACCTGTTACTGAAACCAGGCTGAAATCCTACAGCCACTGAACTCGAGATCTGCCCCCTGGACATGTTTTACTCATTTACTCCCGTCACGCTGTGCAAGAAAAGGCGGCTCCCTACCAGCCAGTGTGCTGTCAGGTGTGAGACATGACTCGCGCTCACGCGTTCTCGGTCAGCAACTCTGATTTTGCCACAAAACCTCTGCCACGGGACATCAGGCCTGGTCAGCACGAGCCACCTCTCAGCTCTGTCCCGGGACGTGCTGCTCCGAGAAGGCAGCACCGTCTGAGCACCGGAGTCCAAGCTAGCTCGGTGCTGCAGATTATAAAAGCGCAGGAGGAAGGCAGACGGACAGGCGTGCAGCCGTCCCCAGAGCAGACGCTTCCCGCTGACCATGGAGAGGATTAAAGGAGGCAGTGTGTGTGAGGGGCTCAGTGCCGCAGCCGGCGCAACGAAACCGCCCAGCAGAGCGGGGAGAGCGGTTCCCGGGCCCCGTCTCGTCACCACCAGTGCTGCTCTCTCCCGTCCACTCGACTCCAATGCAAAAGCAGCAGCCCTTAGTCTAGTTCACATCCAACAAGTGTTCTTTGACTGACTGACTGGAGGACCTGGGGATGGAACCCAGGACCTCGTGCCTGGTAAGCACGCGCTCTACCCCTGAACAAGAGCACAGGTCGCGGCAACATCTCAGTAAGAGTCCCACCCTGCAGCGAAACAAGCACAAACAGGAAGAAGACAGAAACGAAGGTGGTGCTGGAATTCCGATTATTTTGAAGGTGTGATTTCAGATTTTAAGAATGTTTTGAAGCTGTTTCGGTTTAAGCTGCTTGAAGGGAAAACGTTTGGTGCTCAGCTGTTCTCCTGACCGTCCAGCTCGGTCACACTGAACACAGGACTGTACGGAAAGGGGTTAAGACACTCAGCGCGTGTTACTCGACGCGCCCTGACTTACCTGACGCGGTGGAAGAGTCTGAAAGTGGCGTTCACATACCTGTGACGTGCGAGCTCAAATTAAGGAGGGATTATTCTATTTTAAAAACTTTAAAGACAAACTGCTAAGTAAAAATGAAAATTAGGTTTGGGTATAATCATTCCTTCATCTGTTTCGTTATCAGTAACGTTACACAATAGTCAAAGGGGAAGGCTTCTCCTAGAGGCGGCGGGAGAGAAGCACCAGGTGTCTCGCAGACGGTCCTTCAGGAGGCGGCCCAGTGAGCCCAGGGGGCGTGCTCCTGCCTCTGTGCGCTCTGGCAAGGTTTCAGGTAAGAGTTGGTGAGCAAACGTCAGTTTCACTTCAACTAAAATCTGCTCAAAACCACTACTCCTGCTATTCTGGTGTGCCCTTTCTCAGGGGGCTTTTTTTGTTTAATTGAATTACAGTCAGTTTGCAATGTGTTAGTTTCTGGTGCACAGCACAGTGAGTCAGTTACACACACACACGTATCATTCTGTTATCACTGTGCTGCACAGTAGGTCCTTGTCTGTTCTGTACACAGTAGTGTGTATCTGCTAATCTCGAACTCCTAATTTATCCCTCCGCCACCCTTACCTCCCTGGCAACCATAAGTTCGTTTTCTATATCTGTGAGTCTGTTTCTGTTTTGTAAGTTCATTTGTGTCACTTTTTAGATTCCACGTATTAGTGCTGTCACATGGTGTTTGTCTGACTCGTGTCACTCAGTGTGCTCACCTCCCATTGGTTCACGTGGTCTGTGTGCTGGTGGACTCTCAAGTGTGAACCCATCAGCCTGTCCCCAGCACCGGCTCTGTCTGGGAGGCTTGTGGCTCCTCATTTCCTTCACCCCTGGAGCTCTATACCGCAGGCTGTCAGCTAAGAATCCACGTGGAGAGCTTTGAGGAAATGACACCTGCTTCTCTCAACTGGTTCTAGCCTGTGGCTGACAACATGCCTCCATGACCGCAGGTGAAGAGCAGCACCTGTGCTGAGCACCTCTGCAGACCACCGAGCACCGAGCACCTCTGCAGACCACTGAGCACCGAGCACCTCTGCAGACCACCGAGCATTGAGCACCTCTGCAGACCACTGAGCAATCAGAAGACCGGAGAAAATATTGCCTGCACCCCCATCAGAAAGTTGCGGGCGCTGACACAGTCTGAAAACATAGCTGCTGCTGTGTTTCTTGGAATGAGCTTCCGACAGGATATTTACTTGGGAAAGAAGGGGCTCCAACAGCTCAGAGCAAGCCAGACCCCAGACGCCCCTTGGTGCTGCACAGGTCAGCAGACTCGCCCCACCCACACGTGGAGGGACAGTCAGAGAGCTCAACCCTCCAAAAGTGGACAGCAGCACAGAGCTCCCTGAGTCCATGCGGCAGTGGGGGGGGGCTGCACTCAGTACCTGGTAACGGCCTGCGGTGACAGTGCTGTGAGGCAGCTACACTTCAGATCAAGTCTGCGGTCCCCGAGGGCATGGTGCTGGCCACAGGGCAGCCCCCGGGGCCCAGGAACGGCTCTGTAGCGCCGGCCCGACTCCCACTTCTGTGAAGGGGCAAGACCCTCCCAGACCAGCCCGGCTGCATAAGGGGACTGCTGATGCCTGCATCCAGCGGCTGTCCTGCCACTGTCCCCAGACCCTTCCCCAGAGTGGACCTCCTTCCGACAGGCTGTTATCTGTTCTAACTCTGCCCTGAAGCAGAGTACCTGGAACCGTGAGGGCAGGAACTTCTGCTGCCCAGGGCCAACAAGGGGCTTGGTCAACACCCCCAGGGACCTGCAGTGAGCGTGCTCACCTGCCCCACAGCCACTACCAGGCACACTGCTCGCGGTGAAAGGCACCTGAGTTGTCTTTGACGTGGTGTGCGCTCGACGGGTTAACAAATTCAGATTCTGCTCACGAGGTACCTTCCCAGAGGCTTTTCATCACCTTTGCTAGCAAAAATTATGCCGGTTGAATCTATTCACTGGAGCGCTGACAGTAACATGGGCGGGCAGGGGGGGCCCAAGGGTACTAGAGGCTTCGGGTTAAGTCCACAGAAGAAAGGCTCTCTCGCTTCCTGGTAAAGGCTGACCTTCTTGTGCCAGGTGAGGGGTCACCCTGCACTGCAGAGTGACACAAAATGCTCGCCTGCCCCCAGTGTGCGGTCCCGTTACCTGCCTGTCGTGTCCACAAGACACCACACCCCCAGGGAGCGCTCATTCTCGGGACCAAAGCTTAGTCAGTTAGAAAAGTGAAACAGTGCATCTTTCCAGGAGGCCCTTGACACCCTTTCTCCTTGTTTACCACGTCTTGGAGGTCCTGGCCTCGTCTTAGCTTCAGCTCTCTGGATCCCTATTATGTGTCTGTTCATTTCAAATCTGACCTTTCGTGTTTATAAGCAGAGAACACATGGTGAGCTCTCGAAGGGCTGGGTGCCTCTGGTCCTTACCGAACGCTGCCTCCTCGGGGAAGAGACAGGATGTGTCTGGGCAACAGGGAGGTTTCTCAACGTGTTAGTTTTTTCCTAAAGCTACGTAAAGTCTGAAACTGACACTCAACAAGGGCCACTCACTCAGGACTGCTGGTAACGTAAAAGACAGCGGTCGGCAAAGGAAGGTGAGTAGCCTCGTGCGAGCGAACACAAGCCTGCTTCCTCGTGGAGCCACACATCACTCGCCTGCTGTTCCCAGATCATCTGCACGTTCGTCTTTCTAGAAAGCTGTTCCTTTCCTGAAATGACTGTAACAGAAACTGAGCTCAGGGTCATGTTCACCAACGCACACCTACACATTTTTCTAGCATATGTTTTTAAAAATAGCAAAGTGAATGAAAATGCCACATCATCATGGTTTATTTTAAGCCAAAACTGAGTTCTCTTATTACTAGGAAATGTGATACTTAAACCAGAGGAACACTGTGGGGGTAGAGAATGAAGACCAGAAAACTTAACACTGAAAACCAGGACTTCAGCTCACCCTAGAGTTCCTGCCAGTCGGGAAAGCTGGGTCCAGCCACCTTGTGTTTAGTGGGGGAGTAGGGAACTGAATGTTCTGCTAATAACGTGTCTCTGAATGTGCTGTGAATGTGTTTAAAACTAGATAAGCACATACTTTCAAGCTGCAGGTTAGAAAGAAGGGTTCTGAAGTCAAGTCAGTCTCCCTCAGGGAGGTGAACCGACCTCCTCAGGTAACTGAGCAAGGAGCAGACAGACCCAGGACTGGAAGTCCGGCCTGTCTCACCATGTGACCACTTTGGGTTTTTTTTTCCCGAGGAAGGAAATGCTGTTGTAACCATTTTGTTGTCTTCAAATGCTTGAGTTTTGAGAGGAAAAAACTATGGGGTCTTCTGGAAAAGCTGTAGATTTTTCCTGGGGCTCCCTGGGCCCAGAGCAAGAGTCAGCGCAGGGACCTGGCCCACGGTGCCCAGATGGCTGCCAGAGTGAGACCTTCAGACCAAGGGGCGCGGAGCTGGTGACCGCCCACTCTTAATGGGGGGGGGTGTGTGTGTGTGTGAAATTCACCTGTGCACAACTTGGTGTTCAAAGATCAAAGCATGGATTTCTTTATGTATCACAGTGCATGGTGTTCTGACTCTAAGGACTGGCTTGCAGTTCATCTGAGGTGACGTTAATAAAGTCATTTGGTCACAGAGGTAAAGAACTAATTTCTTTATCTGTTGCTACTTAATTCGTTACATTTTCCTAGTCAGTAGTTACATGAAATAGATAAAGCACCTATAAAACTTACATTTTCCTAAAGGAGTAACACCAACTAGCTCTTCATGTTTTCATATCACAGCCCTCCAGTAGTCTCACCCATCGGAATACCCCGATGTTGACCTCTGAGCCATCAGCTGAGACATTCCTGTCCTGGGGTGCAGGCTGGCCGCATGCACATAGAGAGAGGAGACGCCACTGCTGGTCCTGCTCCACAAACTTGGCCCCGCGGAGTCCAGCAGGCCTGGCAGCCTCTGGGCACCCCCGCCCCACCCCGCCACGGATCCCGTGCATTAGTGAGACCCGAGACCTGGCAGAGCGACCTCGAGGAGGACATTAAATTCGCAGGCACAGGCGTCCCACTGCTGGAGCCAAGTGCAACCTGAATACCTTGTCATCTCTAGTTTGAACCATGGTCTTCTCTCTCCATGGGTGAGTTTCAGTGTGGAAACTATCAAGTTTCTTCACACAAAAATGTTCCATATGAAGAACAGAATTTTTAGAGAGATGTTACAACAGTCGCAGAAGCAGAATAGAAAAATACACCAGCCAAAAGTCAAACACTGAAAAGGATCTAATATTTTTCTTCTGACGGAGCCATACACAAGCTGGGATTCATGTGCGGACGGCGCTGAGCCCCTGGGCTCAGGAGGGACAAAAGGCTTGGCTGCGGGGGGGGGGGCTCCCGCTGAGAACCAGTCCTGGGGCGCCTCCTTCAGTCCTGACTCGCAGCGGGCTGTTGACACAGCGCAACGAACTGCCAGCCTAAAGGACACAATCTGAACGACCAGAGCCAATTAATTTCACGTTTACATGCGTCCCCGCAAGGACAGCAGGGCTGGACGATGGACCGCTGTTGGCCTCAGCCAGGCGTCCTGTCCTGGGGAGCACTGAGGAGCTTGGTCTCTGCAGCCAGAGGTCGCAGGTCCGGATCCGCACTCCCCTACCACCACCTCCCAACACGGGCTGGGACCTGGGCCATTTCACCACCGGTAGGGTTAGGGTTAGGATGATCCTACCTCACGGTGTTGCAGGAAGATTAAGGTAATCAACACACGGAAACTAATCAAACAGTGCCTGGAGGTAGAGGGTCACCAAGGACCAGCTGGAAAGTGGGCGGCATCACTCACCTCCCTGATCCCGAGGGCAGCCCGAGGTGGGATCCGGTGATGGGACACCAGAGTGTCCCCACAAGGACAGCAGGGCTGGACGACGGACCGCTGTCGGCCTCGGGCAGACCCAGCTGGAGGAATGTCCCCCGACCCCCAAGAGAAGCTGAGAGAAAAGCCGACGGAGTGAAGTTTCCCAGGGGGTGGGTCTCAGTCCTGCACCTCCAGGGCCAGGCATGATGACAGCTCTGGACCACCGTGTGCTGGAGAACCCGGAGGACGGACGGCTGTAGGACAGTGACCGCAGCTCTGCTCAGGGTGTGGGTACCGCCGGGGTGGACCCAGGCAGGGACGCTGAGGTCAGAGCCACCACCAAGAGGACACTTAGCTACTGCGACAGAAACAGCATTTCCCTGAACCGGAAGTTACTTTCTAGATGCCTCTATCAGACAGTCAGAGGGGTCAGCTGCAAATGTAAATGCAGATACACCAAGAGTGTCCAGTAACACTCACATCTTCCCAGAAATACCTGCGAGAACATTCAATGAAAACTCACGACGGTCACTTCCACTTACAATGCGGCCTTCAGTGAAAGTACTTGAATTTAAAAAACCATCCTAAAAAGGACACAGGGAAGCCCAGCACTGGGACGTGTCAGAGAGGAGACTGGATTAGGGTCTCATTTCTCAACGGAGAAAAAAACTCACCCTGATGTGTTGGGATGTCTAACAAAGGCACAGCAAGGGCTCCCAGCGGAGTGAGTTCAGGCTGAAGAACTACACTGTGACCTAGTAAAACCTGAAGGCAAGCATTCTGAGAATTCACAGTAACAATTCCCTGCTAGCATGTTGGTAAAGTTTTGAAAGCTAAAGCCTGAAGTTTTTTCAGCAATCTAAGTCACAGTAACTAACTTGTTACCTGGGATATAAACAAACATGCTCAGAACAGAGCGCCCAGGGGAAGCATCATCTCTTTATAAGAAAAAAAAAGCAGAGAAAATAGGAAACAGCTCTCATCACAGACGACGCAAAACAAAACCCAAACTGCCAATACCAACACACATAACTCATAAAAACCTTAAAAAATAAAAATAAAAAAGCATCTCACTCTGGCTTACCTTGCACCATGAGCATGGGCTCCTTGCCCCCGCCGTGCGCCAGCATCTCCCGACGGTAACGCTCTCCCGCCGCCCTGGGGAGACAGGGGACAGTTACAGGGCCCGCTCCCGCCCGTGAAGCCACCGAGCCGACGTCAGATCAGAGCTGCCCTTCTCTATGGGTGCTTCCTCAGAGTCTAACTCTGACTTCTACCTTGCCCTACGAAGGAAGACAGGGTGACGGCACTGCGGACTGTTCTGTAGCCAGCACTCTCTTTAGAAAGGACTGTTTATGTTTGACAGAATAAGCAGAAAATCATACCCCCTTCTCCATCATCTTCAGGATTTCTTTAAAGTGAGATTTGAAGTCATTTGTGCCATTCTTTCAAAAAAGAACTTGAGACGGCACCCAGCAAAGAAAGCCAGGACTCTGATGTGAGCCTGAAGGCAGCGGAGCAGGCAGGAAGGGGTGTCGCACCAGGAATGCGCGGTGCTGCTGTTAGCTGCGCTTAGTGAGGAGCGCCGTCTGTGACGTCTCTAAATGATTGAAGTTAAGTAAGTTGTGAAGTTTTCACCCCACTCTTTTTGGAACACCTTTTGGGGGCAATTTTGTGAACATGGTGTCTAATCAGAAATGCTGATAGGAGTTCAATATCAAAAACATGCTGACCTCAAACACTAAATAACCTTGGTTCCATCCAGAAGTGAGTGCCGAGGCTAAGTGTGCCCCGAACAGGACATGTGGACAGAAGCCGGGGCTCGGGACCGGGCAGCCAAGAGCCCTGCCTGACCTCCGTCTGGACGGGGGTCCGTCCGTGCCCCTCCTGGTGCCCCACAGCTCCGCTCCCCGCAGTCAGACTCTTGCTCCCAGCCTCCAGTTCCTGGCTGGCTCCCAGGTGTGGCCTTTCAGCCTGGAGACTTCAGCACTGGGATAAGAAAGGGTCTTCTGACGGAGATGAGGAATTTTCTAGTCCAATGAGTGTTCTGACTAGTTTTTTACACGTCTAACAAGTATGGCAACCGCATGTGTAGGCGAGAACACATACGCAGCCAGATACAAACACTGCAGTACATACGTATTAGTACGCAGTTTTCTAGTAAAGTGTGAGTCCTTCAAACAAGGTAATTATTTTGCCTATTTTATAGAAATCTTCAGTCAAGAATTATAAGCCCCCAAATTGATTTATGATACTCAATTCTGGCTTTAGATCCTTTGAAAATCATAAAAATCTAAAAAGCAGACCAAATGTCTTCAGTGTGCCGAGGGCAGAACAGCATGTGGGTACCAAGTCGCAAAACATTTAAAAATTCTATTACATCAGATTCAAGTGCAAGACATTCTGGAACGGAATGTGATGACTAACTGCTGAGAAAACCCAAGCCTTTGTCAAGTTACATCAGGAGCTGGCGGTGGGGTGGGGAGTGAGGAGCAGACCTAGTTCTCATCTTAGTCCAGGCTGTTCGTGAAGCCTTGAATAAATCACCCCACTGGGCCTCAGTTTCCTCCCATAAAAAATGCCTGTGCCACCAAGGCTGCCCTGACCGAAGACAGATGCCACAGGGAAGCTCGCCTGCACTCCACACACCTCAGGTGCCCTGAACCCTGAACACATGGGAGGTTGTCTGCAGTGTCTGTGTGGTGAGGAGTGTTTCAGGCGACTGTTAGGCCAGATCGTAATAAGGGGTTTGCTTTCCAAGGAGGCTTTTTCGAAGGACTCAGCAAAGTGCAACCTGTCCTGGTCCTGCTGACGGAGGAGCAGCGGGAGCCTGAGGTCCAGGCAATCAAGGACCCCTGGCCCCCTCTCCCCAGCCCTCACTGCGTGTCGCGCCCCCACTGCAGGGATGGGAGGGGCGTTGGGTGTCCCCACCAGAACCCCCCCATCCCCACTGGGATTTGTGTGTGGACGCTTTGGGAGGCCAGGAGGCCGCCCAGACACTCCCGAGGGGCCAGGTCTGAACCCTGGTGGCAGGGCGGCCCCAGGGCCCCCAGAGGAGGTCCTGCCAGGGTCCCACAAGGCCCTCCTGGGGAGGAAAACGTTCCAGAGACAGAACAAACAGGACGCTGTCTGGTAAAGCAGCCAGTGGTGCTGCTTCCAAGGGCAGAGCAGTCAGGTCCTCTGCGGGCCAGAGAGAAGAAATGAGGTTCCATGCGAGTGGGACTCGAGAGGCTGGTGCTGAAAATCAGGAGGCCAGTCAGCAGGGACAGGAGGGAGCTGAGAACAGGAGGCCTCGCCACGTGGGGGAGGCGTGGGGCCGGGCCGGGGGGGGGCAGGGGGGCCAGGCCGGCAGGCGAGGGAGCGCGGCAGCTGGGTCTCCTCCAGGCTTGGGTCGCGCTCCAGGAGCCTGACTCGGGGCGCAGCGCAGTGGAGAGTGGACGTCCCATGACTCCCCCCACGTATTACCTGTTGAAGGGGTCCTGCAGGAAGCACTCCCTCCAGACCAGGGAGGCCACGGCCCTGGACACCAGGTAGGAGTAGTACTTGGCCCCGTAACCCACGAGGTGGCTGAAGCGCAGCTGCCAGGCCTGCAGGGCGGAACCGCGCAGATGGTGAGTCCGCGTCCGGGCGGGGCGGGGGCGCACGCGGAGCACGCCTGCGTCCAAACCCCACCCTTCACTCGTGCTCGCTCGCAGCGGGAAGCCTTCCACATCCTGCACTGCTCGGGCCGAGACGGCCCGTCGCAATCCGCACGTGGACGCTCCGACCCCAGCCCCTCGCCCTGGGGCCGCACCTGCAGACGCGGCCTTCACGGTGGGGGGGGGGGTCCCTCCTCAGAAGAGGAAGACGCCGGGCCCGCGTGCGCGGGGGCCCGGCAGGAAGGCGGCCATCCACGAGCCCAAGACGGAGGCCTCAGGAGCTCCCACCCCAACAGCCAGCTGTCCTGCCAGCTCACTGCTGCCGGACTCACGTCTGTGACACACACGGGCAGGGGCACCAGTGCCGGAGCCGGGCGGACGGCCGGGAGGGCCCTGCTCCGCTCATCCGGCTGGTCGGCGGGGTGTCCGCGCGCGGACGCACAAGCCGACCGCGGCACACTCACAGTGGCGCGGCCGTGACAGCCGGAATTACAGAAACCGCCCTCGAAAGACACAGGAATGACAGAAAAATTTTTACTTTTCTGAAACAACTCTGACATGCAATAATCTGTCTTTTTTTAAACTGAAGTATAGTCGATTTACAATGTGTTATTTTGTATTCTTTTGTCTCCAAATGTATGCTTTATGTAACGTTTGATGGTAAAATTTTTTGAAAAAAGAATTGAAACCTAAGTTTTAAACTAAGGTAATCTTAATGTAATAAGTCTTTCCACTCCCTGGAAAATTAAGTGTAAAGTATAATCCTCACCGCAAGTGTGCAACCTAGATAAACAGCTTCCATCTCGCCAACCAAGCAACAAGCCATGAAAGGAGGCTGGTCCCCGAGGATGCGCAGTGGCAGGTCGCAGGCTGTGCTCGGTCCCACAAACAGCGATGGGGACCCCAGCGAAGGAGCCTCAGCGCTGGCAGCTCTCGGGTGTGACCAGCACCTCAGGACACGCGCTCCACCTGGCCTGGGAGGCAGGCGGCCTGGGGCTCATGAGCTCACTTGGAACACGAAGCCGTCACGGCAGAGGGAACAGTAACCCTCGGGACCCACCCTTACCTTCAGCCAGGACAAGACTAGAAGTCAGCTGAGTCCTGTCCCCCACGGGGGGAGGGGGGCACCTTGTGGCCCTTCTGTGAAGGTGACCCCAGGGGTGGGGCGACCACTGGCGCCGGGCCCCACATGGCTGTCACAGTAACTGGACCCGGGTCCCCCAAGGCACTGGTGTCACACCCTGCAAGGCAGAGCAGTGCCTGGGCCAGGACCCACGGCTCAGGAGGGCATGGAGGGTGGAGACAGGCTTTCCACCAGCTCACAGGCAAATGCTGTTCAAGGGACAGCACCCGTTATAACAAACTTGAGATTTTTAGCTGGCGGGTTGGGAGTTTTGAAATTCATTTGTAACATACCCACAAGTCCCGGGTGCTCTTTCTCATTAAAACTAGGGCTCTACGTCAGTATCTGTGTCACAATGGGACCTAATGGACCGCGGGCAACACTTTTCACAGGAAGCCTCCGGGACGCGGTGGCCTCCGGAACGAGGAGGCCGAGTCTGGTCTGCCGCGCACGGTGGCTCTCAGGCTGCGGACGACGGACGCCCTCCTGGGTGGAGGCTGTCGTGAGCGCAGGTGCAGGGCTCGGCCCCTGGAACCCTTCCGCACTCCGAGCCGGCACAACCAGGCCAGCCGCTTCTGCAGCACAGAGGAGAGCTTCATTCAGCTTGGATTCGAGCTGAATGCAGTCTTGTTTTGTCTGGAGAGCAGGCCTACACCAGCAGTGCCATCTGATCTGAGCTAAGAAAATTCAAGTTTCATCAACTCACAACTGAGTTCCCACATACACAGTGACAGAAGTAAGAGCTTTCAGAAGTGCCGAAAGACAGCAGATCATGCACTGCACGGGTCCCCAGATGGCTCCCCAACCTGGACACAGGCCCCAGGCCTGACACTCACCTGGCTGTCTTGTCCTGTAACGAAAGGTGTGAGCTTGGTGCTACACCCGCCTCGGGACCTGCTAAACAAACTGCACCACTGACACCTTTCATCAGCGGCTGCAGGTTTACGGCCGACAGAGATCCACAGCCCCACCGCTGTTTAACCACAAACAGGTTGAGCTGCTGGGCATTCAGCTGACAGTAAGGCCTGTTTCCTCTTCACTCATTCATCAGGAAAAATATAAGACAGCCTTTCGCTGTGGGCTCCAGGGTTATGACATCCTCTCCCGTTTACGTCAAGTCGGACCTCTGCCCAGTGAGCAGGCATGATCGCCCATCCTCCGAAGCCCCTGTAGTTCTCCTTTATTCCGACCAGAGGTGTGGGCTGTCTCCCTAACCCATCCCACTGTCTGTCTGTCTGCGTCAGGTCATCTCGGTGGTCCTCGAAGAACAGAACTGGTGCAGGAGAGGCTGGGGCAGGACCCCGGGGCCGGGTTGCTGGTGGGACCCAGAGAGGGCCTCTCTCTGCGGGTTCTGATCTGCCAGAGCCATTTCCTCACCCACGACTTTCCTCTGTCCACACAGAGACGGGGCCGGAGTGGATGGAGCAAAACAGCGGGCTACTTCTGCCTGTTCTCAGCCCCGACCCTAGAAGAGGAACACTAAAACCACCAGAAACTCACACAACGGCGACAGGAAGTCCACATCTAACAGAAATCACTCCAAATGTAAATGAATGGAATTCTCCAATCAAAAGACACAGATGGGCTGAATGAACTGAAAACAAGACCCAGCACTGCTTATGAAAGACTCACTTAGCTTTAAGGACAGACAGGCTCAAAGTGAAGGGATGGGAAAAGACTCCATGCAAGCTGTACTTGTAAAAGACAAAAAGAGCCAAAAATGGCAACAAGAGACAAAGAAGATCATTCTATACAATGAAAGAGGATCAATTCATCAAGAAAATACAGCATTCGTAAGTATGTATGCAAATACTAATGGATCTGAAGGGAGACACAGACAACCACACGGCAACAGGAGGGACGTCAGTACCCACTTTCCACAACAGACGGCTCGTTCAGACGTAACATCCACAAGAGACGACTGGACCTGAACTGCACTTCCTGCCTCGGGGACCCATACACACACGTGGAAGGTTCCACCCGACAGCACACACACTCCTCTCAAGTGCACACAGGACATTCTCCAGGACAGGTCATAGATTAGGCTGCAGAACTAATTTTAATAAATATAAGGAGACAAATCATATCAAGCATTTTGTCTGACCATGATGGTATGAAACCAGAAATCAAAAATGAGAAAACTGGAAAATTCACAAATACATGGAGATTAAACAACATGTTACTGAAAAACTCAATGGGTCAAAGAAGAAATCAAAGGGAAAAAAATTTTAATATCTGGAAGCCAATCAAAATGGAAACACAAAATACCAAAACTTATGAGATGCAGCAAAAGCAGTTTTAACAGGGATGTTTATAGCAATAAATGTCTATATTAAGAAAAAAAGAAAGATCTTAATCTAGCACTTTAAAGAACTAGAAAAAGACCAAATTAAGCCTAAGGGCAGCAGAAGGAAGGAAAGATAAGAGAGTAAAAGTAAGTGAAATACAGACTAAAAAGACAGTAGAAAAGGTCAATGGAATTAAGAGCTGTCTTTTTTTAAAAAGTAAAAAGACAAACCTTTAGTTAAATTCACTAAGAAAAAGAGAGAAAGGAGTCAAATAAATAAAATTAGAAATGAAAGAGGAGACACTACAACTAATACCACAGAAACACAGAGGATAAAAGGAGACTACTGTGACAATTAGACAACAAACAGGACAACCCAGAAAAATGGAGCGTACATGACACTCCTAGAAGAAAACATAGGAAAACCTCCTTGAATTGGTCTTGGCAATAATATTCTTAAGTTTGACACCAAAAGCAAAGGCAACAAAAGCAAAAAATAAACAAATGGGACACCATCAAACTAAAAAGCTTTTATACAGCAAAAGAAACTATCAGCAATATGAAAAGGCAGCCTATGGATGGGAGAAAACATCTGCAAATCATGTAACTAGTAAGGAGTTAGCATCCAAAATACATAAAAAATTCACACAGCTCATCAGAAAGCAGACAATCTACTTAAAATTGGGCCAGAGGATCTGAACAGACATTTTTTTCTAAAGCAGACAGATGGGTAAAAGGTACATGAAAAGATGATCAACATCACTAATTATTAGGGAAATGCAGATCAAAGCCACAATGAGTTACCATCTTACACCTGTCAGAATGTCTACCATGAAAAAGACCAGAGATTACAAATGCTGGTGAGGATGTGGAAAAAAGAGAACCCACATGCACTGCTGGTGGGAATGTAACGTGATACAGCCATTATGGAAAATAGTAAGGAGGTGCCTCAAAAAATTAACAACTGAACTACCATGTGATCCAGCAGTTTCACTTGTGGATTTTTATGCAAAAGAAACCAAAACCCTGTAATTTACAACAACCAAGACATGGAAACAACCCAGGTCCCCATCAACAGATGAAAAGATAAAGAAAATGCATGCTTACACTTACACACACACACACACACACACACACACACACACACAGTGGAATATTATTCATCCATTAAAAGGCAATCCTGTCATTTGCAACAACATAGATGAACCCAGAGAGCACTATGCTAAGTGAGATAAGCCAGACAGAGAAAGACAAACACTGCACAGTATCACATACATGTGCCATCTTTTAAAGTGGGCTTCACAGAAGCAGAGAGTAGACAAGTGGTTGACAGGGGCTGGGAATGGTGGCGAGGGGGGATAGGCTGGTAAAAGGGCACAACTTTCAGTTATAAGATGAGTAAGTCTGAGGATCTAACATGCAACATGCTGACTGCAGTTGATAATACCGTGTGCTGTAACTGAAATTTCCAAAGAATAGAACCTACGTGTCATCACACACACAAAGGGGGTAAACAGAGCTGGTGGATGTGATAATTAACTCTGGGAGTGGAAATCCTATTCACAAAGTACACTTTAAACATCTTACAATTTTATTTGTCAATTTTACCTCAGTAAAGGAAAATGTTTTCAGATTATTTTTAATTGAATAAAAGATTCTTTAAATTCTACAGTGTTTTATAATTTTCACAAGTTTCACACACATGATTTCATACAATCCCATAATAACCTTTTCCCCTCCACTACCCCTATTTTGCCCCTCCCCACTGGTAACCACTAGAGTCTGCTGCTTTTTTGTTTTATTCACTAGTTTGTTATTTTTTATTCCATGTATAAGGGATATCATACAGTATTTCTCTTTCTCTGTCTTTCACTCAGCACAATGCCCTCCAAGTCTATCTATGTTGCTGCAAATGGCGAAGTTTCATTTTTTATAGCTGAGTAATATTCCACCACGCGTGTGCTTGTGTGTGTGTTGATGGACACTTAGGTTGCTTCCGTATCTCAGCAATTGAAATAGTGCTGCTATGAATACTGGGGTGCATGTATTTTTTTGAATTAGTGGTTTTGTTTCTTTCAAATATATACCCAGAGTTAACCTAATTACCCCCCTTCCAAAACAAAAACAAAAATAAAATATATGCCCAGGAATGAAACTGCTGGGTCATACAGTAGTTCTGTTTTCAGTTTGACAAACCTCCATACTATTTTCCACAGTGGTTGCACCGATTTATATTTCCACCAACAGTGTAGGAGGGTTCCCTTTTCTCCACATCCCTGCCAACATTTGTTATTTGTGTTCTTGCCCAAAGAAAATCTTGATAAAAAAGAACAGAGCTGGAGGAATCATGCTTCTTGGCTTCAAACTATACTATAAAGCTACAGTAATCAAAACAGTATGGTACTGATCTAAAAACAGACACACAGATCAATGGAACAGAATACAGAGCCCACAAATAAACCCACATACTTATGATAAATTAGTCTATGACAAAGAAAGTAAGAATATACAATGAAGACAGCCTCTTCAGTAAGTGGTGCTGGGAAAACTGGACAGCTACTTGTAAGAGAATGAACTCAGAACATTCTCTAACACCATATACAAAAATAAGCTCAAAATGAATTAAGGACCTAAATGGACCAGATACTATAAAACTCCTAGAGGACAATGTAGGCAGAACATTCTTTGACATAAATCACACTAGCATCTTTTTGGATCTCTCTTGTAAAGCAAAGGAAACAAAAGCAAAAATAAACAAATGGGACCTAAGTAAACTCAACAGCTCTTACACAGCAAACGAAACCACTGTCCAAACGAAAAGACAACCTACTCAATGGGAGACGACATTTGCACATGATATGAAGAGCCCATGCAACTCAACATCAAAACCAAACAAACAAAAAACCCCAAACAACCCACTTTAAAAATGGGCAGAAGAACTGAATAGACATTCTTCCAAAGAGGAAATGAAGATGGCCAATAGGCACACGAAAAGATGGTCCATGTTGCTAATCAGGGAAATGCAAATCAAAACCACAGTGACCTATCACCTCACACCGGTCAGAATGGCTTAATAATACACATACATATTTTTCAAAAAAACAGAAGAGGGATTCTGCTTCTATCTTCACGACGACTATGCACAGTTCAACAAAGGAGGCGGGTGTCTGTAAAGTAAGACAAAAGCCATGAAAGTGAACGTGGACAAGATGTGACCATCCTTCATAGACAATGGGATTTTCTGCTCATGTGTAAAAAAAGTAGCAGAGAAAGAACAGTAACTTCTTGGTCGGGAGTTCACAGCAGCAGTATTTAAAATAACCAAGACATAGAAACAGCCTACATGTCCATCGACAGATGACTGGATAAAGAAGATGTGGTATGTGTATACAGTGGAATACTACTCAGCCATAAAAAAGAATGAAATCATGCCATTTTGCAGCAACATGGATGAAACTAGAGATTGTCATACCAAGTGAAGTAAGCCACACAGAGAAAAATACCATATGATATTACTTATATGCAGAATCTTAAAAAAACCACACACACACAAATGCACTTATTTACAAAACAGAAGAGGGTGGGAAGGGATAAATGGGGAGTTTGAAATCTGCAGATACTAACTACTATATATAAAACAGATAAACATGGTCTTACTGTATATGTATAGCACAGGGACCACTATTCAATATCTTGTAATAACCTATAATGAAAATATGAAAAGGAATATATGTATGTACATGTATGACTGAAACATCACACTGTACACCACAAATTGACACACCATTGTAAACTGACTATACGCCAACTAAAACAATAAATAACCATAAATTAAAAAAAAAAAGGTAAGAACACCCTCCCCCCAGGAGCACACGGTACCCGCCCCAGCCCCACCCTGCGGGACTGGGACACCCGCCAGGCACACGGAGCAGCAGCACACAAGTGCAGCCCAGGGCGCACGATGCTCCGGCATCTGGAGGTCATGTTACTACCTGCATTTTGTACGGAGTAACTGACAGAAATAAAATACGTGACTGATCTGAAATGAGGGCTGCCTGCTTTCTCTCAACATGTCATCAATCCTTCCTGACTGTCTTGTCTGAAGAATTTCCAAAATTCCTGATGTTAAAGCTTTTAGCAATTTCTTACAAAAAAGAAACTGCTATATTTATGGTTGAAACAGATGGAAAACCTGGGTGATGCCAAACTTTCACTCAAAACAAGTGAAAAATTCGCAGTCACTATTAAAAAAAAGCAGCACCTAGTAGTATTAGAAAAGTTTTCATATAAAAATAGTATCAACAAGCATTCTGTACAACGTTGTAGTGACAGGAGCCCTAGGCTCCTCCCCTCTCAGATCTCCTAAGTTTGAAAGTTCAAGGTGGAATCTTCAGAAGGGTCAGCTGTGAGCAATTTGTTTAAGGCTGAAACGAACCGATGGCCTTATATTTCCTTCTAGATCTACAGGTCACTGTAGGGCACGACGGCTCATCCCACACAACAGTAGCCAGGTTCCAGTCTAGTCGCAAAGCTGTGCCACCGTGATCACTGTCTAATTCCAGGACATTTTCATCACCCCCCAGAAGAAACCCCGTCCCCATCAGCCCACACTGCACTCTCCTTCCCCCTGGCGGCCCCCGATACACCTTCTACTTTCTGTCTCCATGGACTTGCCTGTTCTGAACGTTTCACATGAACAGACGCCTATAATAAGTGGCATTTTGTGTCTGGCTTCTTCCACTGAGCACACTGCCAGGGTCATCCACGCCATACCACGTTGTTTGCTGGGAGAATTTTGATGCCTCATTCAATCACTTTACTTACTAGGTGTGTTCAGATTTCAGATTTCTTCATGATTCAATTTTGATAGGTTCTATGTTTCTAGAAATCTATCCATTTCTTCTACATTGTCCAAATCCATGTATAATTTTCATAATCTTATGCTCCATTGCATTTTTGTATTATCAGTTGTAACCGTCTCCTCTTTCACTTGTAGTACCATGTGAGTCTAACAGTTAAGTCTAACTAACAGTCATCTATTTTCTTTTCAGAAAAACCAGCTTAGTTTCTCTGATCTTTCCTACTGTCTTTTTTGTCTCTATTTCTGCTTTCATTTTAATTTCCTTCCTTCTGCTAATCCTGAGTTTAATTTTGTTTTCTTTTTTCGTTCTTCCTGTAGTTCCTTGACATGTAAAGTTAGGTTACTTGAGCTTTTTTTCTTAAATGTAGGTGTTTGTGGTTATAAACTCCCCTCTTAAAACTGCTTTTGCACCATCCCATATGTTTTGATATGTTGTGCTTACAGTTTTGTTTCAGTATTTTTAAAAATTTCCTTTTGGTTTCTTTGACTCATTGGTTTTTCAGGAGTATGTTGTTTAATTTCCATATATTTGTGAATTTCCCAGCCTTCCTCCTGTTGTTGGTTTCTAGTTTCATGGCATTTTGGTCAGAAAAGATACCTGGTATGACTTCAGTCTTCTTAAATTTGCTAAGATTTGTTTTGTAACCTATCATGTGGCAGGTGCTGGAGAACGTCACACTTGCACTTGAGAAGAATACATTATTTTGCCGCAGTTCAAAGGAATGTTCTCTATGTATCTGTTAGGTTCATCTGATATAAAATATAGTTCAAGTCCACCGTTTTCCTGTTGACTTTCCGTCGGAATGATCGTTCTGTTGGTGAGAGTGGAGTACTGAATTCCCTCATTATCGTATGGTTGTCTGTTTCTTCCTTCAGAGTGTTAGTATGTGCTTACCACACTGAGGTGCTCTGATGGTGGGGACGTGTATTTATGAGAGTTATATGTTCTTGATGACTGACTGCTTTATCATTATGTAGTAACCTTGTCTCTTGTTACCATTTTTGGCTTTAAGTCTCTTTTGTGTGGTTAAGCATAGCTACCCCTGTTCTCCCATTTTCCACTTGCTTGGAGTATCTTTTCTCATCCCTTCACACTGAGCCTTTGTGTCCTTAAAGCTGAAGTGAGTCTTCCACAGCAGCATATTGTTGGGTCTTGTGTTTTTTTTATCCTCCAGACACTCCATGTCTTTTGATTGGAGCATTCAGTCCATTTACATTTAGAGTGGTTATTGATCAGCGGGGACTTTTTAATTCTATCTTATTGTTTTTCTGGCTCATTTTTAGTTTCCTTTTCTTCTTTAATTACTGATTTCCTTTGTAATTTGATGGCTTTCCAGTGATTTATTGAATCTGCAGGTCAATCGGGGGGGGGGGTGGGCTATAACCACCTTAACCAAGAAGTCTTCCAGTCCATGAACACAGGACATATTTCCATTTATTTAGGTCTTCTTTTACTTCTTTCAGTGGTATTTTATGGTTTTACATTATATAAGTATTAAACTGTTTTGTTAAATTTATGCCTAAGTATTTTATTCTTTTTGGTGCTAATATAAAGTGAACTGTTTTCCTAATTTAGGGGTTGTTTATTGCTAGAGTGCAGACATATAACTGACTTTTGTTTTTGATCTTATACCCTGTAACCTTGCTGAACCTGTTTATTAACTCTAAATTTTCATGGATTCCTTAGGATTTTCAATGTACAAGGTCATGTCATTCACAATAGAGATATTTTTACTTCTTCCTTTCCAGTCTGCATGCTTTTTATTTCTTTTTCTTGCCTAATTGCTCTGGATAAAACCTATAATACAATATTAAGTGGTGATGGCAGACAGTGTTTAGGGAAGAGTCAGTCAGTCCTCAAATCCTGACAGTTTTACCTCAGTGTATTTCTTTTTTTTTCTCTTATATACATGCTTACAATCCATGCCCAGGTTTAGAACCTCATCATTTCTTGCCTGGCTGGCTCGTAAGACCTTTAGGACAGGTTCTATGTGCATTTACTTTTGTAACCAAAAAAAGTTGCCTTCATTAAACACAATCAAAGAAAGCAGCAGCAGCAGCTCTGGTGATAAACATGTAAGTGTAAACATCAAAAACCAAAACTAAAACCAACCACACCAGAAACAGCAGGAAGAGTAGGGAGCAAAAACACCAAGGCGGTCTCCCAGCACAACAGTGCGCCGAAGCCCAACCCAAGCCCGTGGAGGAGAGGCGGAGGAACCGGCTGGAGGGGCCTGGGCTCTGCCGCGCCGTGCGCCTGCCACTCCCAGCAGCCCCCCTGCATGAAGCAGCCGAAACGCTGGATACAAACACATTTTTAAAAAAGACTCTGTGAAAACACTACTGAGATAGGAGGGAATAATACATTATCAAAATGACCCGGTAGATTATTTTTACAAATAAAAACATTATTTTTAAGAGTATGGTAAGTTCACTACATTTTTATATTTTTCACCTATTACTTGCATAGATCCTTCTCTCCCCGCCTTCAGTCTCTGTCCCCTCTCTCCAACGCCTGCTCCAGAGTGAAACACGAACTTTCCCCCTCAGCTTCCATCTGCTCACGTCACTACTCTGATCACAAACTTAAGACCTCTGAGGTCCCCTACTCCCTCCAGGGTCCCATAAAAGCCTCTGCGCAGATGTAACAGGAAGCGTGCATCTGATTTTCCAGATCCTGACCTGACTTTCCACCACAAACAGCCGCCCCCACCTCCCGATTTCCCGCCGCCAACGACAGCCCCCTCTGGATTTCCCACCACCACTGACAGCCCACACCAAGCTCTCCTTACCGTCAGGCAAGCGCAGGCTGCTGCCTTCTGCACCCACCTCCATCACGTGTCCGTCTTTCTCTCCTCCCACACGGGCTGGGGCGGAATCTGAGTTACAAGCGACCACGCCCAGATAAAACGCCACTTCTCACTCCCCAGGGCAGCCGAGAACACAGCATCCCAGACTGCGTTACGTCATCTTCTACGCACGCACGTGCCCATCCTTCCTGAAAGATGATGTCTGCCAACTGAACTGACACACGTGGCACGGGAGGAGAAATGGCGGTACTGCGATTACGCGGGAGTGGTTTTCTTTCTGAATTGTTTAGTTGTAAAGCATCGCCACCTGAAAAGGGTTTACAGCTGACTTGGGAAAGAAAGGTGGAATAAGCAAAATAATGGGGCAACAGAAGCTCACCTGGTGGTTTTTAGCCGTTTTCTACCAGTGGTTTGTAACGTCAATGCAGTAGGTTGTGACAAGCACTTAAAACACAAAACAGAAAACACGAGCACACCGCACATGCTGAGGGGAGCTTCTAGTCTCGGCACTGTTGTTTCAGTTTTACACACACTCACACCCCTAAAGGCACATAAACAAATTTCTGTAAAAAGATCATAACATAATGCATTTTGTCCTATGGGTTTGGTCAAAATCCTTGGAAGTCAGTGAGTTAACAGTTCAAGGACACAGACCAGAAAATCAGCGCTATGGTAAATAAAGAGAGACATCAAGGACATAAGGACAAATGAAGAAGCTCGAGATGGTGATGAGCTGTGCTGGGCCCCGCCCGACGGGGAAGCAGAGGTGGGGGGCTCCCTGCAGCCGCCCACACTCAGTGCTTCAGTGGTTTAGCTAAAGCTTCGGTGACTTTCCTGTCGCTCAGGAGTCCTGGTCACGAGCAAATGCCGGACGTGAAAGTCGTTCAGATGACCTTGGACGGCACCAGTGTCGTTGCCTCGACCGGACGGGGTACCAGGGTCACAGTGGGTATTATCCCTGAGGAAGCGGGGTGAGGGTACGTGAAGACGATGTTTGCAACTTACGGCTAAACTATTTCAAATAAGAGGTCATGAAAATCATCAGGGTGGGAGCACTCTGTGGCCTCCTGGGACCAGCGGCCGCCGCTGTCCACCACAGCGAGGGTGCCTGCCCCTCCCCGACGCTGGGGGCAGCCAGCCGGCCGGCTCGCATCTCAGAAGCGCCCGTGCAGTCGCTCTACTTCAGGCCTGTGCCGGACAGTGTTCGCCCAAGTCTTTTTATATACTTCTTTATTCCCTTTTATTTAAATTCCACATAAGACGGGTTCATATCGTAGAGGACGTCCTCAGTTTTAAGAGGGGAAACGAGTTAGAAACCGTGTTACGAGACACATGTCAGCTGTCATCTGACTTACAGACCTCCCCCCGCCCGCTTCCACTTAAAGGCCTGAGCAGAGTGAGAAGGGCCGTGTAGCCCGTGCTCTCGCTTAGGTGGGAAAAAGTTACTGCTGAAACTGTATAAATCACTTCAAATATTGTTTGATTTTTTGCTTTTAAGTGTCTGAGTTTTTCTAAATATCCTGAGAAAGTCTGGTTCACTTTTCACTCTCCATTAATCAGCAAGTATTTCAAACCTTCCCTGAGACCTTGAGAAATACACGCATGTGGACAGTGACTGCATCGTCACTCAGTCAGGGATCTGAAGACAGTGTGTGTGAAGAGAGCCACAAACGGGGGCCCGCATTCCTGCTAACCACATGCACCGCACATTGACGTGTGAACAACTCCAAGAGAAAATGCCCTCAGACACGAATAAGCTGGTCACGGAAAGCTGCCACAGGGCCACGAACCTGCTGTAACGGTGCTCAGGAAAGCGGCTGTGGGTGCATTTTTCCAGGGACTCGGGCCTGGAGAACGGCTGCCCTCCCGGAGCAGGGATCAGCCTCACACACAGAGGTGCCCACCTGCTCTAATCGGTCCCTTTGCCGCACCTGCTCTAACCCACCCTACGTGCGGGATGAAGTCATCTTTCCCACCCACTATTTTTATCACTTACAGCCCCTCTTCCGATAATCATGTGTGACACGGACCATAGTAAAGGACAAGAACACTTCACATTTGGTTTGTGCTCACCGTGCCAGGCGCTGGACTAAGTGCTTCCGAGGTGCACTCTTTCATTCCATCCTCACAACAGCCAGGTGGGTCAGAGACCACCCTTCCAGAGGGTCTGAGTCCAGGGCCCTGCACCACATCGTGCCAGCAGCGTCCACCATATGGAGGTCACCTTCCCCTGGGGAGGGGAGCCCTCTGTCTCTCATGCTGGTAACCCCTACCTTGAACTCCAGCTTCAACAACCTGTCCACACCTGACTTCCTCCCTCTGGCCTTCATAATATGAGTACACGGCTCTTTATCCTGGAATGGGCTCTCCAACACACGTACTCTCTTTCTTTCCGATCACAGATCAAGCCCGAAATATTCCACTGAAACCGTGGACAAAACGAGGATGCGTAACTTCTCCATCATCGTTTATCATGATTGTGAGAGTTCGAGCCCCTGAACCAGTCAAGGACATGAGGGACACAGACACACTGAAAAGGGGCAGCACAAGCACGATTTATGTATGGTGGGAGAGGTAACATGTATGTGTGCAAATATGTGTTTATACAGAGAGATGTGTCTGGAAAACCTCTAAGATCCAGAGGCCAAGTATCAAAAACAATGAAGTGTTCATTAAGGATGCCAGCCACCAAATGAACAAGTGAGAACACCGAACTGTCTTTGTACCGATGGTAACCAGACAGAGACGGTGGGGAGGGGGTGACAGACCCACTCACAACAGCCCCCCAAAATCATAAAACAGGAATACGTTTAGCAAGATGTCTAAGGTGCGTGTCAGAGGAACACAGCACAGAAAGACGGTGCAACAGAGCAGGGGCATCCGTGGAGAGTGGGGCATGGCATCCCTGCTGCAAACAAAACAAAAAACAACCGACCGTCAAAAAAAACTCCACTAATGGCTGTCCAGCCCGGGCAGGAGGCCTGAAGTGAGTAGACCACAAGTCTTCCATGTGAAACTCAGCCTCTCACAAAGGAGGCCTTTCCAAATCAGCAGGGAAAGTGGATTTTTCAAAAACCAATTAGAAAAAGTAAAAGCCAGTTAAGATTCCATAATGCTTTTGTTTCTGATGTTTACAACAGTAAATAGTTTGAACTAAATAAATATTACTGGTCACTGTGTGCTGATCAATGCATGCTACCCATTCAACTGTTTTACAGATTACCAATTTCTTTTATATGTTTTAAAAGTATTTATTTATTCCAAGTTGATTGTTTAAATTATGCAAACAGCCTCATCAGCCACCTAACAGCTGTCCATCTTAGACCTTCTGATACTTGTTGTATCTGCTGGATATTTAGTTTGTATAGTTTTTTTTGCTTCTATGTGTATGTTTTTGTGAAGCATTCACAGGGATTAAGTTAAAATAAAACCGAGAGACATCTTGAAAAAAAAATCTCATACTTACACTGTGATAAACTTAAATCATCAAAGATGTAAAAGTTAAAAATAAAACCATAAAAGTACTAGAAGAAAATATGGACAGAAGTGTAAATACTCTCAGGCCAGCAAGCTCTTTTCAAGCGTGACAGGAAACAGCAAGAACAGCCTGACGAATTTAACTCAGAGCCACCACCACCATCCAGCAAACCAACAAAAACACGACATTCCGAAGGTTAGAAATTACACAAGTTGGAAGATAAATAACAAGATGGGGGATTTATTACAAAATGGATGAAAGATTAACATCCCTACAAAAATAAGATGAACATGAGAAAATGACGAAAAGTAATTTACCCCTCGCCCCCATAAAGATGGAAACATACCACAAGGAAGACGTTGATTTTACTAGTAATAAAATAATTACGAGCAAAAATAAGTTACAGTATTTGTGGTCTATCAGGCTGGCAGAAATTAAAGTCAGATCAGGGTTGTCAAGGGAAAGCGATCTGATTTAACTCTGCGGCGCGCTCTGGGAATCCACTGCCAGGGCCCCACCCTCGGGGTGTATTTCACGAACAGAGCATCGGGTGCACACCGGTGCACGTGTCCATGGGGCTGCCTGCAGTCCTCCCAGGGTCTGAAGAGCGGGTTCAGAACCTCGAATCTGAGTGGGGCTGGGAGATCAGGACTGGGGGGCAGCTCTCGGGGCAAAAGGACGGACAGCACACAGGGAACCCCTGCGGGAGGGGGGCCGCAGCCCCCTGCGGGCCAGCTCAGCACACTGTCTGCCCTGCGTGTGGCTGGCTCAGACAGAGACCCTCGGGAAACGTTACAGAGACAAAAGACAGTGGGGACCTAAGTTCTCAGCTTCCACACAGAATTGCAGGCATCCTGCCTCTGCGCTGCCTGGAGTGTCAGGATTGAACACACACACGCACACGCATACACGGGAGAACCACCCCCAACCCTGCAAACAGCGTGGAAACCCCGCAGCTCCCGCTCCTCTCGGCCGGGCCCCACAGGCTGCCCCCCCAGCTCCAGCAGCGCCGTCCGCCCCGCGCTACCAGGGCCACACAACACTCTGGGATCCCACCTTCTGTCCTCTTCTCCCCACTCTGCTTTCTGAAATTCCACTGTCAGCAAAGCACCTGTACTGTCATCTATCTCTGACCACCCCCTTCACTTTTTGTTCTAACAGAAACCGGGGTCTCAGCTGAGAATCCTACCTCCCCAGGTCCCCGGCCGTCCCACAGGGCTGTCCCCTCCGCTGGCGCCGGCGCGGCTGGGGTCCCTCCTTCCCGAAGACCCTCAGTGCTGCTCTGTCTCCACTCCCACCGAGGCTGCCCCCTCACGCACCCCCTCCGGCCCGTCCCCTTCGCTCTCCGGCATCAGTCTCTTCAGTCTTCAAAGAGCCCTCCCTCCCGCCTGTGTGTGTTATTTCTCACATACAAACTACAATGAGGGAGCGGTCCGTGCTCCCCAGCTCCAAGCACCTCCTGTTTTCTCCTGACACCCACGCACTGTCCTTTGCTCCCTCAGCTCCAAAGACTGTTCTCCCCTAGGTCACCAACGACACAGGAGTGCAGGTCCCATGACAGCTTCTGCGTGAGGCACAAGCAGGTGAAGCGCGGTGTTTCCTGGAGGGGGAGGCGCATCAGCTGAGGGGTCAGTCCCCTCTGAGGTCCTGGGAGTGGGGACGGGCCGAGGGGGAGGGAGACTGCACCTGCAGCCCTTTGGCGCTCACCGCTTCAGGCCCGGCTTGCACGGCTCACACGCAGTCAAGTGCGAAGCCCGCATCGCTCAGCTGATGCGCGTCAGCTCCCCACACGGCTGGTCCCCTGGGTCCCAAACACACGAAGTGAAAACCGCTGGAACGAGGCCTCAGGGCCCCGACACCCGGCACCGAGCTCCACGCGTCCTGCCCACACTCACGGTGCACCGGATCATGACTCACCCAGGAGTCGCCTGGGCGGAAGCCTCTGGAAATGTAAACAGCCTCAAATCTCAAAGACACACCTATATTGTTTAAAATGCAACGTTTACCTGGTAAAGAACGAATAGCCTGGGTTTTTATTTCATTATCTCTAGCCTACGTGAAATTGCAGACAGAAAAAGGGGGGGAAAAGGGCGCTGCACTCGTCATGAAAACCAGCGCAGAAGTGACAGTCAGTGACGTGGCTCCAAGCGCTTTGCTATAAAAACAGCCGGCGGTCATGTAATTTCCTCAGTTTTAAATCAGTGAAATCTCGGGCCGCAGCTGTCCCACAAACTGAAACCACATAAATTTTTAGAAAATGAGTCAATCGTGAGATTAAAGTTTCAATTTATAACACTTCTGTGTTTGAGTTACAAAGTCATAAATAAATCCAGCATGACAGAGAAGGTAAATGTTTTCTCAGTTGTTTACGCAGCCCAAGAGGAAAGGAATTTAACATGCAATTAACCACTTAGGTTCTTCTGGATGTGCACCATATGGTCTCGGTATTGGGGATAAAGACAAAAATAAATATTGTTTTGTTTAATCGAACATTTGCTTAGCAACAACAGATCCTCCAAACGGTGCCACCCGGGCACGCCTTTGCCTCCCAGGAGAGTGTTTTCATTTGTACAAGAGCCAGGGCACAAGAATAGGAGGAGACAGAGCTCCCCCAGGGGAACAACCTCCAGAGGAGAAATGGGCATTTTTACCAGATAACCTAAGCCGCATTCTCTGGAGAGAGGATGCTGAACTTCTAACCACTCTGGGGTCCAGCTGTACTGTTTAGAAGACAGTATTTTTATACACGGAAAAAAGAGACCTTTGTGCCATTCTGTGAACCAACATCCAAGCAAGTGGGAGGCAGGGACAGCCTGGTCGAGAGCAGACCTCGCATTTCCAGATCAAGACCCCCGTGAGGTCCCACCTCCTCTCACCAGGCTTGCTTTAAAAATAACTAATTGGAAAGAATCTGATCTCCTTTTAATCTGGAGGGTGGAAGTCACTCAACAGTCAGTACTTCCTATCTTGGAGTTTTATCAGTGAATCTAAAATTACAGTTTTTACAATAAAGTCGACAAGCCCTCCTGCCACCGACAGTCAGTAAGCCAAGACGCGCTCTTACACGAACAACTGTCACGGGCTGTGACCTTGCCCGTGAAAAGCTCTGAAACACACATTTAAAACTACACATATAAAAACATGATTCTTAATCTGCTCGAAGGCACAAATGCCAGGTATCTACCTGGATTTCTACCCACGCTCGCATATGTATTTTGAAGAAAGGGGAGTTCTTCAAAATGGACTGTTAAGTGAACAGGACAGAAAATAAACTCCAGCAGCAATAAACCAGGTCTTAACACCCAAACATTGTGCGCAGCAACATCGTCTCGTGGCAGGTGGCGGCGTCAGCGGCCTTCTCTGGAGACCACCGAGGAGCTGAAGCGAAGCCTGGCACAGGAGTGCCCTCCTCAACCCCCCGCCCGTCCCCGTGGCCAGGTCTGCCGGAAAGCCGGTCGGGGCGGGCACACCGGGCCAACAGCCAGGCTCGCCACTGGCAGCCTCCACCTCCCAACCGGTGAGTCAGCGGTCACTCTCCTCCGCGCACACAGTTGTGACAAGGCAGCTTCAGCTGAAGAGCCTGTTCCAAGACTCGAGCAATTTCAGGCTGGGAGCCCGCAAATGGCCTGTAAGCCATATGCTAAAGGCTTATTTATCATTCTGTTACTCGGGAAGTCAGAACTCACAGCCACAGAGAGGTTCTACAGACAACGTTCCAAGCTGCCATATAGTCAGTGTAACCCCAAAATAGCAGCAGAGGGCAAAGCACTACACTGCTGTAGCAGGAGAAACAAAAAAAGCTGTTCCAGCTTGAAGCTCTTCCCCACCCACACTGGCTGACAGTGGGTGCCCGTGGCTCCAGCTCCCCTCCCGGCTGTCCCCGGGATGTCCCCTCATCCCACCCAGCACGCTCTCCCGCTCGGCGCCGTCCCTGCCCAGAGCACACAGCATCCTCTCTCTGTGGGCGAGTGACGCCCAAGCCCCGTGCTCCGGCCCCGTGGGTCCAGTCACTCACAGGAGCCTGCGCATTCCATCATCACCTCACACTGAACCCTCCTTTGCACCCTTTGCCCCATGAAGCAGCCACGCCTCCTGCATTTGTGTCTCACCAAGTGCACCCTCCCGCACGGACGGCCCCTCAAGCCACAGGTGCCGCGCCCACTGATGCTCTGTGGCTGCCCCTCCCAGCGTATCGGACCCCTTTACTGCTTTCTGGTCATGCTCTAACTACATGGAGTTAAGTCACATGGATTTTAGTGCTAAGCAAAGAAGAACATGAAATGAGTGCAGCACCTCGCAAGCACAAGAGCTCGTGAATCAGGCAACTCTGTCAACTGGGGGACGCTCCTAGAATCGAGGCACTGCTATCATGAGTGAGCACACTGATGAACAGGGAGGTCACTCTGATCGTTACAGAGCTTCCCTCACACAGATGACCCACGCGCAGAGCAGCACCCAGCACCGGGACAACACACACGGTCAGAGTGGGCAGCGTGACCAGCAGTCCACGCCCCAGATGACGAAGCGTCTGAGACAACGGGAACTGCTGGGGTGGGGGGGTCATGAGGAAGACAGAACTTCAGCTCTTCCCTTGTCTAAGACGGGCCAGCCCCTCCCGCACACGCGTGACGGTCAGGGCCCCAAGGCCCAGCGGGCGGTTCCATCTGCTGATTCACTGGCGCTCTGCGCCCAGCACGGGCCGGAGCCCAGCACCACCACAAGTCAGACCATGCTTACTGGGCGCGCTGCGGCCTGCAGCGCACTTCCAAATCAGCTCCCCTCCCAGCGGACAGCCAGGCTGGAAGGGGATGAAGGCCGACCTTTTGGTGGCCACCACGCCTCCAGGAGAAGCAGGTGAACCTGGAGAGGAACAGAGCTGAGAAACGGGGGGACGATGTCGGGCCCGCTCCCCAGCAGCCACCTGCAGCCACACTGAGGCATCTCCATACTGACCTGAGGTCCCGAGGGACGGAGACGCAGCGTCGCCCTGTGGGAGCCCCACCACAGTCTCCCCGGTCTCTGGGCCGTGAAAACACTCGACCTTGGGGCTGGGTCTGAATCTCAGCACCGTCGCTGACTGCCCACCTGGCCACCAGCGAGACACACCATGGGGACCAGCCTCAACATGGGCCCCCAAAGTGGGAAGCCATCCAGTTACAGGGCTGTCGTGAGAGAGATTTTCCGGCAAAGCCACTGGCTAGAGTCTGGCATCTAGTCCTCAGCAAAGGGTCACGATGCACCAGCTCTCCGTCCGACAGGGCACTGGACACGGGGAGATGCCACACACGTCGAAACCCCTGAGCCAGCGAGGTTCTCAGTGCTAACTGCCTCTGCAGCGGGGATGGTCTCAGGTCACTATTCTTCTCTTTACAGAAGAACAACGCACAAAGAATGGCGCCAATGGCCTTGTTTACACCCCGCCCCCCACCGCTGGCAGGAGGGAAATAAGTACATGCGGACTGATGGCTGGGGGCGGTGAAGCGCCAGGCACCCCGAGCATCTGCCCCACAGTCGTAGGAAGCCTCACGGGAGGGAGAGGACTTCAGGGTCACAACTGGACAGACTCAATGGCACACGCAGGGTCGGAACGCCAGGCTCACCGTGTTTGGGACGTACGGCAGGCCATAGAACTTCTCCTGGGTGTCCCTGAGGATGTCCGTGGTCGACCTCCCCAGGGGATGCTGCCCATGGTAGACCTGGTCCAGAGCGGCATAGAACACCTAGACGGATGACAGTAGCTGCTGAGTCTGGTACCACTCACAGACGTCACACATGTACCAGGAGAAGAGTGTCACAGCGAGACACATTCACACACGTGTACGCGGTTTGAGATGTATTCTGTATCACATTTAAGACCATGTTAGTGATGGAAAGGAAAGCTCTCAAACTTTTCACGATTAAGGTTATTAAAGAATTTTGAACCTCCTCTATAAGGTACTCTTTATATACAGTATAGTGAGTTAAATTTGTGACCACAAAAACTACATGCATATGTATCTATTTGGACATATATATATATATATATAGGTGGAAGTATGAAAAAATAAAGTCATAACTGGTGACCCCTTGGATCTAATAAATTCTGTTTGGCTTCTTCCTGGAATCCTGATACACATCAAATGAGAAGTGACGTGGTCCAGTCCTAGCTTTGTGACCAAGGGGGCCGGGGGAGGCAGGGGCAGCAGCCCGGTGTCAGGGGAGCAGGGCTGTACAGGTATCAGGTCTGGGGCCAGGCCAGAGTCAGATCCCCAGAGCTGGGGGCAGACACCCGGCAGCAGCCACTGTGCAGGCAACCGCGGCTTTGGGAGGTGACCAGGAGAGAAGTGGACAGAGGCCATGGGAACATAATAAAGCACTAGAAAGAGTCTGAACATGAAAACTGCTGCTTAAAGTCCTACAAGCTAGCTTTTGCAGAGACAACCTCAAGTAAAGATAAAGCACTTTGTCACTGCAACAGCTGGCTTGAATATTAATGTTGTCTGACTTTCACCTGAAGCGGGAAAAGTAGACAATGTTTTACGGGAAAACTTCTGTTGTGTGGTTGTGTCTCTGATGCGTATCTTTCTGATTCAAAGATGGAATCTGTAGAGAATGTGCAGCTGTTGACTTGAGAGAAGTGAGGATTAGTCTGGATAAAAGAAAAAATTTAAATGACCTCTAACTTCTGGCTTCAACTAGATATGGAATTATGGTTCCAAATTATAAAGTCAAACTTAAACCTTTCTGAGAAAAATACCAGCATTTCCTAAATATAAATACTGCTTTCTCTAACTGGTAATCTGAACACGTACCGAACACATCTGTGTCTGTGCGAGACTCCCAGGAACGACACACAAGGGCGATGCAGGAGCCCAAGGTGCCCGCCCACATCCTGCCTACATTCCAAATGAATAAATTATTAGGAACTGAAATTTTTAAATTCTAACCTCAACTAGGGTGGGGGGTTTTTTGCCCCAAACTATAAACAAATCAGAATTCAGGCACTTCGTTCCTTCAGTTATGCCTTTCACAAATGAGAGACATAAACCTAGAATGACCTTCTAAAAAAATTATCAAAACAGCAAAGTAAGTTAAATGTGCATCTGTTTCTTGCTGATTTGCTGATGAACCAAACAACTGTAAGCTTGAGCCTAGCTCCCCCCACCAACTCCCCAGGGGTCATGCCTGCTGGGGATCAGGAACCTTAGGGCCACAGAAGAACAGGGGCTGTTTTTAAAATAATGCACAGCAAAAAAATAAAACAAAACAACAAAAAACCCCCACAATTTTTAAAACACTGTTTATACCCACTTAGAAATCTGAAACAATTCATTCTGTGCCCACCTGTCTGTTCCCCCTGCACAGAGGACCATAGTGTGAAGGGACAGCACCCAGCAGCTCCCGCGGGAACTGCCTAGTCCCCCCTCCCTCAACCTTTCAGCCTCTCTTCGCCCCCCTTCCCTCCCTTCTCCTCACTCTTTCTGGAGGGTGGGAGGACTGGAAGGCCAGTTTTCCGTCTTAACAGAAAATCACTGGAGTAACTAACACGACACAGGCCTCTGCAAAGTGGGACAGCTTCCACTGCAGACAGAGGCAAATCAGACACTTCTGCCAAGTGACGTGAGCCTTCTCAAGTAATTCAGAAATCCTTTTTCGGGGGGAGGCTCTAGCTCAGTGGTAGAGTGCACGCCTAGCATGCACAGGGTCCTGGGTTCAGTCCCCAGTGCCTCCACTAAAAATAATAAATAAATAAACTTGATTGCCTCCCCCCACCAAAAAATAAAAAAAGAAATCCTTTTTCAATTGCGTGAGACAGAAACACTGAAAAAAGTAAACTCATGGTTTTATCTAAACCATGCATTTTTTTCCACTGAAGTGTGTATTTCAAGGCACACAAAAGCCAGAGCTCATTCATTACTTTCTAGAGGCTGAACTTTACAAAACTCTAAGGTGATGAAACAGTGGCTACACTTCTGAATGAGCAACTGGGTCGTTACAAAAAAAAGCGACTATTGCCTGAGGCGAAGGATGGGTGTCTGGGCTGTGTCCGCATCACTCTCTGGGCCTGGTGGCGAGGCAGAAGTCCACAAATGGACTCAGAAATGACAAATAACCTAGACGTCCAGCACCATGTGGCCCCGTCATCCGGACGGTTTACAAAATGTTCCTAGTCTTTATCTGGAAACCTGGAAACTGGCTTTTGAAAATGACAGAAAACTAATGATTATTGTTTAAATTTCACATCTAATAAAAACACAAATTTATAAAAAGACATAATTTGAGTCAAAATATGTAACTTGGTTGCTGAAATGTACGACTTAGAAGTCATGGAACTTTCCCAAGCTCTGACTTTCCCGACGGAAGACAGGAAATAACCTTACGTGACACCTGCTCCCTAAGAAGAGCCAGAGGACTGAATGAGTCACAGTCAAGTTCTTTGAACTCAGATGAAAGATGTTTTAGAAACGTAATTATTGTAATAAATGCACAGCACGGGCAAGAATTTCAAGGCGTGCACTCATGCTGAATAAGCACGCTGGGAGAGCTCAGAACAGAGGCGCGCACGCACCTGAAGCTGCATATCGGCCGCGGCGCACAGCTTTTTGGATTCGCAAAGACGAGACACCATGCTTCTGGGCAGCACCTTGAAAACAGAAGGACGCACGTGTGAGTAAACTGAGCAGTCACTGCACTGTGTGCTTTTGAGGCTGGAAGGTAAAAAATAATAGAATTTCACTATGGTTGAGAGATAACTTTGAAGTATTTTCATTGACAAGATAAAGGATGAATGCATCCCATTTAAAAAGTGCTTAACTGTCAAGCAGGAGTTTGCACATGAAAACACAGGCGTGTGGGCAACTAAGACACTGGCCTTCACCTTTAAGAGCCTCGCTACCACCTCAGGAAAGCTTAGTGCCTCTTCTGCTCCTCTGTTACCAACGGAAGCCGGGCAAGTGCTCCGCTGGCCTTGAAGAGCAGGCCGTGACTGGCGACAGGAGGCGGGAGCACGTCAAGAAGTGACTACAGGCCAGGGTGCCGCCAGCACCGCCGCTGCCCCACGTGCCCGCGCATGCCCGCAACAGTGACTGCGCCTTCATCTCCAACCTGAAAGAGGCAGGGCTTGGACATGGAGCACAGCCACGTCCCCACACCACGAGGCTTCCTCCCCGAGACCAAGCAGGTCTGATCGTGCGACACTGCGCACTCTCTCAGAAGCAGCTGACAGTGCAGCTGCAGAGGCACTTCAGTCAGCCTCAGTCTACTTTAACATCGGTAATATTGGGGCCAACCGAAGACAGCTGCCATCCGACACAACTCCACTTATGATCTAAATTAAGCTGAAAGCCTGGCGAAAGAGAAACAAATCATGTCAGAGACCTACGGAAGGTCACTCTGCGCTACGCTCGTATAAACGGACCACCAGCGAGCGTCAGTGTGAGCTGTCTGCTGGGAGGGGAACCAGGCAGTGTGTGTGTGCGTGCGCGGTGGCGGTGAGGGGGGCCGACAGCAGACGCAGAGGGATGGGGTGGTGGGAGAAGTTTGAAAAGACAGAAAATATTTCCCCCTTTTTTTTAATTTGCATTCTTTTTTATTGAAGTATAGTCAGTTTACAATGTTGTGTCAGTCCCTTTTTTTTAAATTAAAAAAATGAAAAATAAAATAGAACGGTTCTCTGAAGCCATTTATATCCCTTAACAAAGGCTGATTATTCTGACCAGGGTTTGAGAGCATGAATGCAAACTTATTTCAAAGCATTTACTGAATGAACTTTCTACTTCAGAGACTTTACCCCCTGGCCTGAGTTTCTTTTACCCAAACACCTGCAGTTTTGGTCTCTAGCAGCCCTCAGGGTCTGAAGGAGCCCTGGTTTGAAGTCAGCTGGCTTCTGGGCTTCCCGAGGGGAAGGCGCCCCGCCGCACACAGCAGCCAACCCCGGGTTCTTCTGCCAGGAACGGGAAGGGGATGACCGTGAAATTACGCACGTAAGGAAATGCCCCGATGCCACAAAGAGGTGAAGCACTGCAGGAATTCAGACGATGGCGTTTTTTCAGTGTCTGAAAGACACTCACCCTCTCAGTTAGTGACGCCCCCGTATGACTGTGGGGAGGGCACTGCTAGTTCCAAGGTCCACTCCAGCCATAAAGTGTAGGCAGGAACCGAAGGGCACCCCCAGCGACAAACAGAAGACGGGTGGAACTGTCGTTTCTGCCATTAGAACATAATGATGCCCACAGCTAACTGCGGCGACCTAATTTGTCCTAACGTATTTTGAGAATTCAATATGAGTGTTTCCACAATTATATTTGTTCTCTGTTCAGAAACAAAAATGCAGTGCTGATTTCTGAAGAACGGGGATGCGGTTCCGTGTGACTGAACCCGACAGCACAGCCGGCCAGCAGCAAACGCCAAGACTCCACGCGGCCCCCAAAGACCCACCGAGGTCCCGGGCAGCAGGGGCGCCCCCACCCTTCGTCCCGCTGGAAGCTGAAAGCCGTCATCATCTCTAGCGTCTGGTTAACATACTCATCCGAATCCACTGATGTATCTGTGGCTCAAATGTGAGTTTCTGGAGCCCCAACCAGACTCCGCGGGGCGGTCGGCTGACATGGTGTGATCTGGAAGCTTCTTGGAAATACCTCCTCTCAAGCCGCTCCCTGCCCACTGGCGGTTTCTGTTGCTGCACATTTGCTTCCTGACCGCAGGCAAGCCTCTCGTATCCCGCCTCCTCATTTGTAAAACAAGGATAAAAACACCGCTACCAAAAACCACTACGAAGATTCAGTGAGGTGACAGCTGTTCAGTCAACTTGTCTAAAGTACGGGCCGATCTGAAGAAATGTCAGTCTCGGCTCGAGCACGTGTCTAGATGCCACTGCTGCTGTGTCCACACGGGCAGGTGTGTGACTGGGACGACGGCCTCCTCCCCTGCCACGGAGTCCTGGCCTGGACCACAGGTCCCCCGGCGCCCCGCAGCACAACTAACCCTCCTGTGAGCCCAGCCTCGCAAGGAAGAAGGCCGTGTGTGCTATCTTCTCGGGATAGACAGCCGCGGGGCTGGCTGACCGTGCACAGGAACAGAAATATTAAAATATTAATAGATTTTCTTCTATTCAGAAAGCACATTTTGGGTTAGATTTTTGAAATCCCGTCAAAATTGCAAGTGTTTTAGTGAAGTTGGCATCACTGGAATTCTCTGAACGTTTCCCCGGAAGCTTAACTTGAAAGCAGGAAACGTCATCCGTGTGCCAGACGCCTCTCACCCGGCCACCTCGCCAGCCTGATGGAAACACTGTTACACGAGGAGTTTCGGCCTCCAATATGATGGAGCCAAGTCACTGTGATAAAATATCTGGTTTATTTACACCACTGAGGAAGTGCATTACGGTGGAAGAGTCAAGGCACCCTCTGGTACAGCCCGTTCCCCCACCCCTGGGAATCCCTGGGAAGGTGGTGGATCAAAAGACACCAGCTTGCTGAGACGTGGTCATCCAAACCAGATGAGGCTTCAGAGGCAGGAAGCCAACAAAGCCCCGAGCCACCCAGCCCCCAAGTCAGCAGCTTCCCCTCACCACTGGACCCGAGCAGCCGAGCCCTGCCCGGCACATGTCCCCAGCGGGCCAGCAGCTGGGTTAGGCGAGTCTCAGGCCACCGGCCTGGTCGCTGATCGGTCATCTGGGCAGCAGATCATCGACACAAGGAAAACGCTGCCCAGGCCCAGAGACAGAACCTCGGCTCTAAACCCACAGCAAGTAATATCGCACCTGACTTCCTTGACTTGTAGTGGTTTTCCAACAAGCTAAGATGATACAAGATGAGACCCTTCGGGAAAGCTGACAGGGTGTCCCAGGCGTGCCACGGTGCAGACGCAGAAGTCACGTGGCTTTCAGAAAGCTTCCCAGGGCTCAACCTTGAACCTTTCAAGGTGTGACAGAGATCTAGCTTCCATTTGCTGAAACAATTCCAGTCACACCTTGTTTGTACTTTGCACGTATTATTCAATTTGACTGACCAGAAATTTTGACGGACGTGTGGAGCTACTGGTTTTTAATTTCTAAGTGCCTGATTTGTATTTTCTATAGAAGAGCAGGAAGCCTCAGGCGAGCTCTGTGACTGAGGCAGGCCCCCTGCGTTGGTGCTGTGGCCGGGGCGGACCCGGCTCTGCCCCGAGTGCAGCGGTCCTGTCTAGACACAACTGAGACGCATTAAAGCTGAAAATAGGAAAAGTTTCAAAACAACGTCAACTTGCCAGAATGAAGCTCGTGCCGGCTGCACTGTAATTTTTACCTTCAATCCTTACTCATCCCTCCTGGAGAAAATGACAGAAGATTGATTACGAGCCTGTATGTCTCCTTGGAAATAGATCTTACGCAATTTTAGCCTCGGGCTGCCTGTCACAAACAAAGGCCACAAACTGAACCTCATAATGATGCACCGTAACGGCTCCAAAACGAGAGCGCCACCGCTGTCCCGAGAGCACCTTCAGTGGAAACAGGTCTGCTCTTTTGTGAGACGTACTGTGTAAGCCGACTTCCTACGATACTGAGGGGTTTTTAACCAGGAAAAACTGGAGAAAGAAAACCCCCACGATGCTGTAACACTGACGTCCGCAACTCTGACGGGACCTGGAAGTTCTGACGTGACACTAACGGACCCACCGACCCCGCTGTCACTGCGGTGACCTCTAGCAAACTGCTCAGCCTGTCTGAGCCTGTTTCTACAACGGTGGGTGACTATGTGCCAGCTTCACACATTGCTGGACAATTAAATCAGGAAAAACACAGAACAATAGATGTTACTTTCCGCTACTTACTGTTTGATACGTATTTTGTAGTGGCTAATGGAGGAGGGGCAGGGGTATGTGGACATCTCTACATTCCCCCTCGGTTTTGCTATGAACCTAAAACTGCTCTAAATAGAGTGTTAATAGTTTAAAAAAAAACACAAAAGTAAAGGGAAAGAATCATGTCCATCACCCTAGTGGAAGCCTTACAGCTCGACTTTGGCTAGATCACAAAAATTAGTTATGTACCCAAGGCCTAATCTAATGAAAAGGCTGGCTTAACAGAAGTGCATGAAACCCCAAGCCCAACAATGAGGCAACACACGATGAACTCAAGCCCCAGGCCACTTCCAGAAGCTGCTGACACGCTAGGCCGAGAACCGCACAGCGGTTCGGCGTAGACAGCTAGACGGCCACACAGCAGCGACAGACGACAGACAGCTCCTCCGCAGGGGCTTGGAAGTGCTGCGCGGCGCCTCTGAGCAGCGCCCTGGTCGGAGGGGAAGTGACGACGGAGACAGAACGTTAGACACGTGTCACAACAGAACTGCGGCCTGCGGTTAAAGCGCTGCTCACACCGTGCGCGGTCTGCAGCACTGACGCGTAAGCCCGTATGGCAGCGAAGACGAACTCAATTAGCTCTAAGCGTCCACCTTAGAAACGGGGGGCGGGGGTACAGCTCAGCGGCAGAGTGTGTGCGTAGCATGCACGAGGCCCTGGGTTCAACCCTCAGGACCACCATGAAAGAAAGAATGAATCGGAAGAAAAGAAAAAAGCGGGAGGACAAAACACAAAAGGAGAAAGAGCACAATCAGAAAACAGAAATGAATGACCTGAAACAAACAAAACGCTGAGGACAGCAGAGCTGGCACCAGCCCTGTGCCAGTGCTACCGAGCCCAACACTCGCCTTCCACCACGGTCGCCAGAGGGAGGAGCGAAAAGGACGCGAGCACAGACGTGGCAGGCCTTGAAGGGGGAGAGAATGCCACAGACAGCTTTATGCCCGTGAACTTGAAACCTGGACTAAATGGATAAATCTCTAGAAAACTACAAGTGAGCAAAACCTCAGAAGACAAGAAGGCCAGGGACCCGTGATACTGAGGAAGCCAGTCCTTTAAAACTCTTCTCACGGAGAACATGACGGACCCAGGATGGTTTCATAAGTTAATTCTGACACTTTCAAGAGACAGATAACTACAGTCTCATACAAGTGCTCGTAAGGGACAGAAGGCGCTCCCCACAACCCACCTCGTGAAACGGAACACACTTACTGCCAGCACCAGCAGGAGCGAGAGGACCCGGAGAACCCAAGCGAGTCTCTCATCAACACAGATGTGAAAACCACCCCCAGCACGCAGTGGTCACTGAAGCCAGCGCCGTATGAACCAGATACCAGAGAGTTAAGACCCAAGTCCTTCATGGCGGAACCCGAGGTGCCCGACGTCAGAGGCAGCATTCACAGCTCTGCTGGAGGGAAGTGACAGCCACCCAGCCGCCTCCAGAGGTGAAGACGCGGTCTGAGAAGACGCAGGAGCTCAATGATCAAAAAAATAAAAAAACAACTTAGCAAACTAGAGCAGGAAGGAACTGCCTCTTCCTGACACCTTCGCCAGACCTGCACCGCAGACACCTCTCTGCAGCCTGAACCGTTAGAGACGTTTCCTTTAAGAATCAGGATAAAGGCAAGTAACAACCACGTTCCAGCTTCCGTTCGACACCAGCACTGTGCTGCCGGTTCTTGGAAGTGCCCGGGAGGACGGGATGAATAAAAGACCTGTGAGTGGGAAAGGAAAACCCGGCATTATCTGCAGCAGAAGCAACCTGTAAGCAGGTTGTTAGAATTAGTAACAAAAGTCCGCCAAGGTTGCTAAAAATAAGATATTAATATCCAAAAAAAGGATTAACTGCACATTTAAACACCAGCACAAACAAGAAGAAAACGTAATTTTTTAAAAACATACATTTATAAAACTATCAGAAAGGGAGGGCACCCAGTACTGAAGCTCATACAAGTCAAGCAGGACCCTCTAGGAGGAGATTTTAAGACTTCCTGGAAGACCTCACGAGCGGAGAGACGTGTCGTCCTCGTGGTTGGAAGACTCCACGTTCAGAGATGTCGGTTCTCTCTCCCCAGACTGACCTACAGATTTAACGAAATCCCCACCAAACTCTTATCACAGGTTTTCAAGAAAAGAGAAAAGCTGATTCTCTAAGGTGCACAGGAAAGAAGACAAAGGCCCAGGAGGTGAGAAGAAATTTCCCAAGAGCCAATCCAGACGAGCCCCATCAGATGCCAAGACCCAGAACAAGGTGGCAGCAAGGAAGGCGGCTGGGCCCTGGCATCAGGACAGACAGACACCCGCAGGACAGAGTGAGGGGCCCCGCGAGCAGGCGACCGCACGCGCGTGGCCACCGGGCACACGTCCCTCCAGGATTCGTCAGTTACCACGCCCTGGGGTAATTCCACCCGCGGGAGATGGGGCAGACCTGCAGAAATGCCAGGGAGGATGAGATGCCTTCATTTTCAGACACTGACCTGAGGCCTGTGACAAGATCAGTAATCCAGGGCAGGGACAAAAAGCTCCCGCCCCCACAGGAATCAGGGTCTTACAGGTAAGAGAGAAAGAGGGGGAAGGTCCAGGGCTGCACGTAATCCAAGCGTCCGGGACATCTCCCCACAGTACACGCAGGACGGGGCTCAGGGACCGGCTTCAGCCCGCGTATCGGGGTGCTCGGCACGCTCACCTTCGGAGCAGGGGCCAAGACCATCTTATTTCCTTGAAGCCAAAACCTCAATTGTTAAAAAAAAAAAAAAAAGCTCCAGTGATTTTCTCTGTCAGCAGGCGTCTTACACTAAGGCCAGCAGAGCACTGACAAGATCCCGGTCTCAGGTTTGTTAAAGTATGAAAAAGAGCTGCACCATCTACTAAAATTAACCCAGCATGATTCAAAGATCTAAACATAAGACAGAAAACTATAAAACTCTCAGGAAAAAACTTAGGAGAAAAGCTTTACAACGTTGGATTTAGTGATGACTTAGATGTGAAACCAAAAGCCAAAGCCAACAGAGGAAAAAGCAGGTGGACGGGGCTGCACTGAAATTCACCGACATTTCTCCAAAGATAACACGGACACGCAACAAGCAGGGCGTCGGTGTCACCGGTCACCGCACGGCGCGGATCGGAACCACGGCCACATGCGCTTCTCGTCCGCCGGGGCGGCAGCTCCCGCCTCCACAACCCAGACGAGAGAGACTCTGACCCGCGCTGCAGCGTGGATGGACCTTAGAAACACCGTGCCGGGTGGAGCAAGCCAGTCACTCACGATTCCACTGACACGAGGTCCCCAGAGCCGTCAGATCCGCCGGGACAGAGGAGGGGGGAGAGGAGGGGCGCAGTGTTCCACGGGGACAGTTTCAGTTCTGCAGGGTGAAAAGCGTTCTGGGGGTGGAGGGTGGTGATGGGTGTCACTGAACACAGGGACTGTAACTGGAAACCATCTCTGAAACATGGTTAGGTTGGTCTGTTTCAGGCTAGCTGTGCTTTACCAAGACTGAAAGGAGCTGCCTATTACAACATTTAAAGGACAACAAAGTCCACGCTTCCAGAAGTGAGCCTGCTGGGGCCACTGACAGAAGCCTCGTGCTCACTGGGAGCAGCTGGGCAGGGGCTGGTCTGAAGGCCAGAACCACACGCACGAGAAGACCGACTGTGGCCCCGTCGCTCAGACACCACAGGCCCCGGGACGCAGCCTGGGGCGGCGTGAGGCCAGGGGCTCCCGCAGACGGCCGATTCACGTCAAGTTCATTACGCCTAAGACCTGGGTTTTTTCACACGAGCTGCCACCAAGTCTGTGCTTCCCTATGCTTGCGCTGTTGATTGGAAGATAAATCTACAGCTTTGATGTTGTAGTCAAGACGCTTCTGAATCTCAAGTGAGCACCTCTGGCGCCAGTGACAGCCGTGCACCTGGACTCTGACGGGCGCACCTGTGACCTCTGGCGCCTTCGCCACGAGCAGCCCCTGGCCAGCGCGCTCCAGCTCAGACGAGATGCTTTCGTGTTAATGCCACCGCGATGCTATCCTTACTCTGAGAACTCGCTGGAATGCGCCACGAGATGGAGAAAAGTTCCTTTCCTGACGTGCAGCGGGCCGTCCTGCTGCTCCTCTCTCGGGCTTACGTGTTATTTACTTACAGACTCAGATTCTAGGGAATTAACTCCTGTCCTTAGGCTAGGCTGCCCTCAAAATGAAAACATCAAGCCACTTGGTGCTTAACTGGCGACAAGAGGAGGCAGGCCCTCTGGGACGCGCAAGGCATCTCCTCTCGTGCCTCCGGCGCTCTCCAAGCTCTGCGGAGGCACAGGGTTATTTCACTCTCTGGAGGCTGTCTGCAATCCCCTCAGCCCCGCGGACGTGCCTTCGGAGCCTGAGACCTGAATTAATTCACGGCAGCACGCTAATTCCTTCCTGCTTCTCATCTCCTTTCCTGTGAAGTATGGCTTTGGGCAGTATCTTTCCTTGAAGCCACCTTGCTCAAAGATCACTCTTCTTACTGAAAAGCGTCGGTAGTAACACGGGATCGTCCTCTTGGGGAACTTCACGTCACCCCCGAGCAGTGCTTCCGGCGCGTCTCTGCTCTGACTGTTCTGAGCAGGTACCAAGGCGGCGAGGGTCAGCCCAAGACCCGCCATGGGCCGAGTCTCCATAATTCACGTAATTCCCAGAGCAGCTCCTGGCGGGTCGATGAACAGACAGATGACTGGACCACATGTGTCTCAGCTCTGTCATCTTAATCACTGAAGTAGATTATGATGGAGACTAATTCAGATTAGTTATCCAGAAACCCACCGATCACTCTACAGCTGACAATAACAATTAGATAAAAGTCAAGTCCAAAAAATAGAAACGGTCAATTCACATCATGCATCTGGAGATACAGTCAGAAAGTCACAAATAAATGTGATTTGGGCTCTTATTTTTCTGACTCCATCCATCCTTTCCTTTAATCCCTTTCAGTGTCCTTTCTAAAAGCTGAGCCCCAGGATGAATGTAGTAACGGCACACGACACTAAGGAAGGTGCTGTCCCCGGGGAAGCACGACCTGATGTGATGCTCCATAATCAAATTCTGAGAGAAGGAAGGGAACGCGCTTCCCAGGCAGGGGACACGGGGACGGGGCGCACAGGGAACCTGCTGTAGGGCCCGCCCGCTCCCGTGCGGACCACGCCCGGAACCGCCCAGCCCACGTTAAAGGGCAGCTGTCTGCTGTCCACCCTCGATGGGAGCCATGCCCAAAGCAAGCGGGCGGCAGGCCACCAGGAGGAGGATTCTGTACCAAGAAAGTGCGGAAGGCAGGCCGAGTTCAGCGTCCCCGGCGAGTCACAGGGGCCACCCACACCTCAGGGGACGGTGCGTGAAGTCAGCCCCCTACCTGCCCCGTCTGATAGTGTCGGGCAAACTGGTGAACCACTCGGTAGTCGTTCGCAAAGTACTCCATCAGAATAGAAGGAACCTCAGCAAAGTCCGTGGGGCACCTGGTCCCTAAGATGGGGAAGGAGAAACAAATTGGCATGCATTACATCAACGTATTTATTTTATTTTTTATGAACTCTTTTAATTTTTATTTGTACTTCTGATGAACTATGATAATCTTTTAATTTATTAAATCAATATTTTACTTCTATAAAATTATTGCACATATTTGCAGAAAAATTTAAAATAATCTCATACATTTTCCCATGTATTAGAAGTAAAACAAAGTATTTGCACAGCCGAATAAAACACCTTGTAAAGCAATGGCTCACACGCTCTACAAACAAACCTGTCTTCGGCGCTGCCGGGCTATACGTGAAGCACAGTCACAACATTCTTACAGTCAGCAGAGCATCTGAATTTAACTCACGGAATTCCCTCGCCAAATGCTGTTCTTTTTCATTTGTTTTCAAAGTATATTATTCGATCTATTAATTCCTTCTGGTAACAAGGTCAGTCCTCAGCACACAAAGCAACATTTTAAACTCAAAATTATTTAAAGCAACAAATCCTGTAAGAACCTTTTGTTGACACTATGATTCTGTCCGGCCCATCTACAGTCTTTTCAAGTATCTTCTCCTCCCCTAAAAGTGTGTGTGTGTGAAGTTAGTTAATAAACACGGAGTCAGCACTCTCCTGGGTGGTCTCAAGCTGACCTGTGTGATAAGAAGCTTAAGACTCGGAGGTGACAGCGAGGAGGGACGTCTTTGATGTCACCCGCACAGCCACACGTCAGCCTGAGACACCCCGGCTTTCTGCGGGGGGTGGGGGGTGAGGACACAGCACGGAGCGCCCCTCAGCCCCTCAGCACGCCCTCACGTCTCCTGGCTGACTCTGGACAGAGGCAGCATCCGCTCACTTCCTCACTCGCTGACTCTGCTGGGGAGATGCGCTGACTCACACGCACGGCCACCGACTTGAAGTCCACGTAAAACACAACACAACGGGAAGTGGCACAAACTCAAAGACCGGGAGCGGAGACCTTCCTGGGTGAGAACTGCTATCAATGGCGGGAAAAACGCAGGAGGGCTGGGTCAGCCTCACAGCTGAGAGGACAAGGCAGACCATCTGCCACCCACGACTGCAGACACGCAGATAAAAGGCTTTTTTCCGATTTAGAAAGAAATGTATGTTTTCAAGCAACTGTGCAGCGAAAGCCCCCTCTCCCCGGCTCACCAGTGACGTGCTGGTAACGTGTCCGGCCCAGCATGGAGTGCATGGCGTGGCCCATCTCATGGAAAAGATTCTCCATCATCCCCGGGGTGAGCAGCGTTGGCAAGTTCCTCGAGGGGCAGGGGAGGTTCAGCATGAGCACGACGACCGGGAGCTGGTAGTCCCCGTCGGCCTTCAGCCTGCCGCCGCGGACGGTGAAGTGGCAGTCCTGCGGGGCCGGGGAGCGGGCGGGTGAGCCAAGGGCCGGGCGCCCTGGAGGCAGAAGAGCCTTGCACACGTTTCACCTGAACTCCATTCTTCTGCTCACTTAGTTAGGGACACTTTCCCCCAGCACTTTTTATTTTGCTAAAATGTTCATCTTCTTAAAACACCAGTCATTCTCTGAGGCTGTGCTGATGAGTTCAGTTACTCCAAAGCCATGCACTGAGCTGAGGCCACAGCAGATGCTGGAGACGCTCACAGCAAGGGGGACGGGACACTCGTGCTTACCGGGCCCCTCCCGTGTCAGGACGACACCTTCCGCACCCATGGGCTTTGTCACTTGGACAGGACGAGCTCCAAACTGCCACAGAGCAAGGCCCTGGGAGGAGCCTTCCCGGCGCGCACGCACTCACCACTTACTCTCCACAGAAACCTGGGAGGCAGCTGTTTCGTCTTTCAGACAAGAAAACCAGCTGCGTCTTGGAAATACCGGGTCCTGTGTCCAAAGATGCAGGGCTCGGCCACCGCCTCCCAAACGGGGACTCGGGCCGAGGCCTGTGGAGCTGGGCCTCCAGCAAGGAGAAGGCACATGGGACTCAGCAGCGGTGACCCAGGCTCTGGCCCCGCCTTCCGCCCACACTGGCCACGCTGTCCTGGAGTCTGGTCCCCTTGCCAGCCTCGCCTCCACTTTGTCAAATACTAGAGCCATTGCCCAGATTCGTAAGCCTACGTCTGTTAAAACTGCTTCGGAAGTTGGGAATCACTATTTAAATATAAGGTACCCTTATTTCTACTGTACCTGACAACCTGAATTCTTGACCATTCTAATCAAACTGCCTGGAAGTGCTGAAGCTCGAGAACATGAACCTCACGTATGCCACCCAAGGAGTGAACCGCCCAGAGGCTGAGTCTGCAGTTCTGAGCCAGGTCCACTGTCAAGGATGGATGGCGGCCGAGAGCTGGAGCTCTGGTCAGAACATGTGGGTTCAAATCTTGGGACTCCTAACTGTGTGACTCCAAGCAAGTAACATCCCTTCTCTGGCTTCGGTTTTCCGGTAACAGTAGCACCCAGCTCAGAGGGGCGAGGTGAGCACCGGAAGGTGTGGTGTGGGAAGGGCTTAGAGCACCGGCGGGCACACGGAGGGCTGGGAAGTGTCAGTTGCTGTCACTGTCACGGTCACCACAACCCAGACACAGATTCACGTAGTTACTTTCACAACTTTCATCATCTTCAGATTCTACACCCTCGTTTCAAGTTTATCTATTCAGCAACCTTTTACATACCAGGCACTACAACAATGAGATGTAAAGTCCGCACAAATGAACCGACCATTCTAGAAAGACTAGCGTGTAAATGAAGCATCACCTGGTGGGGCTTGTCTGCTCGCTGGAAAAAGTCACAGTAGATGTACCCCAACAGTCCTTCAGATTCGTGAACCACGGCCTGGAAGAGACAATTTAATTTAGTGGTGAATGAGGCCATCAGAACTGGAAGAGTACAATGCACTCCTCACACGAGAGTCTGCATCTAAGACGCCCACAGCCCCGAGTGCAGACATCTCACCACTTCCTACGCCCACATCACCTCGGGGTGGCGTCCACCCCGACGTCCGCCCACCTCGCTCCATCTCTCGGTGCCTCTGACGGATTCTGTCCGGAGAGGAGACCCTGCCGTCAAGCCCTCCATCCTGACGGCCAGCCCGCGACAATGCAGCTCAGCCTGGCACGCAGCGCCCGGGGACCGGGGCTGGGTGCTGGCTGGCTGATTAGCAGCCAAATTCGTTCGATCTCAGAACGTCAAGACACACGGGCATACTAGCCACAACCCTGGAAGGCAGAACCACAATGCGCAGCATCTGCCCTGCTAAACTCAGTGACAGCACCATTCACACCCACCCCACCACCCAGCCGACGAGAGAGGCGCGGCTCGCAGGAGGGCTGGTCTCCAACTCTGCACAACTTGCGGAGAACTGAGAACTCCCTGCGCGTGTGTGTTCATTAACCCCACAAACATCCATGAGGCATCGCCGTGGTGTCAGGAACTGTTCCCGGCACGCAGGAGATGGCAGTGAACAAAATCAGCAAATGGTGACCGAGGGGCCCCCTGAGCTGGAGGACGTCTTCATCACTCGCATCTTGTCCCTGCCCCCGCCTGTCACCAGCTTCCCTTTGCAGACCACCTCTGCATTCAGTCCCTCTCCACAGCTTGTGAGGACAGCCCACAGGCGAGATGAACGCACTTCCATCTGTCCTTCCAACGCCACCTCCGCCCACTCTACAGCCGCAGAACAGCCAGGGGACACGAGCCATCCCCGCTCCTTCAAGTACAGAGAAGCGGCACAGTGTGCTCCGCACAGGGCAAGGGGAACAGAGAGCTACAGCCTGCGGATCCTCAGATCCTCAAAGCCGCCTTGGGAAAAGCTAAAAACCCTGCACCTCAAATGAAGGGCGCCCTGACTTGGGGGGGGGGCTCCAGGCTGGGGTCACCGTCAGGAAGTCACACCAGAGCACCGGGCACCAACTAGCATCCGATACAAGCATGGGCTCCGACAGGCGGGAAGGGGCTGGGAGGAGAGGAAAGGGGGCCCAGGGACCCTGGGATAACCAGCAGGGACCCGTGCGCGGCAGTAGCATGGCCAGCAACGACCAAGGTCTCCTGAACCAGAGTCTGTCGACAGTCCAAGCCTCGGCCTCGGATCAGGTTTCTAAAACAGTTTTCCTCAGAGAACGAGCCCTGCTGTTAAATGCTTACAGTCACTTCAGGCACTGACTGATGTTGGAGGAGAGTGTTTATGTCGCAGGGTCCTAATCAGACGGAGCGATCCGGACTTCTCATCAGGCAGCAGTGAGGGGACGCTCCACTGGGGCACAACAAACCTGCGCGGAGCTGCTGGGGACTGGGGACCGGGGACCGCGCCCAGGATGCGGCGCCCCTGGGATGCTTACCAGCTTGCGGACATCCTCGCACCACACCTCTCCCCTCACTGGCTGCTCCGCCTGGAGCGAAATCCCCAGCAGCCTGTGAAACAGGACACTCAGGCCGTCCATGCACGCTCCGAGGGAGAAAAATGGGCAGTACAAACTCGGCTCGATGTTGTACCTGGGCAGGAAGAGACGGAGACCACGTTCTGTTTACTTCAGCTTCCTACGTGGATTCTGTCCCCTTCTCACTTAAAATTTAGGAGCCAGAAAGGACTGAAAACACAAGGTACATGTCTATGCACCTGTCCCAACTCCGTTATCCCAAATCCATCCCACATCTCCATCCCTTCCAGCTCGGTCACTCTCAACACCACACCACACACACAGTTACACACAAAATCTGACCTGCTGGAGCTGACGGTAAAACTCTACTCCATAAAATGTGTTACAGTCTATATTTATATATACACATATACCTCAAAGTTAACCTAGTTCAACAGAATTACCACATAGCTCAGCAAGTCCATTTCCGGGCACATACCCAGAACTGAAAGCAGGGTCTCAAAGAATTATCTATATGCCCATATTCACAGCGTTGCGACAGCTAAAACATGAACGTAACCCAAGTGTCCGTAAATCTGCCTCGGACTGGGTAAGTAAAATGTGGTGCGTACATATACACTATGGGTATCATTTCAGCCTTAAAGAGGAAAGAAATCCTGACACCTGCTACCGCACGGATGAGCCCTGAGGACGTTATGCTCTGTGAAGTCAGTCAGTCTCAGAAAGAAACACAGTTTGATCCCACTTAAATGAGGTACTCAGAGTAGGGAGAGTCATAGAAACAAGAAGTAAAAGGTGAGGCGAGGAGCTCACAGGAGGGGTGCCCGCCGCCGGCGCCGCACCAGGGCGGTCGGATATGGGAAACGCGATGTCGAGGCAAGACCTGCAAGGAGAGGGGGGTGATGCGCCCGGGGCGCAGGAGTTGCCAAGACGGACACCCCGATGTGAGGGGTACTGAGGACCAAAGCACGTGACCGAGTGTGACCAGCAGGTGGCCAGGAACCTGGGGAGAGCGGTCTGACCGACCGTCAGGGCCGAACGCATGCCAGCTCCGGAGGCCACGGAGCCGCGTGCAGGCCAGACCGCTGGGGCAGGTTCGGCAGGAACACCGAGGGTGCCGCTCCCCCAGGGTCACGGGGGGGCTGCTCACCTGTGTTCCAAGACAAGGCACGCCCAGCACCTCTGCAGGCAGAGGGGAGGAGGTAAGAAAGGAGGAGACGGATGACACACAATAAAGTCAGAAAAGCTGACGAAGCGACACCTGTGACAGGGTGAGCGGACACTGCCTTACGTTTGCAAAGCACTGTCACTTCAAGAACCTCCTGCATCCTTATGTCGCTCTGTGAGACAGGCCGAGCCAGGATGTTCCACCTGAGGCAACCGAGCTGCCCTGGAGCAGGAGGCGCGAGGGCCAGGAACCTGGCGCTCCTGGTCCCAACAGGCTAACCGGGACCAGACAAGTCTGAGACCACGGGGAGCGATGGGTCGAGTCTGGTATGAGAGGATGCCAGCGAACCACGGTGAACTTTACTAGGTAACAAGGGACTGGAGGCACTTAAAGAGCACGCAGAACCGAGATGACAAGGGTCTAGGGTTCACTTTAAAGCACTGCAGTGACGAGGAGGGAGACAAAAAGGAGAAGAGACAAATGAGGCAATCATGGCAAACGTGCAACCACTGAATCTGGGAGCGGAGTACGTGGGGCTTACGCTAGTCTCCCTGTTTCTGCTTATTTTGGGAGTTTTCGTTTTAAAAGTTAATTCTTAGAAACCTCAAGCAACAAGCTCACACACACACACTGACCAAGAAGCTGCACAACCTCACACATTAAACCGCAGCGCTATCTTGAAACACCACCATCCCTCTGTGGGAGTCCAAGGTTTTACGAAGCGTTTAAAACACAGACACTCCAACTTCATTATCGAGTGGCCCTGACCTTTTGAGAACGCCCCAAGTGAGGAAGAGACACTGCGGAGCCCACGCCCCCAAGACACCTTCCTGTAAACAGCTCCGAGGAAACAAGACTCACTGAAACTCACTACTGGCGGAAAGGAATCAAGTCCTCGAGCATAAAAATAAAGCCAACCATCGAGGGACACATCAAACAGCTTCAGAGTGACCACCCCGGGGGAGGGGCGGGAGGGAGGCTGAGAGCCCCATTCAGAGACTCAAACACTTTAAATGCGGTTTTGATTTTTTTCCAACCATGTGACTGCATTAACCACTGAAAAATAGAGTAACTGCATATATGCTTTTCATAACGTAAAGAATTACCTCTACCCTTCCCTGAAGAACGTGAGACTTGAAAAGGAAAAAGAACGAAGGCACGTTTGCTCCGAGGCTCCCCATCGTCGCCGCGCCCCGCTTCCCAGGACGACCTCAGTTTCTGCACATTAACCTCTTACCTTACTTGCACCAGGTTCTTCCTTCTCCTCAGCTGAATATCTGAGAAGCTGGAACTAAATCTGAAGTATTTCACATAAAAGCAAAGACAGCCCCTGGGTGGCCTGAAGAAAAGCTCACGTCAAGGGCAGGCCCTCAAACTCCGTGTTTTGTGTCAAACCACACACTCGCGTCTTCACTTGCAAGTAGAGGAGGCCAGCGCGGATTCAGAAGCCGTCACGTGGCTGCATCCTAATCTCCCCCTCAAACTACCACATTTTCCCTCTGCTTTCTCATCCATTACCTGCGCCTCTCAGCCCACTCTTGTCGATCAAGATTATTGAAACCTCAGCCCCAAATTCCATCAATTTGCCTTTTTAGCTACTTAAAGTAGATGTTTCAAACCCCTGATTCTTACAATCCCACTTGAAGCACTTCTGCATCCCTTTTCCTGGTTTTTTTTTTTTTTACTGAGTCAACAGCCAAATAAATGAACTAAAGGCCCTGTGGATGTCAGGTGGGCGACACTGTGTTCCTGGGACAGTGGTGACTTCCTACTCTAAAGACCATTTGGATTGCTGGAAACCTCTCAGCAAAGGGCATTTTGGTGTGTGGGTGGGTGTGCGCGCACGTGTGTGCAGGCAGGGGAGAGGTACTTAGGTTCATCTATTATTTATTTCAGTGGAGGTACACTAGGGATTGAACCCAGGACCTCATGCTTCATCTCAAGGCAGGAGTGATCCCGTGACCTGGAGGCCAAAGGCACCGCATGCGAGCTGGCCTACCAGCCACGTGCAGGTCCCCCTGGCCTGGACATGGCCACGCCGCGGGGAAGCACAGACAGGGCCCCAGCCCAGCACTGTCTCCTCGCCCAAAGCTCTCTGAGAGCACTCTGCTACGGATGCAATACAGTCACTGCCCTTCAGATGAGTGTCTTCCCAGGCAGCACTGAACCTCCTTCAAAGCCCTGAGACGGCACTTCCAAAGCAGCGCCTGGAGGGGCCGCTCTCTAGAAGGGCTACAGTCAGCCAGCTCCATGCCCTCCTGCTAACTTAGTACTGAGGCCGCCAGCACGGAGGGAGGGGAGCGCAGGGGCAAAGCACGCGCCCAGCCCGCCCGAGGTCCAGGTCTGTCCCCAGCACCTCTGTTAAAATAAATAAATAAATATGGGGACAATGACGCCCTACTGGAAATTTTGTGGTGACAACTAAAAATTGAATAAATAAATAAACCTAACCACTTCTTCCCCAAAACAAAAACAAACACACAAACAAAAAACCCAAAGAAACCATTAAAACAAATGAAATCTAATTTTAGTGAGGTGCCTCCCACCACCTACCTGATGCCCGGGTAGAAGGCACAGAACAAAAGCACTTCGCAGTTTAACACCAATCGAGGAAACGCTTCATCGTGACGCGCGCCAACGTGCTTCAGTAAAGAAAGCAGCACAGAGCTTTCTTCCTCCTTTACCTGAGTTAATCCTGCCCTTCTCACCCTGCACAGCTAAAACATGAACCGTCAGGAGACAGTGGTGCTGAGTTAGTCAAGGGAAAGATTCTGAGATTTTAAAACAGTCCAGTTGCGCACATAAAGTTGTCCGGGACATAAACAGTTTTAAACGTGCCACTCTGAACAGGCCTGCACGTTCTGTGGGCTCACACACAAATGCGGAAAGGACAGAAACAGGGTGAACGCAGGGAGAGCAGCGCAGCTCCTCGCCTGCACAACCTGACGAGCCAGACAAAAGCCGGAGGGGGACTGCGAAACCAAGTCCTCTGGACCCTCATCTCACGAGTCTCCTTCCAGAAGCACCAGCGACGTGCGCCACGCCGAGTCCGCCTCGGCTCCTGCAGTGGTTCGGCAAACGTGCGCTGAGAGCCCCCCAGCCCCTCGGGCCAGAAACTGGTCACCACCGGTTCCAGCCAAGTCCCAGCCCCACATGCTCAGATGAGGAGGACCTGGACGCCACACACAGGAAGGGGCGGGGTCCAAGATCTCAGGGAGACATGAGCCCAAACCACAAAAGGACAGGACCCCCAGAACAAGGCTGACCCGGCCCGTGAGCACAGCCTCCTGCCCGGACCAAGTGACCTGCGGGCAGGTGCCGGCCACGCCCGCACAGGGCCTGAGCAGGGGACACGGGCTTGTGACGTGGGCGCCCGAATGAGGAGAGAGGTGCTCAAGACACACTCGTTTCCTCCTCCTCACAGGCGAGCAGCTCTCAGAAACGTACCTCTCTGCGCGGATCACACCACTGTAGTAGGGGGGGTCCCACGGCATTAACTCCTGCAACGGAGAGAGTCAGCGTTAGGAAAGCTGCCGCCTAGTTTACAGGTCTTCTCAGTCATCCAGCCGGCTTACAAAAAGCGCGACCTGTTACTGTATCAAAAAGTTCTATAAAAACTCAGGACGTGGCAGGAAACAGGTGCCTTTCTTCCGACTTCCCTGTGATCAGTGAGTGGAGAAGTATCAACAAGGCAGTCACAGAACCTGGGGAAGGTGGGCAAGCGCCAGCCTGAATGTAAGCCAGTGCAAGTCCGCGCTAACAGACCACATCGGCCATGCTGAAGTTTCTCCCAAAACGCAAGCCACGCATCAGCCCGTCAGACGTGCTGCAGGGAAGGTCAGGGAACCAAGGGAAGATTAGGGCTCTTTCTAAATCTAAGCAGGAAGCTTAAGGTGGATCCCCAAGTACAAGCAACAATTTAGCATGTAACGAAGGCAGAATTAACTCTAATCTTGGCAAAGAAAATATGTCATAAAGTCTCGTAACACTCATTTTCGACACCTGGGACAGACAGTGACAGGGAAGATGCCTGAACACCTGCAGGGCTCACCCCCTGCAGGCTGTCCAGGTGACAGAGTGCAGGTGAGGCAGACAGCCTGGGACCAGGCTTCCAGTCCCTCAGCTGTATGATGGGGACATGCTGTTTCGGCTCCAACGCTTCCCCGTTTCCCTCCTCCCCACTGCCACCCGGGAGCCCCCGGCCCACTCCTCCATCACACCCAGGCCCTTCTCCCTGCCTCGAGGGCTCTTCCCGAGCCGTTGCCTGGCGAGCTCCCTCCTTTTTCCACGTCTGCTCAAGGGCCACCTTCCTGGAGAGGTCTTCACTGCCCAGGCCACAGAAAACAGCAGCCTTTGTCCACTTCTCCCTGCAGCGTCTCACCCACAGCCCCACCCTCACAGGACCCGCACACAGTGATTTTCCTCCCGTGTTTACGATCTGTTTTCTTCCCCTAGAACGTAAGCTTCATGAGGGCAGGGGTTTGTTGGCATTTTTCCTACTACTTCCAGGCACCCAGGAATCTGCCCAGTACACAGACCACCCTCAAGACTTACTTGGCGAATGAATCAAAAGCATCTCCCAGACAGGGCTGCCTAACGCATCTGCACTGCCGAACAGAACGCCCGGCGCTGAGAACAGCTTACTGTCGCTGCCCTTGAAAATCTCAGCTGAAGCATTATCCCCTCCAGTGACAAGGCGCTCTTCCTCGCACGCTGGGACCATGCTTTCCTCACAGAACGTGACCCACGGGAGATGTGGAGGTTTACTTTCTCCCCCTGAGCGCCCGGAGAGCAGGCCCGGCCCCCGGACCACACCCCTGCGTGCTCACTTCCCGGCACACACGTGACCGCCTACTCTCTGCTACGGCCCGACACGGTGTGGGCTCTGATGAAGCAGGGACAGGACATGACCCAGCCCCAGGAGCTGACGAGGGTACAGTCGACTGGAGAGCCATGCGTCACATCTAGGACACTCTGCCTTGTGACAGAGCCCAAAAGAAGGCTTACATCTTGGGGGGAGAGCAGGAAGTGCCTGCAGGAGACAAAGCCGGTGCTGAGGCTGGAAGACCGGGAGCCCATGGCCCAGGTGCACAGCGCCTGCTGGCCCAGAAGTAGCCGGTACAGTTAAAAACAAAAGCAGGGAAAGCAAAGCACAAGGCAAGCGACGAGAGCACACGAGCACCACGCCGCGTCGGCAGGGAAGACACCCACCTGCTCCCGGGCGGCAGAGGATGAGGCTGGAGGAGGACGTGCGGGTGGGAAAGCTAAGACTCAAAGGTGCTGTGAGAATTACAGGGAGCGTGTGAAAATTCCACAGAGTAAGATCAGATCTGCGCTTCAGGACAAGCCCTGTGTGCTGGGGGCCTGGTCCACGTCTAACACGGGGCTGGGCACGCAGCCGTGGTGCCTGAATCCATGGCCACAACCACGGGCCAGGAGGCCAGTTCACCAGGTGCAGCCACATCCAGGCGAGAAGGGACAAAGACCCAACCCAGAGCTATGGTGAGGGGGCAGAGCAGGCCGGGAGTGAAACACCCGCAGGACTCCTTGAAGCACAGTCGGTGGGGCTCATGACACAGGGGGGCCCGCGTGGGGCTCGCACGTTCACCCTCCTGACAAGTCCCAGGCGCTGCTGCTCTCCTGCCCGGGGGACACACTTGCGAACTGCTGGTCCCAGGTCTGGCTAGGACAGCAGGGTGAACGGCGGCCCCTTCACCAAAACAGGGCTTCATGAGAAGACTGGGCACCCCTAACATCTGCAGAACAGCCACAATCAGTGCCCAAACACAAGTGTCGGGGGAGGACAGCTTCCGGTCATATCAGCTTCTGACGAATTAGCTTCTGGCAACACACTTTTCCTGCTTCCACCCTCACCAAACTCAATTCTGCTCTATGATCCAGTTTCTAAGTGGACCCACCTACCCGGCTGAAGCGTGCAGAGGACCGAGCCTGGCTCCTGTGCTAGACGCAGCTCCCACTGCAAAGCAACAACCGACACGCTACTGTAGCAACTGGTGAATCTGGCAGCACGAATCTGCCTCGGGGTGGTTGTACCTGGGAGGCTACCGAGCAGTTGCTAAGTCTCTAAGGCTGGCCGTGACAGGAAGCTCCCACCCAAGAATCCCCCCAGGCCCACCCCAGAAGGACGGCGCAGGACCCAGTGACCCCAAGCACCTCGAGCCAAATAAGGACCAGGGTCCTAACACCTGGGATCCCGTCCCTCTTCAGGGCGCCCTCTGGCCACAGGGACACGTGGTCTGACTGTAAGATCATGTCATCATTTGACCTGAAGACAAAAAACCACACTCCAGGGCTTCCGGGGGGAGGGGCACACTCTGATCTACGTAGCTGAGCAAGGGCAGCAGTGACGCGGGGCCGCCACCGGCCGGCACCCTGCACGGAGCCCCGACAGCTGCTCCAGAGACGCCGGCTGCCGCAGGACGGAGGCAGCCCCGCACACGCAGACCCCCACACGCCTCATGCCGGGGCGGTGTGTCATGTCGGCTGACCAACAGGAACCCCGGTCTTCCTGGAACGTCAGGCCCAGACATGTGATCAAGCACTTCCGTACTGTGTTCCCCAAATTCAAGGACCCGGAACAAGGCTGAACGCACCTTCAGCAAGTCAGTTCTAGGGTCGCCAGACAGACCTCAGCTGACAGGCTGCTTCTGTTACAATGAAAACATTCCAACAAGGTCACTTACGGAATTCTGAGGATTTAGTTTCATTTTCATCCCTCGCATCATCTCAAACTCTTTTGTAGTTCTGTAAAACAGGTTCATTGTGGATGGTTAGGACAAAACTTTCATCCTTCCATTACAGAAGAACTAGTTTGCTTATGTTACATTCAACATTCATGGTAAGATTGGAAGAAATTTGTCATGTGGATGTCGTGAACCAGTGTGAATCCTGATTTCACGTGTGTTGGACAAGACGGTGACATGCACGTCAGTGAATTACTTCAGTTTCCACCTTAAAAAGCTCCCTGGCAGGTATGTGCCTTCAAAGCACTAAAGCCTGGAAAAGTGAGCACTGTTACAGAAACACGCAAGGTCTCATCAGCAAACTTTCAATCACTGCTTTTTGCAACACCTTAAAAAAGTAAAAGGCTAACAAGTTACTTTCTATAGAAGAATATTAACGTGGATTATACTTCAGGTCGCCATCCATAATCCCTCCCCTACCAGCTGCACTGCCCGACTAGCAGAGCAACAATCAAACATGCGCTCAATATTTGCAGAATATGAAGTTTCTGTTAGAATTAACTGCTATAAACCACTGTGAAATTATGAAGATATATAAACAGCCAGGGGCTACTGTACAGCGCAGGGAACTATATTCAATACCTTGTAATGGCCTACAATGGAAAAGAACATGAAAAGGAGCATACACACATACATGTGCAACTGAGTCACGATGCTGTGCACCTGAATTAACACGACTTGTAAACCAGCTGTACTTCAAGTAAAATTTTTTAATAAAAACTATGGAGCTATATTTGCCCAAAATATAATCTACAGCTACATACAAGTGAAAAACAGTAACACTTAGCCAGCAAACCAAAGCAGAATAAATTCTCAAATAACTGTGTAGGTAACACTACTTCATTGTATCAAAGCCACAACAGTTCACTGGATTAGACCACTTTAGAATTGACAGATACAGCCCAAACTGGAGAGGACTGGGTTCTAAGGCACATGTTTACAATAGAAAATGGAAATTTGGGCTAAAATTGACTTTGTTGGTGCAAACAGCAGCTGAGTGAGACGGCTTTGGGAGAAAGGGCATCAGCCGTCTCCTACGAACCGTGACACCCCTCCTCCTGGAGCCCCCAGCGTCCGAAGGCTCCTGGGGACAGGCCTCAGCCGCACCCTACAAGACGCCACGGAGGACGAGGGCCGCCACCAGAGGGCCAGCGCAGCGGGAGCAGGCGGGCGGGTCCCACCGAGGACAGGAGAGCATGCCAGCCTGGTCTGCAACGCTGAGGCCGAGCCCTCTTGAAACGCACAAAACGGAAACACAGGTCTGTTGACACGCCCATGAGCCGCCGTACTTAGACCAAAAGAAGAGAAAGGCTACCCTGTGAGCTTGCTACAGAATGGACTGTACAAGCCAAAACATATAGTCTCAGAAGGGCCTGGGCATTTTTAAAAACTACACATCAATGATGCACTCCTGAAACAACGGCCTGGTTAACCAGAGGGGACGGCCTAGCTGTCCAAGGTCGTCACCTTAAGGCACCTTTGTGCTTTCAAAGTACATCTCACAGTTAACTTAAACTCCTGCTGGCTGAGCCCACAGATCCAACTCAATATTCCAACGCTTATATTCTTAAGAGGCCACGTCCTCATTTTTTAATAAATCAAGTCTTTAAAAACAAAACCTAAATCACACACACGCTGAGGAGTGGAGTAAAAACTAACCTTTCAGAAAGTTTGTCAGATAGTTTCTCGAGGAACTGCATGACGGTCTCTAAAACGAAAATCCAAAAGAAAACACCTTTAATTACGTAAAATAAAACGAACATACCTGTTAAAATTACTGTGCTGCTCACAGAATCCACGCACTGCGCACCCTCAAGGCGGGGAACTTCGGAGGAAGCGGGGCTGCTGGCGTCCACTAGGCACTTCCAGACGGTGCCAGCTCTTCATGAGGAAAACAAGTTAAACTGACCTGGTGATAATCCGAAGTCTTATGCTGTATCCCCAAATAAAGAGTTAATGGGGAGCGAGAGAAAAGAATGCAAAGTTTCCATCTGTTTCTATGTATTCATACACGAAAGGGAAAAAAAACGTTTCTTAGATGTGTCTAAATTCTTGCGAGTTTTCAAGTGACAGCAAGACACTGATGTGTTCATAAAAATCAGCACAGTTTTAAGGACCAGATTTTAAAAATCGATGTTTTGGGGGAGCAACTATTTTTATTTTTACACCCAACACCAGAATGATCTATTCAGGACCAATTATCTAAAGAAAATACAGCAAAATTAGAACATTAAAAATTTAAGCTGTTATAACCTTTTTACTACTTAAAATACTCCAGCCGTAAGTCATTACACTGTACAAACCCATAAAGGCCATGTAGTGGAATCACCATCATTTCCCGTGAGAGGACATTTTTCACGTGTATTTTTGAATTTAGCACCTTTTGCCACTGATTTACGCGGATAGAGCTTTCATAGGTATTTCAGAGGGAGCCACAAACACTTCTTCTATTTTCCAGACGATCTTCTAAATGGTTTTAAGTTTCTTGCTCTCTTCAAATTATCTCTTTTTGAGTAAAATAAAACGCTGGGGCAAAAGGGAGGCTGACCTAAACCAGGAGCGAAGCTGGGGGTTTCCCGCCTCTGACAGCAGCCACCAGGCCTGGGCCTGCGACCCGGGCAACCGCCCTGGGCATCCTGTTAGATGGCAGGTCGCCTCCCTACCGCTTCTGCCCCACCCAGTCCTCTTCCCCGCAACCTGTGCTGACCACGGACACACACACGCTTTACCTGCTTTTGGTTCTTGTCTGTCTCCCTCACAGGAGTACACGCCACACACGAGCAGGGATCCCGGCCCGTTGTGCAGGGATTTGCCCCCAGCCCTGGTAACACCTGGCATGTGGACTGTTTCCGCCGACTCAGTGGACGGACGTGGACAAGGTGGGTGGCAGAAAAGACAGGGCTGTGGTCTCTGGTGGCCTGTCGTAGACCACGGATATAGAGCTGGGGTTTGGGCTTCAGCTCAGCCAAGTCTTAGCAGTTTAACCTCACCGTGGGTTCCCCATCTGTGAAATGGGTACTACTGTCTACCTCACACGGCCGCAGAGGAATTAAATGAAACAACGGCCCAGAGCTGGCGTCACACCGTCATTACTTGTGTAAAATAATGCCACTTGATCGTAACACTGGGGTGACAAGAGTGACTATGGAAAAGCACTCAGGTGACGTTACAACTGTTCAGGAGATAAACCACCCAAAACAAACTGCAAGCATCCTAAGGGTTCAGGGACAGGGGGTCTAAGGGATGTGAAAACGTTTAACAGGCAGGTTTTGAGCTGAGCACTAGAACACTGGACAGGACTGTCACAGGCAGACATGCAGGGAACAGGAGGGGCCACAGAATGAGTGGGACACGCCCAGGGCTGCCCAGTGGGCCCCACCAGGCCAAGGGACAGGGCTGCCCACAAAAGAGAGACAAGGCAGGGTGGACCCAAGGAAACCTCGGAGAAGCTATGAACATAGCAGAGGAAGAAGGGATAACTGCGGGAAGGACACACACGGGACAGGCCCACGGAAGTGACCCTCCCCTGCAGAGCTCCCTCTCGCTCACAAACCCCCTCTCACGATGCTACGGCCCCTCCAGATGCACGACCAGAATCCAGGGTGGCCCCTGCCAGGTCCTCCTTCCTCTCAACCCATCACAAAGTCATGTGAATCGAACCCCTAGAATACACCTGGACTCTCAACAGCTCCACCATCACGACCACCCGACCCCGGACCCAGTGTCTAAACTAACTGAAATGTAATCAACGTATTGCACACAGTTATGCCATTTTCTCTCACATCATAAACTGTAAAGAACCCCACAGAGCACACGGCAAGCTCATCAAAGCCCCAGGGGAGACGCTCCCGCCCGGCACCAACCTCGCCAGGCAGCCCTCCTCTCTCAGCACAGGTGGGGACCCGGCACCAACCTCCCCAGGCAGCCCTCCTCTCTCAGTGCAGGTGGGGGCTCCGTGGTTTTATGTGACCTGGCCTGCACTCAGCCTCGACTTGAGCAGACAGACAGCGTGTCTGTCCTGCCTCACGCTAAGCCTAACCCATCTGGTTAGACTGACCACAGAGACCAGTTCGGTTAAAACAAAAATAATTTAAATTAGCATCAGTGAAACTTTAAGTATGACCTGCTCTCAACATGCCAACAAAATACATTGGTTGGACAGGACATATTCCAAATTATTAGCTCCATTTAAAAGTCGTGTCTAATGATGACACAGACAACCTCCATCAACAGTCTCTAAGGACATGAAACAGAGAACACGAATTCACAGCTACTTAAAAGCAGGAGTTCAGCTCCATAAAAACCCTATTTTGTCCTCAGAAGCTGGATCAACAGGCTCACCTGGGTTTCCGGCTATCGTTCCCTGGAGGGCTCTGTGGGCGTAGGTAGGATACCCCACTAACTGGGCCAGAAGATCTCTGTTGCTGAGCAGTTCTTCTAGACACTGCAGCTGACCAGCATCGGGATACAGAAAAACCTTATAAGCAGCTTCTCGCACCTGTTTGAAGAGTAAATGGTGAAACACACTCACCACAAAACAAAGTCCTACGTGGTAAAAACAGAGGCAGCCCCCCACCACTCCATTCTGCAGGTGAGCGATGCTTAAAAATAAAATAACAGTTTCCACAAGATGAATGAAGCCTTTGGATTCACCAGCTAGTACAGGAGACACCATCACACTCGACCAGGGTCTCTGCTGGGAGCCGGGGGAGGGACACAACGACCCAGTGCACGTGCCGCAAAGCATCGTCCCTGGGGGAAGACACCTGCATCGGAGCCCTGAGCAGTCGGGACTGGCGATCGTCCCTCTGCTCATCAGCCCCCGGAAAGGAAGAGCCCTTTATGAGACCAGAGTAATTAAACTGCTTTCGTTCTTCAAAGCATTTACGGAATTAACGATCCTCAGTTAAATTTTTAGTGTAAAGCGGCACCAACGTATTCTGAAGGTGTGACTGTATCATCCCCGGATCTGGGGTTACGGCAGCAGTGACGGGGCCTGACCTACATGCGGTACGGGGCACACGCACCAAGTCATCCGGCGCCTCCGCGTGCAGACTGTCCACCACGACGTGGTCCCCGGCCGGCTCAAAGTGCTGCCAAACGTGTTCCGGCAAGAGCCGCTTCTCAATCTTGTTGGGAAAGTTGGTTCCCATGAGAAACGTGCTGCTCAGGTCCAAGATTTTCACATTCAAGTCCACCGCTCTCTTACGCTGTACACGGGGGCAGGAAAGTTAATGTTTCACGCCTAACTGAAGAGGCAGTCTCTAAAGGCAGCAAGTCAGCAGACACAGTTAAATCACAAACTAGTAAGACAGTAAATACACTCAGGGATAAAATGTATACTGAACATATGGTGTCTTAAATGTATAATGGGTAACAACACACGACAAATGTTAACTCTACTTTTGATGACTGGCCAAAAAGTTACCCTTTTGGTTTTACGACGTCTGTGAGCTTTAAGATTACGTAACTGCTAGAGTGCTACTTTGAGTTCTATAATCTGCGAAATTAAGCCCACTGGGAAACCTAAGTGAACCAGGCGTCGTGGATCTCTCTCATAACAACACCTGAAAGTATTTTTGGACAGAAAACAGTAAGTATTTGAAGGGCTGATTAGAAAACATACTCAGTCTTAAAAGGGTCGATACGAGGGCGGAGGAAGGGCCTCCCTGCAGCTCTTCCCTGAAGTGCAGAGAAGGGGCATCTCAAAGCTCTGCCGGGAACGTACTGGAGGGGCCACCGGAGGAGGGGCTGGAGCCCACCGCCAGGACCGCGTCCTCCAGCCTCAGGCACTGTCGACGATTCGAGAGGGGCCGTCGGCCCAGAGTGGGTTTGTCTTCAGTCTTCAGACACAAGCTCCTGAGAAACCCTGTGCCGTCAGAGGGGCACCACAAGCGTTTGGGATGAAACTTAATTCTGCCGTCCACAGTGGTAACTGGTGACCAGTCAGCATCTTCAGTCACCTGTTCCAGGAAAACTGGAGGGGCATCTGGACTTGGGCTCACGGTGGAATCATACACAGACCTTTCTGAGAAGGGGGTCAGTAGCCATTAACAGATTCTAAACTACTCTCTGACCCTCAAAAGCGACTCCACAGCACTCATTGTTTTCAAAAAGGTAACTAACTATGAATGATGCAGATGTGCCCTTGATAATAAACTGTAAAAAGTACATATATTAATAACCAAAAGCATTTTCGATGTGTAAAATCCAAACATCGTGGGAAAAGTAAGTTTCAGGACACGCCAAGGTCTTTACGTCCAGACTTCTCTCTGCCTGTTGTTTCTGAGGAGGCCGTTTGTCACCACCTGCTGGTGACCAGTGGAATAACCAAAAAAATGAAAGGTATCGGAAATTGCAGGATAGTTTCCAAAATTTTCCTCAAAGCCTTTACTTACTGAAATAAAAAACGTGATAAAGTTATTCCAAAGAATTTGCCACCCGTTACAATCCCTGGAAAAATGCAAATTGTTTATTTCCTGACTTCACCGACAGTCTGCTAACGCATACGATTTCATCACTGAGGTATTTAAATGTATGGTGCTCTAAGAAGGCTATGAAATTGTTGTGTTTATTAAATGACTGCTAAGGAACACACTCCCTTTAAATGTTTCAGTTATCTTCATGAGACCTTAAAAATTAAGTAAGAAATAATCTGGAAAGAACAGAGGAAGACAGCAGGCCTCGATAACTTTAGGTTACACTGTAGGTTTATTTTGAGCTCTTTTTCTACACGTTAACATGTCTTCCTTCCACCCCATCCGAGGGGGCACCGCCAACCACGGATGTGGGAGGACGAGGCTTAGCCCACTCTCGCCCTCAGCGTGGGTGCGGGCGCCGCTCTGCCGGGCCGGGCAGCTGCCCTGGGAGGACACGCGTTAGGCGAAAGCAGCGGTCTGGGCCGGGGGAGGCTGACCCTGACCTCGCACATGTTACACTCGAATAAAGCTGCCAAAACATCTTCCACGGAGATCACATACAACAGTTATGCCCAGGACTCTCCCTGGCAACCTCCCCCAGAAGGCGCCCAGCCTGACGACAAGCAGCATTAGCACGATCGTGCACACCCACTCCGCCCAACACCGGACGCGCTGAGAAAGGACCCACTCCCTGACCCGCGAGGCCGAGGACTGCGACACGCAACACAGCAATGACAACTCACACACAGACAAATGCTGCACGCGTGAAACAAATGGATGAGTTCAGACGAATACACAATTCCACCAGGATGGGGGACAGAAGGGATGACAAAAGCTCCTCAGACACCTTGGCCTGAGGCAAGGGCGAAGGGACACAGGGCAGGGGACAGGGGCAGGGGGTCAGGAGTCACTCTGGGAAAGCAGGGCCTCGAGGACCCTATTTGCGTATGAGCTGCCACTTACACCCTTTCAACAGGCAGTGAGAAGTCACTGGCGGTTCCGGGCAGGAGAGTGACAACGAAATCAAGGCTTTGAGGAAGTGACTCCAGTGCTCACAGGCAGGTTAGACGGACCACCCGGAGGCCTGCAGGCAGGGCCCCCAGGCAGGCTCCGGAAAGGCCACCTCCTCCTACAAGCCCTGTGGCCTTGGGTCACACGCATGGCCTCCAGCGCCTTCACCCGCGAGACAGGAGCAACAGTACCAGCCTCGGGGTTGTTATGAGGAAGCACCTGACGAGAAACATGACTGAAACAGCAAACGCTCAATCGCTGTTAGTCACAGCGAGCGTCAGGAAGACGAGGGCTTCTGGGGGCCCAGGCGTCTGGTGATGAGGATCAAGATGCGTCTCTCCGGGGAGGCACAGAAGCGAGCAGCTCTACCGAAACCCTCCACGGGCTTGGTCGCTAAGACGTGAGGGCTCCGGGAAGAGCAACAACGCAAACTGGCTCCAAAGCTCCATCTGCGCGTCTCAGAGAATGGCGGCATGACTGGCGCAGAGGCGTTAATCACAAACTGCTTTGCAAAGGGGCAATGCATCCATTTCAGGCGATGTGAGTTTGCGGTCGACCCCACAGGCCTCGGGGACTGCTGTGTCAGGCCAGGAGTCATGCGCTGAGCCCGTAAGGCCACGTAAGGACATGGATGTGAGAGAGAACCCAGCATTGCTCAAATTCAGCTCCAGTCGAAATGATGGTGCCTATGCATGACACGTATCCCCAAGACCCGCCCTCTACTGCCTAAGATGCTCTGATAAAGCAACCTCTACTGACAGGTGAGCAGCTTCGTACTCTATTAAGAGACACAGATGTATCTCAGAGAGACAGACAGCACTGCTGGAACGGTCTGGGTGCAGGCAGGTGGGGGAGACGCTGGGGAGCAGGAAGGCCCTCCAGGGCTGGTTGAGCCACCCTGTTCTTTCAACCCCAGGCCTCATGCAGAAAAGACTGAGCACTTGGGATGTCGGGTTCTAGAAAGAGCAGTGGCCGGGGTGAGAGGTCCTGGGAACTTAGGACGGGAACCCGAACAAACCACTCTGTCCTGTGTCCACTTCTGTAAAATGAGGGGCCTGGACAGATCAGAAGGCCCCTCCCACCCCAGCTTGAACATCACACAACCCAGGCTTGCTGCTTCCGGAGCAAAGCCGTGGGGATCTGCTGAGGACAGGTATTGCGCGGATAATCACACGCACGTGAGTCCTCATGTGCTCCCCGCACACCTGCCTCAGACCTGACCTTCGATGGGGTCACCCTCCTCATTCACTCGCTGCCTTCCTGCCGCTGCCCGTCTCACCCCAACTCCCTGACACCTGAGACGTCCCACGCGTAGCAAGTCATCTTCTAATTCTGAATTACTGTGGGTGACAGGCCAGCTTCCAGGGAGCTTTATGTTCCAATGCAACCTACAGAAGAGTTTCATCGCATGAACAACCTATGCATTTTTGTAATATGGAAATCCAAGCCACACACAAGAAGCGCAGCCGTAGCAACAAGACACCAACTTAGTATCAGTAAAACAGGAGCCAAAAAACAGAGGAAAGAGTTACCTTTTCTTTGTCTAGATGGATCCCACTGATTTCAAAATCAAACATAAACAGTTCAGCCACTCGCCTACAAACAAAATGAGCCCAGGTTACAACAGGTAATAATTATTAACAAAAACCAGTTTTTTGCAAAATAAATCCATCTTTTCAACTTACTACCAAAAAGCCAGACGATTCCGCACATGCGCACACACGGTTTGTTTGAAACCAGGAGCTTAACATCTTAGAAGCCAGGCTGATGGGCTTTCATGTTCTCCTACAGACGAGCTGGTGCCACGTACACTGCGCTAACTGTGCAAGCCCAAACCTGAGCCCAGCGAATGACAGTTGCTCCAATAGGGCCAAATGTCCGGCTGCCTCTTTCTAGAGGAAATGGACATCTTTTCAGCCATCCAGCTGTCTTCCTTCAAAAATATCTGCTGTATAACACACGCAGCACACCAGTAAGTGCTGAACAGACACACATGCCGCCTCACTGTGACATGGTGAGCGTGCACACACGGTTCACACTTAGCCTGTGTTATTCAACAGAACTACACTCCCAGCTGCTCGCGGGTGGAGACCCATACACACGTCCCGTAAGGCATGGTCCCAGCCCGGGACACATTCTCTCTGAATGAATGAAGGCAAGGTAAAAGAAATGACCAGTTTCGTAACGGGTACAAACCGTGCTGAGGGAGCTGGCGGGGAGCATCAGCAGTGCCCTCGGACACGTCAGCAGCATGTAAACCTCACCTTCTCCTGCATCACATCCAAGTGCAGGCTCTTCCTCTGCTTTAGCCCGCCGTCCTCGCCCCTTGTGAGGGAAGATTCCTCACTGTTTCAGGAATTAGTACAAGCATGCTTTGACACACATACAGTTTTTACTGATCATAAAACGTATCTTCAAACTTTACAACATGCCCTAATCTTCCTAACGTGTAATGGCTTCACCTGAACGTCAAGTATCAGCAAGAATAAAAAGCAGTAAGAGAACAGAGAGCACCCTGGGTCACGTCCAAAGCGAAGGGCAACTGCTCATCAGATTTCCCCTGTGGTTATTTTATACTTGGAAGTTCATCTTTCCCTTTCTAATTCGAAGCTGTTTTAGTATCATTTACTTTCCCACAAGGGACCAGGAAATTCAAAACACCAAATTCATAAATGAAAAAACACGTGTGCACTGGAAACAAGACACTCCCGTGTTGTGCCACAACGGCGTGGGCTGGGACACACGGCTCTTCAAAGAAAGCGAGGGACGCTGGTGCCCAGGAGACAGCGATCTGCAGCACTCATAAACATGCTCAGCCGGTCAGCGTCAAGGCAGCGGAGGGCCACCTCACAGCGCGGACATCGGTTTTACTAAAAGAGAAGTAACGTGCTTTGTAGAAATCCACAGTTTTTAATCAGGGGCCTCTGCTATAAGCTCCAACAGCGTTCATTTAATTCTTGAAAACATACTTGTGGGGTGAAGACGGGATTTTCCTCAGAGGTCGTGCTGAGGCCGGATGATGCCCAGCCACGTGGCAGCAGACCATCCCTGGGCCGGGTCTCTGGAAGCCGAAGGGCAGGAGGCAGAGAAGCAGAAGCTTCCACCAGGGCTCAGGGCCACCACGTCGGTGCTGCAGAGCACAACCAGGAGCGGCCGCTCGCCCCGTGGAGCGCGCTCCTGTATTCAGAGTACAGACCTGTAAACGCTGCCGTGATGATTACTCATTTCAACTCCATCCAAGTCCCCGTAATTAAAAACATAAAGCAGCTTATCCTTGGACAGGTTTTCAAAGGCTTTCGGCATGAGGTGTTCAGTTTTTCCTCCAACTGGTGGCAGCTACTTAGAACATGAAGTCCTTTGATGCTGGGCCGGACGCTGAGTCTCCTGGCTAATGAGGACTGTTTTCTTTCTTTTTGATCCTGCTGCATGCTTGGGGCCAGTTTCAAGTGTAGCACTTCTTTCTGTCAAGAACTTTTTTTTTTTAAAACTACTTTTTGCTGGAATTAAGTTATCCAAATATTTGATCTGTTCTCATGGCTTTCCTTGACTTTTCATAATGGATATATTTATCTTCCAGGTTATCGGGTGCCAATATATTGCATGAACGGAATTAAAGTTCTAAAATTTTTAACGTTCGACAGACCACATTAGTAACTTAAGTCATTTACGGTCTTTCTTAAATAATGTAAAGTGCTTCACTCAGGCCCAGAACGGCCTCTACCTCACCCTGATCCCCCTTCCTCCACAGTCAACCTCAAAGTCACACCACTCTCTTGTAGCAAAGGTATTTTCTGTCGTTTCAACAAGAAAAAAGAAAGATAGTAGGGGGTGATAAATTGGGGTGAGAATTTATTAGGTAACACAAGTTTATCATATTACACAATACAGCCTTACTGCATAACAGCTTTACCGTAGACATGTATGAAAAAATTAAAATCGCTAAAACAAAAACAACCCACTATTAAAATCCTTGTTTTTCCTTCCAGTATACGTCTTCCATTCTTTCTTAAGGCTGTGAGGAGCATGTTTGATTACAGCAGGCGAGCCTGGAGAAGGCAGCTCAGTGCCCAGCACACAGTAGGTACTGGAGAACACATGCCGAGTCCGCGTGAACGTTAGGTGCGCTGATCTGACTCCCTGACCCTGGAACACCCCCGTCCCGGGGGGCCGGCCCAGGTGGGCGGGGGGACTCCCAACAGGACTCTCGTCCTGAGCAGCACAGCCCGAGGCAGCATGTCTGGTCTGGTGACGACCCCGGCCAGGTGGCTGACACCACAGCCCCTGGCTCCCATCCAACCCACTCAGCTGTCACACCCCTGCCTACACCAGCTGGGACCAACCACAGACTTTGGTGCCTTGCTTTTTCCTGTAAAACTGCATCATGAACATCGAATGTCCCTATCTTTAAACATTCTCTAAAAACGCGGCTTTTGAATGTTTACGTTGTCTCGTCACACGGACTAGAAGTGTTTTCATTTCCCCACCCCCTCGAATCACACAACATCACCTCTTTACCTCCTCAGGATAAAGTCCAAGAAACTAAGCTGATCAGAAAGTCTGCACATCGAGCTGCCACCTGCTGTCCTCCGTGAGATGCATCAGCGCCAGCACCGCGGTGCTCCCCTCACCCTCAGCCCCGCCAGCCGGGGGGCCCCCACCACACGGCTGCCTTGCGCCAGGTGCCCAGAGGGCAAGGCACACGGGTCCTTTCACGTAAGCCTCATGGTCGCCCCAGGACGTCCTTTTACTCGCCTCTCACGGGGGTACACCTGAGGCCTGGAGAGCTACAGAACCAGCATCCAATTGCGGGTCCACTTCTGGGGGCCAGGCCTCCGGCCACGACGTCACACTTACCACCAGTGTCACACGCATGGCACTTGTTCCTCTAACAGCATCTGATGCTGTTCTTTATTCTGTGAAATGAGTTTTAGGAAAAGGATCCCTCGCCTGTTTTCCTATGAGACAGATTTGCTTTTTTCTTTTTTGGTGATTTGTAAGGCCTCTCAACACAGTAACTGTGTCAACCCTTTGCCACGTGAGTGACATCCGTCCTGCTGTGTATTCTGACTCTGAATGGGGAAGGGCTTTGTCAGATCAAAGTCTGCAATTTTTATATAACCAAATCAATCTTTCTCTCAAGGTCTGATTTTGGTATCATGTGAAGAAAGACCTTCCACATTTCAAAATTATCAGGACTTTCATGGTTTCTTTTTAAAAAATATTTAAATCAAAATAACTTATTTTCCCAAAATAGTTATCCACTGGCCTGCCATCACTACTGAAAACCAAGTCTTTCCCTCCTGATGAGAAACAATACTTCTATCACGTCCCAAATTCAGTCATGCATTCATGTGTCTGTGACTGAAATTTCTCTATTCTCTCATTGACTTAATTGACTTTTCCAACGTAAGTATAAAACGCTCTTTTAAACACAGCATCTTCACAGTGTGTCTTACTACCTGGAACAAGTCCTCCAGCACTTTCCTCTACCAGATCTTCCCCGCCTAGCCTGGCATATTTATCACCTACGGCTTCAGACCATCTTAAGCGACAACAACAAAGATTTTCTTCAGCTGTGGGCTGCACAGCGCCCGACTCACAGAGCCACACAACTCACACAGCCCCCACCTCACACAGCCGCACAACTCACACAGCCCCCACCTCACACAGCGCCCGACTCCCACAGCCGCACAGAGCGTCAGGTTCCTCTTGCTGCCTAGACACAGCTTGCTTCCCACTTGAATATGCCCTTACACGCTTCCCAGGGCCGGGCGTGTGCGTGCGTGCGTGCGTGCACGCGGAGGGTCTGCGCTCTGCCCTCCGGTGTTCGCCCCCACGTGGATTTCAGCTTTTGCTGCTCTTGGGACTGGGCTTCGCCTCCACTGTGCTTTCTGGACAGCGTGCTTGTTAAATTCCTTGCACACAAGAAAGCTCTTGCTGGTTCCGGAAAACCCCAAGTCAAACAGGTTTCTTTATGGCTGGGCTCCTCGGAGCCTCTCACATACTGAAACTCTCCAAGAGGGGAAAATGCTGCGTTACTGTGTCTGATTTCCAAACTTTCTGACCAGCGGGGCCCTTCTGGGAAGATGTCTGCATGCCTCCTAGAACTAGGGCTTCAGGGAGCGCACCTGTGAACACGTGCCACGGCTCCCTCTCTGCGTTACCGCCAGGACGGATGGCCCGCTGCTTGGCCACAGCCGCCACTTCACCACACGCAGGCGCTCTGGGAGCCAGACGACACTGCTGGCGGAGTCCCAGTGCCAGAGTTCACACATCACTTCGGACTCTCCCGCTCACCAGTCACCTTTCCTTTCTGGAATATCCATCTTCTTCCCAGCCCATTTTTAATGTATGTATCACTTCGTTATTTTAAAGCTCCTACTGGCATCTTAGCAGCGTCTAGAAACGTGGTCCGTGTCCTGTCAGCACGAGTCCTTTGCTCCCAGTCTGCTAGCGCACCTCAGTTTTCATACAGTACGTGCAGGAAAGTGAATCAGTGAAGTCAGGCCGTGAGGAAGCTGTGGCCACGCAGCGTCACACCAGCCGAGCACACGCCGGGCAGGTGGCAGGGGCTCGGCCTTCACTCACCCTGCTAAGGCAGGCAACGTGACAGTCCGACAGACACATCACTGACGGCGCAGCGAGCTCCAGCGCGGCCCGAGCGCCAGATCAGTGACGTGAAGCGGGAGCAGCGAGCACCCCTGCAGGCAGGGGAAAACAGCCCCTCCCGCCTCTCACACCCGGGTTAAGGCAAGACTGTCCTCAGCTGATCCCCGGGGAACACAAGCCACACACGGAGACAGACCGGAGAGGAGGAGGGACCAAGTAAGTGGGGACCGAGGTGAGCACAAGCAGGTAAGAAAAATGCCAGTCTCTGTGCTGTGACACAGGTGACACGCAGGTGAGGACAGACAGACCCCACTACAGTTTATAAGTAAACCTGAGCAAAGAAACATAATCCCCGAAGCGCCGCAGCAAATTTATCTGTGAACCGACCTAGAAATTAGGTCTTTTCAATTCAGATCAGTAACTGGAATCTAAGGAACCGAAGCACATCATTCAAGGCTCTTGACGTCCACCAGTGAATAAAACCAACCAGCTAGCGCCTTCTGGTGTGTCACCCACCGAACTTCAAGAACGCAGCTAACCGCAACTCCCAACTGTCAGTAGGACTCGCTCACAGGTGAGGCTCCTGCTGTGGCCGCAGCGGCTGGAGGCACCGAGGATGCGGCAGTGAGCTATCAGGCCAGGCCCCTGCCCTAAAGGAGCCTCCGGCCCAGGGGGAGAGGGATGATGACACAACACATGAGCAAATGGGGCAACACGGGAGTGGTCGGGACCAAGAGCAAAGCAGGGAGGAGGATGGAGTGGGACAGGCGGAACGTGGGAGGACACACTGTGGAGTGAGTCCTAAGGAGGGTGCAGGGCCCGTCACCTGGGGAGAAACAGTCCAGACAGAGGGGCTGTGAGCGTGGGGACACCAGTCTCACCTTCACAGTCACAATCACAATGAATGCAAGGGAAGGAGTACCTGGTTTCTGGATCAAGAGAATCCACAAGTTTTTTATCAGCTAGTAATTTTTGCAGACTTTGATGTAACTCCACATTTGTGTTCAGCCTGGAAAAATTAGAAACAAAAAAAAATTAAAAGACTTTCTAACACTTTTTCTTTCTTTACATCAATAGAATGTAGTCAAGTTCCAGCACACACGCCCAGAGGTCCGGGCTGCTTTTTGTCTTGTTTCTTCCTCTGGACCACGAACACCTCAACAGTTAGTACAGGACAGGCAGTGGGTCAGTATGAAGCAGGGTAGTTACCCTGGAAGGTCAAAGGACAAATGTAAAGCCACAGTCAATAGCTGGGGCCAGAGGAGCAGACAGGGTGGGGTCCCACCTCCATCCAGAACCATTTGTTTTTCTAGAAAAGGAGGGGGGATGGGAGGGAGGAGGAACACACACCTGCCATCCTGCCCTGAGCCCACAGGGCCAGGGGCCTTTGCTCACCTGGGTAAGAGGCAGGTCCACACCACGGGGACAGATTGAGGTTAGGCTTCCAAGTCACACACCCGCTGCAACATAAGCCCCACAGCTACTCTGTGACCTGGGGCAAGCTGTCCCAGCCGGTGAAAGCCTTGGCCACCCCAAGGGTTAAATGAGACGCCGGGCACGGCCCACACCCCCATCGGCTGCACCAGCCCACCCAGGCCCCTGCCTGAGCACCACTCTCAACCCACCTGCAGTACCACCATCGGGTCCCGAGTCCTCCGCCCCAGAAACCAACAAGCCCTGGCGGCTGCTCTAGGAGCAACCGGCTCCTGGCCCGGGGATCCCCAGGGAAGGCCCATGTTCCCAGAGCCACCTGCCAGTTCCCACTAGGGACTCTGGGATGGTCAGGTTGCCCAGTCAGTTCAGTCAAAAAGTCCATGGGTTTCTGCTGCCACAGTTCTCACGGGCCACCCCGAACACAAGAGGCACGAGGCGGCCCCACCAGCTGAGAAACGCTCAGCAGAAGGGCAGGCCGGCCTCAGCCCCAGGAACTGGGAGAAAGTCAGCAAGGACGTCCACCTCCTCGGGCCGCCCCAGGGCCAGGTGTCACCGCTGGTGTCCCCGCCCAGGCCTCTCCTCCGACACGGTCGGGACCCCGTTGGGGGAAGGAGCGCACGTACCTCTCCACCGCAGTGCCGATGCTCCGGCAGGCCTCATCAGCCGCCTCTCGGAAGGCAGCCTCGGGGTGAGCGAGCTTCACAAAGTCAGCCTGGGGGAGACAAAACCAGAAGGGAACGTGATGGCGTGTCTCCCCTGGGATCTGAGGACAGAAATGCAAACCTGTGATTTTAAACAGGTCGCTGGCTGGACCCTGGCGTCTGTGTCACTGACACTTTCCTGAACGTCATGATTTCTGCTCCTCCCTGCAAAGGAAATACTCCTACCAGCTTTGCTGTAGGAAGTCTCTCTCCCTCAAATGTGAACATCAGGCAAATTCTCCCTATTTCTATCGGTCAGAAAAGCAGACTCCTGTTTCAGATAATCTGGAACTTTCCATCTGAGTCTTTGCACCATGGTCCTCACACTAACCTGGCTCAGGGAACTCAGGGAGGCTCTTCCTTCTTGAATTGACACCTGGTGCAGTTCCAAGGTGAGTGGGCTGCACCCCAGCCTCGGTGCAGAAGACAAGGCACATTCTCTCCACCAGTGTGAAGCGAGCAGGGGGGCCCGCGGCCGCCTCCCCGGCACAGGACTAGGGCTGCTACACTGACCTGAGAATTCACCTTAGAATCTTTTTAAATGAAACTTCATAAAATCAGACTTTAGTCTCCACATTAACTGCATCACAAGGCAAAAGGGCAATGCAGGGAAATGACAAAGCACTACCCACCTTCTTCTCTCTCGTGAAGACGTGTGACTATTACACAAAATAAAATCACCACAAGATCAAACTTCCTGATTTTACTATCAAACAGTTTTTGATGTAAAACCATTTGAATCCATAGTCTGATACAACACTTGTTAAACAGCAGGACAACATCAGCACTGAAGCACCTGAGAAGCGAGCTATGTAAAAATCGCAACAGAGTATAAATCACTGACCTACGTGTTGCAGAATTTACAATCAATATTAAAACTCAAAACACTAGCACACATCTTCAATCTCACTTGTGGTGGTGTTGAGGAAAATACTGTTACACAGCGACTATATTAAGAAAAAGAAAACAAAAAACCATTTGGTGGGGAACGTATAAAACCACTGCCTTATAACAGTACTGATCTCACTAGCAAGTAAAGTCTTAAAAATTCAAAAAGGAAGATTCTTTGAACTTTTTCACCTAACGATTGACATGTATAAATCATGTCTTTTTTTTAATATTATCAAACTTCATGAATATTTTTAAAAACTTCAAAAATAGGACAAGCTATGGAGCAGGAGTTAAAATCTTTCAGTGAAAAGCAAAAGTAAAAATGTGGGGCAAATCCGAGAGCACTGGTTAATGGAGATGGAAGCTAAGGCAACAAATCAGCAGTAAGTCTGGGATTTGGGGCCACAAAAGCCAACACCTGATCGCACGTAAGTGAAGCCTGCTGATCAGCATCTTCCATCCAGACTTCAGCAACACAACCAGGCAGAGGAGGGTCAAGACCTCGTTTCTGGCAGGAGGTCTCCCAAACCCCAAATCCGGATGTACGCCTGCTGTGCACACACTGGAGGGTCAGAACCCAAACCCAGTGAAACCCAGAACTGGCCAGAAGGAGCCTGTAACATCTTACTTCACTCCCAGGAAAACCCCTAACACAGGCACTTTGTCCATTTCCTTAACACCGGGGAGCTGCCAGCAGTGACTGTGCTAACACTGAGGGGCTGCTGCTGACGCAGGTGCCGGGAGGAAGGAGATGTTCTGAAAAAGGAAAAAGGGGAAATGTTACGCTGGGTAAAAAAAAAAATCAACCTCAAAAGGTAAATATGATTCCATTTACCTGACATTCTAGAAAAGACAAACCACAGGGGTGGAGAACAGGTGGGTGGTCCCTCGGGGTGAGGAGGAGGCGGGTCTGACATCACTGGGGTGATAGTCACGCCTCCTGACTGTGGCAGTGGCGTGTCCGGGAGTCGAAATTCACAGAAATGTCCCATCCCCTAAGGAGTCCACGCTACCGCGTGATCATTTTAAAAATATATACTTCCACCCCTCCAGGCAAGGCTCCCCAGGCCGGAGTCGCCGCCACCGGCCCGGGAGGCTGGAGACGAGCAGGGAAGACCCAGAGCCCAGCTCCGCCACTCTGGCCAGGTGACCCTGGGCCTCACTTAACCCCTCAGTGGCTTTCTTTCCTCATCTTAAAGTGAGGATGTGCCGAGAAGGCTAAATCAGTCAAAGTAGGTAAAGCTCTCCCCAGGACCCGCGCCCGGTAAGAACTGGAGAACAGTTCACAGCGGAACACCTGCCCCATGAGGGCAGAGCCAGGGTCCGTCTCCCTTGTGCACTCACTCCCCGCGGGGCGCCGGGTGGGGCTCCACGGAGAAAGGGTGGGAGGAAGCTGTGGAAGGTCCGATACCATGCAGACAGGCTCAGGAGGGACCATGATTTAGGACACGTGCACCATGACCCTCGCTGTTGACAGGATGACAGAGACGCGGCCGTCCTGGGCGGGAGGAACCAGGCCTCCACCTCAGCTGGCCAGGAGACTTGCACACACTCCCCTCCAACTTCAAAATGTGGGGAAAAGAAGGCTTTGATAGAATCTGGTCGATGTCAAAACCTTGGTTTTAATTAGAGAAGACATTCCTGAAAAGGTTTACAAGAACTAGTTTTTTTTAATTAATCTTTTTGTAAATGTATAGACAAATGTTCTATTATAATTTTGGTAGTTTTCATGAAAGAACTTTTGTCCTGTGAAGGACCTTTGCCACATGCGTAATCGTTCTTTCATCACGCACGACATGTGTCTTTCACTAAATACACACATTCAAGCACCAGTTCTAACGTTCACCTTTTCCTGCACGTTCTTCCCCTTCAACAGCACATTTGACTGTAACGGATCACACCTAACAGCTCTCAAGTAGTTCAGACGTTCTAACCTTACACTCTCAAGTTAAACCTAAACACTCAGCTTAAACTGTGACAGCTTGAGAGAGAGGCACTGGCGGCTCGGGCCAGGACTCACCAGGTCGGCCACCCTGCACAAGGAGTCGGACAGCTCGTCGAAGATGGCCACCGTCTGGGGCCCAGGTGGCACGGAGCACACCCGCTCCACCAGCTCGTCCGCCTTTCTCAAGGCCGTCTCCTGGGCGATACGAAATCCTTCTGGGGCACTGAGCTCAGGAACTCCAAAGAGGCCCTGAAATACAGAGAATATTCCCCCTGTATAACTAAAACCTTGCTTTACGGGTATTAAATATAAACACTCTTCTCATAAAGAAAGTCTTGGCTTTCATTGCTGCTTCATGGCATCATGGTACCTGTGCTCACAGATAGCACTTCCATATCCCCCACATCCCAGACACAGACTAAAACGAATGTTCTTAGAATACAACTTTTCAGTTTTTAATTATTTTATAAAAACAAAAGAAGAACGATACAGTTCAAACTCCAGTGGTCACTACCACAGAACTGTGGCCATGATTAAATGAGACAACACACATTTAAAACTCAACATTTTACCAGTGGCTGGTACACAGAAAGCACTTAATAGATGTCAGCTGTAATCACTATTAGCTGTGTGACCCTGGTCAAGTTCTCCCTCCTCCTAGTACTAGAGGCAGGAGCGCTGCTCTTCGCCATCTTAGCCAGCTGCCCAACTCAGGGCCCGCCGCATGCATGAACGCACGAATGAAACAGATTAACGGGCCAGACGCGTAGCTTTGTAGATTAAACATCTGCAAAGGTAACACATCAAATGTGGGAAACACCAAGAGGTAAGGTTTCTGAGGGCTGCCAGCGCCCACTGTCCCTGCAAGAAGGGATGAGGGGTCGTTAACCTCCTTCCAAATACACTAACAAGCTGGAGAAAATAAAGACAGCTGGGGGCAGAGCAGAAGCAGGACCAAAAATAATTTGATCTTTACATGGATTTGATTCGATTCAAGTACAGATTACTTATTTTCACTTCTCAGCCTAACTCCCCAGGCTACTCTACTTCTAAATCTCAGCCTACCAGTTATGGTATTGCTTTAAAAAATTATATAAACTTTGGCCATTTTTTTTTATTAAAACCCCATTTACATATTTTAAAGTCTGATACCAGGACCTAAAACCATGACGTACAAAAGAAAATTAATAAAGCTAAACTTAGTTATATTTCCTCCACCCACATCGGAGCTTACCCCTCACTTGGTTCTGCTCAGTACCTACAGGGAGTGCTCTTTCTCATACCGATTATGTCAGTATCAACTTTGTTTACCCCTATAGAAGTTGGTGTAGCAAACTTCATTCAAAAATAATTTAAAAACAAAGAAACTTGGGGGTTAAATAAGAAAAACTCACATTTAGGCTCACTGTAACCACACCCCAGACTCATCTTTACAAGAAAGGCAGTAGTAGAAACAATGGGGGGAAAAAACAAAAACAAAAGTAACAACGTGAAGTGGGCAAATGCACAAATGCAAAGTAAACAGGCATCAACTAAGTCCCTCTCAAGCCTGCCCTCCTTTCACCCTTAATTCCCTCACTGAGTGAAGAACGAGTGCCTGCCGAATGCCGCCACAGAGCGGGGCGTGGGAACCCCGGATAACTAGGAACACAATTCGGTGACTTCCTGCGGGAAAAGTCCGCGTGAGAGGCTTTAGGGGACACGACTCTCCGCGAGTTTTGTGTTTTAAGAAAAGAAAAAGCCCAAAGCTTTGACAAATATTAATGACGGCGCATCAACAGAAGGAGTAATTACACTAATTACACGAGCGGGTCCTGGCGAACAGACACTGGCTACTGCAGGTGAGCTCACGGGGCGGCCCCCGCCTCACCTGAGCCGGGGGGAGCAGGAACCGCGGCAGGAGTGGGAGTGGGGGCGGGGGGGAGGAGGAGGGGGAAGGGTGGGGACAGGGAGAGAGGGGAGGGCGGGGAGGGGCGTCGGGGAGCCGCTCAGGCCCGCAGGACCCCGGGCTCTCGCTGAAGCGGCTGCCAGACCCGCACCGGGGCCGCCGCGCCCCCCTGCACCAGCCCCTCGGAGGAGTGACCCGCAAGGTCACCCTGGGGCAGAAGACACCTCCGTCCGCTGCGAGGCGGGCTCGCCGTCCGGCCCCTCCAGACCCCGAGGACCCCGCGGGCCGCTCACCCCGCGCTCGCCGTACAGGTCCAGCCGGCGTCCCTGGGGCTGCACATTGAAGGCGGCGCCCACCGGGGACCAAGTGGTGCTGACCCGCCGGGCCCAGAGCCCGGCCCGGAGCCCGGCCCGGAGGCCGCCCAGGCGTCGGGCGCACAGCATCGCGCCCCGCAGCAGCGCCCTAGCGCCGCGAGTCCCGCGAACCGCCCCGCAGCCCTGCCAGAGCGCGCGCCGCGTTTCCACGGCAGCCGCCCGCGCGCCACGTGACCCCGCGCTTCCGGGAAGAGGTCGAGGTCGCAGGGCGAGCGCACGTCGGCGTCCCCGGGGCAAGAGCGTCGTCCCCGCCTCCCGGAGCCGCCGCTTGCAGCGCCCCCGCGGGCCTGGAGGAGGAACCGCAGGGTCGCCCCGCCCTCCCACGTGGCCTAAGCCTCGCGGGAACACGTGCGCGGCGGGCGCCCGGCTTCCTCGCACGCCTGGCCCGGACGCGCCACCCCCGTCGGTCTCCGCCCCAGGGGCTTGCGGTACACGTGCGCTGCGACTGCACGTCCCAGCCTGGCGGCCAAAACTGTCGGTGAACCTTCATCCATTGACTGTAAACGCGTAGTGATGGATGATATAATCGACAACGCAGTTCCTGGGATGGGGGGATTCCACCAAACCGACGGGGTGAGGGGTGGAACCTGGGGCGGGAGGGCAGGGGAGGTGAGAGTAAGCCATGGGAGGAGGGGTGGCGGACTGCGCCCTCCCGGTGTCCGCCCGACGTCCACCCGGATCGAAGGATCACCTGGGACGGCCCTGGAGAGTGACCCTACGGGAGGGCAGCCCGGACTGGGGTGGAGCGGGAGGGAGCCTGCTGCTGCGGCCTCGCCTCGGCCTCTTGCGGGAGCCGGACGCCCCGGCACCCAGCCCGTAAGCACGGAAAACCCGGGGCAGTGAGGACCGTGCTAAGGACGCTTCTGTGCCGTGGACCCCGGGGTGTGACCTGTGCCAAGGCCCAGCACCCGAGGGAACCTTTTATCTCACCCGCATGTTGGGGCCTGGGGTGGAGTCCACTCCTGTTGACACCAGTTGGTGAGCAGTCCTGGGAGCCTTCCCCAGAGAGCCAGGAGCGAGGGCCAAGTGGTGCGGGCTTCTGACCCTGCCCTGTCCATCCCCACAACAGTTCGGTGTTAAGTGGAGTGTGTTCTCAGTTTAGCCTGGTCGAGAGAAAGAGCCCAAGTGATAAAAATGATAAATAATTAAAATGTAGTTAAGGTAATTCCCATGGTGCACCTACACAATTCTCTACAATGTGATTTCACTTTCTACTGATTTTATTCATTAAAGATTTCAAACTACTTAAAATCCCCAAAGTCCTAACTCCCTGGCGATTGATACCACATTGTCTGTAGCTGGTTGGTCCTGGGGGAGTCCACCCTACTTGGCAGGCTTGTACCACAGGCCCTTACACAGATGTTAGATGTGTCATGTAAAAAAATTAATATTGCTTGACAAAAATAATGATTTTGTCACACTTTTTAAGAGGAGTCTCAAATCTGAGAGTCTCTCTTTAGCCCAAAATGGTTTTTACACAAAGGTACCTAATCATTTTTACTGCCAACCTTGAAGCCTATAAACACCCTGAAGGAATGATGAATGCTGAGTTAACCAGGTGTCTTGTGTCTCGGAGCCGGGCTAGTTAAAGCTGCAGACCCGATTCCCAGACAACCTGTGGGAGATCGTCGCACCCCACCCCTGCACCTCTGCCAGTCAGCTTTGTCCTTTCCAAGCACTTTAAAACACGTTTTACATCTTATCTTCTATATTCACCCTACAAAAAAAGAATTTTATTTAAGTTTGAATCCTATGTCTGGTCATAAATTGTACTTTTCCCCATAAAAACCTATGAAACCACACCTGTGAGGCTGCGATCCTAAGTAGACGAGGGTTAGCACAGGTGTTTCTCTTTTTCATAACAAAGCCAGACTCTGCACTGAGGGAAAGCAGCTTGGCTCATTACAATTCAAAACAGCCAAAGAATAAAAACACAAATTTCTTCTGCAGAGCACAGGGAACTATATTCAGTATCTCTAGTCACCTATAATGAAAACATATGAAAACGAATATACGTGTGGGTATGGATTTCTGAGATGGGGTGCTGTACGCCAGAAATTGACACATTGTAACTGACTGTACTTCAATAAATAAAAGTACAGTATACAGGAGCAAAAAAAGCCAAGGGTAAGGACACTCTGGCTCAATAAATAAACTGATCAGTCTGTTGCTGGGCCAAAGTCGGGCACCAAGGCAAGCGCAGGACCTGGGGAGGCTCACTTGCTTCACCCCAGCCCTGGCTCTAGTGTAGAAGAAACATTAATTAAGGAAGGCCAATCAAATACCTGTAAACAAATTATTTATGTATATTTCCATGTAAATAAAAACTACAATGAAGTACCACCTCACGCCGGTCAGAATGACCATCATTAAAGAGTCTGCAATAACCAATGCTGGGGACGGTGTGGAGAAAAGGGAACCCCCCGAAACTGCCGGTGGGGATGTACACTGGTGCCGCCAACTGTCTCTCATTGGCTCTAGCTGGATGGGGCGCTTTCTCGACGTAGTCACCGTGGACAGGAGATACTATTCTGATTTGCTAGGACTGAACCCCTCATGCACCCCAGACTGCAGCGTCTACACTACCTGCAAGACTGGGCCTGAGAGTGGACATTGGGACACTTTCACTGGAAGAAAGGGAAGTGAATGGTACCTGACTGAACAAGAAAGTTCCCTCCAGTGTGGCCTGAGGGGTCACATCCCTTTCACCCACCTCTTAGCATCTGTATCCCGCCTTGCGCTGCCGACTCGAACTCTGGTCTCTGTGCTCTGCCACTTTTTCTCTGGCGTAACTCACTTAAAAAAGATTTGGAAGGTAAACAGCACAAGAAATCAAATGGAATTTGCCCTGCTGGGTTTGGGCTTGTCTGGAACCCGGGATCCTTTGTTTTCCTTTCCCGTTGCTCCCTCTTGGATTGGGACCGTCTGTCCCGTGCCCATCCCACCATCGTACTTGGAAGCAGACAACTTCTTGTCTGGCTCCACAAGCTCACAGCTGAAGGAGAATGTTCCCCTGGATGATTCGCACAGTAGGTCTCACCTGTAACTGACCTGAATGATCCAGATGATGAGACGTAGGGATTCGGGGTTGATGATATTTGGGTGAGATTTTTGGACTTAGAGTTGATGCTGAAATTAAGACTTTTGGGGATCTCAAGATGGCAGAATGTATTTTGCATGAGGGAAGGACATGAATTTGGGGGAACCAGAAGGCAGACTGTTGTGAGTTAAATTGTGTCTCCCAGAAGGATAGGTGAAGCCCTCACCCGTAGTATCTGTGAATGAGACCTTGTTTGGAAATAGTCTTTGGAGATGTTGCCAGGTTAAGATGAGGACATACTGGATTAGGGGGGGCCCCAATCCCACTTGACTGGTGTCCTTAAGAGGAGGGAAGCCTGTACACTGGTAGAACAGGGAGGACGGCCACCTGAAGAGGCAGAGCCTGGAGCGATGCTGCCCCAAGCCAAGGATGCTCGGGCCTCCCCGAAGCAGGAAGCAGCAAGGAAGGGTCCTGCCCTCAAGGCTTTGGAGGGAGCACGGCCCTGCTGACGCCTTGATTTTTGACTTCTAGCCTCCATAACTGTGAGACAGTACATTTCTGTTGTTTCAAGTGTCCCCATAAGCCTCCCCTGCCCTGTTTTTGGTGCAGTCACCCCATAGTATCTGTGGGGGATTAGTCCCAGGATCCCCCCACGGATACCAACATCCACGGATGCTCAAGTCTCTTACGCACAATGGTGTATTATTTGCATATGACCTGCACACATCCTCCATATGTTTAAAATCCTCTCTAGATTACTCATAATACCTAATGCAATGCCAGTGCTATGTGAATAGTTTCCAGGTTGGCAAATTCAAGTTTTGCTTTTTGGAAATTTCTGAATTTTTTTTACAAATATTTTCCACCCGTGATTGGTTGAATGTGTGGATAAGGAACTGTAGCTTCAGAGGGCTGACTGTCCCAGGAAACTAACAGAGTCAAGTCTGGCGAACAGTTTATTAAACAACTGAGTTGAGTTGAATGGCGATTAAAACCCCGGGCAGACAACGAGCAGAGGATCCCACAGCTTCCTGGGACGTGTCACTGCCACCAGCCTGAAGCTTCTCAGTCGGTGATGAGGAATACGCTTCCTTTTCTTCCCCTGTAATACCCTCTGGAGTTCAGCTGAGACAGAAGTCATCCCACGGCTCCTTCGAGCACCAGAGTGATACTAAAACACTCCTTCCACCGGGATGTGCAAAGGATTCTACAGAGGACGGGAATGAGGAAAAATATTAAATGAATTGTAACAGACAGGGCAGGAGTTTTTAAATTTGCTCTGGGAATGATAGCGAATTACGCAGGATCAGTTTTAGGAGTAACTTTCCAGCTTTCACCTTTTCATGGTTAGGACAGTAGTGATACAGTTAATGTAGTAAGATCATCAAACAACTGGTCAGGGGGCTGGGGAGGCAGATTGCCAGCCGCGCCCGGTCACGAGCTGCTGAACAGGAGGAACCCTGTGAAGGTCGTGTCGTCATCCTCGTCCGCGAACAGGCCGTTGAACCTCTCCCCGCCCGTCACCTGCAGCCACACCTCGTCCCCAAGCTTCAGCTGCAGGACGAGGCCGCCGGACGCCTGGTCCTCAGAGCTCATGTACCCGTCCTTGGTGTGCAGCATTTTTACCCCATTTTTGACCAGGGACACCTGGACGTTCCTGGAGAAGACTGTGACATGGTAGGTGAAGTAATAGGCCCCGGCGATGTGGCAGGTGAATTTCCCCGTGGCCACGTCGTAGTGGTTGAACTCATTGTACAGGATCCTGTCGAATCTGATGGGGACATCCGACGGCGGGAACTTGCTCAGCACCGTGAGCCCCACGGTGAAGGCGCTTTTGGGCAGGACTGGAGTCTCACCAATTTTCCCTTTTTCTCCTCGGTCCCCTTTCCAGCCTCTCACTCCCCGGACCCCTGGCTCACCCTGGGGCCCCAGGGGTCCAGGGTCTCCCTTGGGACCAGGCTTGCCCACGGGGCCCACGGGGCCGGGTAAGCCTGTTGGGCCCGAAGGCCCAGTGCTGCCCTTTGGCCCGTCTGGACCAAGGGGCCCCACGTCACCCTTCTCCCCCTTCTGCCCTGGGGGGCCCACGTCTCCTCTGAGGCCTTTCTCTCCCACGGGGCCCACGAGTCCCTTTGGCCCGTGTTTCCCTGGGGGTCCTCTGGCGCCCTGATCGCCTTTCATGCCCTTTGCTTCAACGTTTCCATCTGCCCCTAAGTAAGACAAGAAAGAACAGAGGAGGGGATGCTGTGTGAAAACAACCTTGTTTTTCCTATTTTCAAGCCTACGAACGAGATAAAGACATGCGCAGGTTCAGCATGAGCGCAGGGTTGGAAAGTTGACTCCTAACTTGCACACAAACCATGCTTGGACTTGGATCCCCTCAGTCGGCATTCGGACTCACATGAGAAATGACAGGTCCTGGCGTCTGAGTCTGACCGCCAGCGGTGCCTGTCCTGAAAGGACACATCTTTGGAGGAGGGGGCGGCAGAATGACTCGGGCGCTTCAGTACCTGCCGTGCAGTCCTAAGGATGCGGTGGCCCCTGAGAAGCTCCTCCCGGGACTGAACACAGATTCCTGGACTCAGATGGTGCACCTCACTCGCTACCGGCCACCAGCCCGTCCATCGTGCCAGCGCATTGCCCCGTCCTGCTTCTGCGTGTCCCCCAGGGCCTCCCACCCCCCATGCCCCGACGGGAGAGCCGTGCCGACGAGCCCGGACCCTGGAGGGAGGTGCCGGGACCCAGCCCTGTCTCCACCGCTCACACACTCACCCACGCCCACCTAAACCGTCTCCGCCCCATGAAGCTAGGGTGATGAACTGCCTCCTTTAGAGGCCGTGGTAGTGAGTGAGTCAGTACGTGGAAGGCACTTAGCACAACCTGGCACGCGTGAACATTATCCGTCTCTGCCATGACGACCATGCTCCCTCCCCACCAGTGACAGCGGCTAGCGTCCTCCCCGCCCTCCAGTGCCAGCTCAAGGGCCACCTTCTCCTGCAGGGCTGGGTCAGGACCCAGTGGCCCCCTCGGGGCCCAGCGGCTAAATCAGGCTTCAGTAAACGGTGGCGCACAGGCCACATCCTGCCTCCACCTATTTTTGTATGGCCTGCAAGCTAAGAATGGTTTACATTTTTAAGCAGTCACAAAGAATGTCCCACCATCGGTGACAATTATATAAAACTCAGGCTTCACTGGAACACAGCCCCACCTCCTAACACATTGTCCACGTGGCTTTTCCTACGACGGCAGAGCTGAGTAGTTGTGACTGAGACCGAGTGGCCCACAAAGCTGAAAATATTTACTGTCTGGCCCTTCACGGAAAGTCTGCCCGTCTCTGCACTGAATCCGGAGCAGCTGCAGAGCAAGCACTGGGTGGCCTTCATCACCGGGTCATCCTCAGAACCTCGTAAGGGACTGGGCCTTGGTAAACACGTAATAATCCTCATGAACACACTGACAGCTCAAAGGAGAGTGCAGCAGAGTGGAGAGCCACCTCTGACCTGGTTCTCCTTTCTCTCCGGCCATCCCGTCCTTCCCTGGACCACCTGGATGTCCTGGTTCGCCTGGTGGAAGGTGGGAAAACAGGAGAGAGTTAAAACTGCATTGTTTAATAAACAAAAAACAAACAAACAAAAATTCCAGTTTCAGTTTCCCATGGGTCCCAGTCGGTGACAGAGGGTGGGGAGTCTGGGGAGCCCCAGCCGGACTCGCACGCAGGTGGGGCAGGTGGGGACAGGTGGGGGCAGGTAGGGCAGGTGGGGACAGGTGGGGGCAGGTGGGGCAGGTGGGGAGAGGTGGGGCAGGTGGGGACAGGTGGGGGCAGGTGGGGCAGGTGGGGGCAGGTGGGGCAGGTGGGGACAGGTGGGGGCAGGTGGGGACAGGTGGGGGCAGGTGGGGCAAGTGGTGGCGGGTGGGGGCGGGTGGGGACGGGTGGGGCAGGCGGGGGTGGGCAGCAGGCGCTGAGAGTGCAGAGAAGCGGGTTGTAAAGCGGGCCGGTGGGCGCTCCAAGCACCCAGCTCCAGGAAGGCAGGCCGAGAAGAGGGTGTGCGCATCGTCACGACTGCGTGGTTCTTGTGTGATGGGGGCTCGGGAGTGACTGAGCATGGGGACGTGGGGCAGCTTCCTCACCTCTCCTTTCTGCCACTCTGTGGGGAGCGGAGTGGGAGGCCTACTGGCCTCCAGTGAATGTGCACATGACCTTGGTTACACGACGCTATTTGGGATGGAAGGGTGGGTTCCAGAAGGATCTCTCTGGCTCCCGAGAGCGGTGGTCAAGGTGTCTGTGACCCACTGGACACCAGGCTGTGAAGTTTTGCTGACTACACAGGGGTCCTGATGCTCAGAACGGGCTGCCCTGGGCACCAGCTTCCCGTGTTATGTCCTCAGGACAGAAATGGCTCCAGGCGAGGTGACAGAGCTCAGGAGGCCACAGTTCACCTGGGCCCTGGTGTCCACCAAACAGCAGGCCGTGAACGTCAGCCCCGCCGACGGGCGGCTGCCAGGGATGGGGGGGACGCGGCCCTTTCCAGGTCTTGACACAGTGCTGACTGCAGGTGGGGCGGGAGCCCGAGGCCCCGGGGCCCTGGGGTCGCTGACCCCTCGTGCTCCCTCTCGCTCCAGCCACCACTGCTCCCGAAGGATGTGTCTCCCTCTCCTTCCTTCTTTCAGTTTCCCTGCTTAATTCTCCCAGCTCTGCCCTCCTCTGAACGTGGCCTCCAGACTCTCCTGATTATGCACTTCCAGGGACAAAGAGTGAACGTGTCCCCTAATTAGAACGTGTAAGTCACCTACAGGCACTGTTCTAAACACATGTTCATCATAAACCATGCACACAAAACATCTGAAAACAAAGAAGTTAATTTTGAGCGTGGGAAATGCAATTGAATATCTTTCTAAGAAACATGTATGTTGTGTGTAACATATAGATAACATATGTGCTCCAAGAAAATTCATACAACTCGAGCGAGTGGCCACTACGGAGGAGCAGGGCAGACTCAGTAGGGGAGAGGTAGAGAAATTTGGTGTTGGATATATGAGCATTTGTCTTCTTTATTTCTCTCTCTATCCATTTACCTATCATCTTTTGTGTGTATAAAATATTTAATAATTTTTTTAATTAAAATCCCCCCAAATGGGGGGGAGGGTACAGCTCAGTGGGAGAGCGTGTGCTTAGCATGTATGAGGTCCTGGGTTGAATCCCCAGCACGTCCTCTAACATAAATAAGTAAATAAACCTAATACCCCTCCAGAAGACCCAAGGACTATCAAAAGAGGCTTCTGAGTATTTATCATCAGATTTGGTGAAGCTTTTGTACAGCGTGACTGTTGCCGAGAAGAAAATGACACTGTGTTCAGGCTCCGCACGAGCCCTGAAACGCCCAACTGTGGTGCTTCTGTGAGCCCCGACCCCCACGGCGCATCGGCAGTCAGGACGAGGGCGTTTCAGTGAATACAAGTGCAAATCCGCCTGCCCACAGCTGTAGTAATTTCTAGGTTGGGCAGGAACACCTTGAGAGTCTGTCCTTCATCCTTGTTTTCCCTCCTAACGCACGTTCTGCTCCTATATGGTTCTTTACTGCTGGCGTCCAATCTGCCCGCAGCTCTCAGGTTTTTGCAGGATTTTAGGCACCCATCTGTGATAGTTCAACAGCAAATCTGAAAACCCCCTGGTCCAGGCACACTTTCTGCAAAACACCACTATACCTGAAGGTCAGCGAACGTGGTGGGGTTCCGGCCAGCCTGCTCGCACTGCAGGCTGCCACTCCTCCACGGCACATGTGTCCGTCTAACGGTGGACCCAATGAAGCCATTCACACCAATTCGCACAGTAAACATCTTCAAAGCTCAATTTTGTTCCTCTTTTAAAATTTATCTTTTAAAAATGTCTATAGAAGTTTTGAGATTTGCTTCCTGCACCCAGAGAGGTCATTGTTTATTCTTGGGTGTGTGACCCTATGGTCAGACCAGGGCTCAGGAACCCCATTCAAAACTAAGCTGCCAGTTGTTATTATGGAAACCACTCCCACATCCTGGCTTTTGCAACTGTCCTTCCCAGCAATGGATTCAGTCCCCGAGTCCCCAGACCCCGGGGCGGGTCCTGGCACGTAACTCAGGCACCTGAGTAGTGGCTGTGTGGCTCCAGGTCACCTCTCAGTCTCTTGATTTCCATGCCACCTGCCTCATGGCGAGACCTCATCGCTCTGGGGGCGCTCTGCCACTGCCAAAGACCCAGCCATCGGACGTCTTTCCAGACCTCAGTGCCAAAGGTCCCTCATACCTGATGCCTGAGGCAGAAAGATCTATGACATCACATGCTCCTGAAAACAACCCAGTAATATTGGAAATGATGCTGGGCAAACAGGTAGCCCCACTGAATGGCAAAGCCCATGGGGATGGGGTTCCTGATGGCTCATGCTGCACTGGACCCCACGCCCAGCCTGCATCTGGCTGGAGCAGGCTCTCTGTAGTGTTTTCTGGGCAATGGAGGGAGGGAGGGAGGGAGAGAGGTAAGCAGACAGGCACTGAGCACACAGGCGATGGGTGGATGAAGGAATGAATGAATGAGGTAAAAGGAAGGAGGATGAACCAAGGGCAGGTGTAGGTGCAGGTCATGGGTACCTGAATCCCCCTTGTCACCCTTCGCTCCATCTCGTCCATCCCTTCCAGGCAATCCATTGTGACCAGGGTTCCCTGGGACGCCAGGGTGGCCCTGCCGGCAGGTGTCCTGTGAGTTCCCAATCCCTGCCCAGACTCCGGAGACAAGCAGGAGGCACCAGATCCTCATAGTTCAGACAATAGAGTGGAACTGAAAGAGGGAAACACAGACACAGGGAGAAACTTTCATCGCCAGGACCTCGGACACAGCTTCTGCTCTCTGTGGAGGAACCTGGACCCCCCCCACCCTGGCTGGACCTGGACAGAAGGGTCAGGGTGAGTCAGGGTGGGAGCTGGTAAGACCCAGCTGCTTATAATCGAAGGACGTTGTCCTTGGAAGGACTCTTGTGACTGGGGCGACTCTTGATGGTGAGTCAGTAGTCGAGGAGAGAGCTCACTTCCAAGTCAGGAAACCCCCACTGACCATGTCAATTTGGGCAAATCTCCTTCAACTGACCTTGTCACTTTGGGCAGACCACTTTTTGGAGCCAGAGAAGAGATGAATGCTTACCTCACGGGGCTGCTATAAAAACCAAATTGGATTACAGCGTGCATGAACACGTTTTAAATAGTAAGGCAAACGTAGAATTAGCGTTTGATCCAGCAACCCCACTGCTGAGTATACACGCGGAAGAACTGAGAGCAGGGATTCCTGCAGGTGTTTCTACACCACGTCCACGGCAGCATGGCCCACAGTCGCCAAAAGGCGGAGAGCGCCCACGTGTCCACTGACACGAGTGGGTGAACAAATGTGGTCCATCCACACAACGGGTAAGATTCAGCCTTAAAAGAGAAGGAAATTCAGACACCTGCTGCAACGTGGACGAAACTTAGTGAGCTACGCCAGTCACAACAGGACAAATGGTGTATAATTTCGCTTATATGAGGTTCAGATGGTAAAGTTCAGAGGCAGAAAGCAGAAAGGTCGATTCCAGACCACTGCAGAGAATCCCACAAAAGATGGAGCCACACAGACTTCTTGGCTTCCTGTGCGCAGAGAAGCTGTGTTCACACTACACTATAGTCTGTTCATGAGCGCTAGCATCATGTTCAAAAGCAATGTTCATACATTAACTTAAAAATTTTATTGCTAGAACCCGCTAACCACCATCTGAGCCTTCAGCGGGTCGCAGGAGTAACATCAAAGGTCACTGCTCACAGGTCACCGTTGCAAAAGTCCTAGCAATGACAATGCTTGAAATATTACTAGAATTACAGAAATGAGACACAGAGACATGACGTGAGACAATGTTCGATGCAGGGTGGCCACAAACCTGTAATTCGTGAAAAAAATGTGCTCTCTATGCAGAGCAATAAAGCCATGGCTGCCTGTGTGCATAGTAACACGAACTGGAAGCAAACATGCCAGAGGAACGTGGTGGTTTCACAACGGTGGGGTTACGGCTAGGGAGCTTTTCTTTTTTGAAAATGCTTTTTTACAGTGTCTATAAAAATACTTCCGAATGTAATTATTTCAAAAAACCAGCTAGACTGTCGTCCACAGGATTACAGCGCCGTCTTATGGAGCCTCTACACGCCTCAGGGTCCAATTTGATGACAGTAAAAGTATTTTTCAAAAAAGAAATGCAGATGTTTCCTTTTGAAGTCACAAACTTACGCCATTTCAGGAAACGGTGCTGAGTTTTCTTAGAGCCAAATTCCATAAATAATCTCCACCTTCCTCTTGTGTTTAACTCAGAAGTGACCAGTGGTGAAGTCTAGATTGCCCAGACCTCCCTCTGGAGGGGTGCACGTTTTTCCTTCTTAATTTTCTCACAAAGTGCGATACACTTATCCCAGTAATAAAACAGATCAGGAGATCGGAAAGGTGTCAAGTTGGGATCAACTCCAGTTTGCTCTCCGGCCGGAGAAGACCTAAGATAAAAGCAGACCTCCACCTGATTCCTTCCCGGGCTCTGAACACGCTGTGCTGGAAGTCAGCGATGGGAGGAGCTGAGCAGCATCTCTAAAGAAAATGGTCCTGGGAGACGGGCGCGAGGTTTGCACGAGGATTACAGTAGATGTTAGATTAATGTGCTATTTGTCAAAACAAAAATCGACAAAGCCTGGGGCTGGCTCCTCAGTTTCTGGGGTCCAACCGCAGTTCACAGGCTCAGCGTTTAGCTCCTGTTCCTCCAGGACGCACCAGGGCTAGGCCCCCGGCCGTCTCGCATCTTTCCCGCCTTCCTGTCCTCTCCCCCAGACCACTGCCCTCCTGCCAGTTCCCCGCACCGCACCCGGACCAGCCACAACCATAACTTGTGAGACACCAACCTAGGTGATAGCTAGCTGCTGTCTCCAGCTGCATCTTCCTACTTTATTTTCAGCACATCTCCAACAGTTGTTGAGTGGCTGAATACATACATACACACATGAAATCCTGCGGGGGGGCTGGGTATTAACCCTTCTCGATGCTTCAGGTGAGGGCTGCCAGTCTCTCCAGCGTCCCATCTCACCTTCCTCAGCAGTAACGGAAACTTTCTCTGGCCCGTGGCCGCCCACGACAGACTCACTCCCCAGCGCTCCCAGCAGCGCAGACGAGGCCCTGACACTAGACTGGAGCCAGGGACACGTGCAACTTTCGGACCGTGACCTAACAGGCAGGGTGTGCCCTCCCTGGTGAGTGAGTCTTCTCGGGCCCCACGAAGGCAGGCAGCACTCTGGGGACAGAGAAGTCCTGGTCCCCAGTGACGGCACAGCCCAGGTCTGCCCTTCCCCGTTCCTGACGTCAGAGAGAAACATACGGACTGTTAACTTACCCAAGCCTGTTACTCGGGGTCTCTTCCACACAGGGAAGCCTGTGTCCTGCCTAACGCAGGGCTTCTGTGTCCAAGGCGTGGGGACTCCTCTGAAGGGAGGAAGGTCTGAGTCTGCGGCCACTTCGCCCAGCAGGCGGAGTCGCGGCAGACTCACTGGTGTAAACCCCCCTTGGTGCTGCGTTAACAGTCCGACCGCGGGCACCACTTGGCCCCGTCCAGTCAGTGTCAACGCAGAGAGGACAGACTCGGTCCTTCTGCTGAATAAGGGGCTCGTGGGGGGGAGCAAGGGGCCCTGGGGAGCCTCTGTGACCTCATAAACTGACAAACGGAGACGTCTGGGGACAAGGAGGCAAGCTGCGAATGGCTTTGGAATGACTGTTTTTCAGACGCAAATAAAATAGGCTGTGACTTAGTTTACGTCTTACTTCTGGGTCGTTTCTCCTATGCGCCCCCCCACCCCCCGTCTTCTCCGTGACTACCGACTTTCTTGGTAAAAAGGTACTCAGTGTCCCTCCTGTCCCTCCTGAGTAATTTCCTCCAAGGACACGATGTCCCTAATTCGCAGCCAAGGTTGACTTTCAGTTTCTGCTCTTCAAGATTCTTACTTCCCTAAATATGAAGATTAAAAAAGACCTGCCAGAACCCAGCTGAGCAATTTTTACTGGGTCTCCAAAGCTCTAGCCTCTAGAGGCTGCATAAAATGCAAGGGATGTGTGAATCCTGGCATCCTTCCAGGATGTGGCGGTCCAAGAATCGAAATCTCTAAATTGCCTTCATTAAATACATTATCGTCCACGTGCTCCAGACTTTGCACAGATTACGTATTTCTTCTTCAACATACGTTGAAGACCTTGTTTTCAAACTACACCGAGCAGGTAGATCTCAGTGGCAGAGCATGTGCTTAGCAGGCACGAGGTTCTGGGTTCCACCACCAGTACCTCTGCTAACACAAGTAAATAAATAAATTGACCTAGTCACTTCCCCACAACCAAAATAAAAATTAAAAAGTAAAAAAAAAAAAAAGACACTGAGTAAGTTAGTATTGCCATAAATATAAAAATGTGCACATTAAAATTTGTGCCAAATAATCCATGAGCTTCTCTAGAAAGCTCTCCAGAAAGGTCTGCTAAGTTGACTCATTCTGTGGTTTCCTCCCTCTTTCCGGCCAGCTGGCAGAGTTCTGGCAGAAGAACTTCAACACCTGCTTTTGTCTCCTGGTTAGCCTCTTCCCGAGGAATGAATTCTGGAACTGGCTTACCCCTTTCCCACCCAAAACTCTGCAGACATCTGCCTACTTTGCAAATAATTAGGCAGGTTTATCACACCCCACTAACATAAGAGCTGATTCAGGATTCTGAGGCCCTAAATCAAATTTAAAGAAATTGCTTCTCCATGCACTTACCTGAACCCCAGGGAGGCAGCCGGCACCCAAGTGCGACGCAAACCAGGAGCCAGGAACAAACCAAATGAAATCACGCCTTCCTGCCGTGCAATTCCCAAGTGGCTGTTTCTGCAGAACAGCAGGAAGGGGAGGGAACAAGGAAGGGACAAGACGTCTCGGAAGAACTTGAAACACTGAGGCAGCCCTCGAGCCAGGGAGCGGCTTCCAGCGGCGCCACTGGGTCCCGCACACCGAGCTCCCTCTTAGCGTCCTTTCTGATGGAGCGAGGGCCCGGCCGGCTTCCAGGGGCGTCTGGAGGGCGGCGGCCCCGCTGCAGGTGCCTTCCCTTAAAGTGCTGTGTGCCTTCGTTCCTCTCCGTGGCCCCCGAGCCAACCTTGGGCCACTTATGAGCCAACAGGACCCAACCGAAGACGATGCTGCCCAGCCTCGTGGGGATCCCGGACCCTCAGAACTGCCGTCGCTTAGCTGGACCTCTGCGGCTCCTTAGGGACAGCCTTCATGTACCTAAGAGAACACGCCTGTTCTCCTCCCAGACACACAAACACACACACACACACGCCCCGCACTAAGAAAAACACGGCGAAACTGTCTCCTCGGTCCCAGGTGACCGCGCCTGCCCCTTCCCGTCAGGGCCCACAAAGGCTGGTATCTAACGTGCAGACAGCAGCGGGGGAACGGGGGCTCCAAGGGCTGAGCCAGGCCACAGAGGCCCCACGGGGGGGTGGGTGCAGGGTAGGTACGCCACCCTCACTGTGCCTCAGTTTTCCCCTCTGGACAGCAGGCAAACCAACACCAGCGTCGCAGGCCACCGGCAGGCCTCGCCTCCTGACCCCTAACCCCGCCCGGACACCCGGGTCGTCCTTTCTGAGGGGCGGGCATGTCGGCAGCCGGGGGCCCAGAGGAAGCTCTCCTCTCCCCTTCCTGTTCCTGTCCCCCCCCAGGCTGGGGTCCCGGGGCCTCCTCTCCCCCAGCTGCCCACCCTCGCTCAGCCCTCCCAGGGCGTAACCAGCTGCAGGCAGAGTCCTCTCCCAGGCTGCATCCCAGCCCTGAGCTTCCCACTGGGTTTCACTCCCCCCGAACCCGGGGGGGGACCAGGCAGCCACAAACCCACCCTCCACGCCATTCCTCCCTGCATCTGACACCGGCACCAGCACCCAGCACCCCGACGCAGAACGGGGTGGCCGCCGTCTCCCCAAAACCCTGGTGGCACAGGACCCGTGTCTTCACAGCTGCCTCGCCCCTTTCCCAGTCTCTTCACTGGATTCCGTCTCCCCAGGTGTCCCCCGGCCTCTGGCTTTAACTCTGCCCCTTCTCTGGTCCTGGAGTGAGCTCCCCACCTCTGGAGACTCAGCCTAGTGGAGCCCAGAGCCCTGGCCTGGCCCTTTCATCACTTGGGGGTCTCTGAGTCCCAGCGCACCTGGATCCCAGCAGCACACGTGGGGCTGCGCGGGGCTCGCCTGGGGGTCCTGCTGGGGCCCTGCCCCAGCTCACCAAGAAGTCCCTGTCCCTGAGTCCTTCCTAACTTGTCCACGCTCCCATGCTGCACACTGGCCTTTTAGTGACACTGTGTGCATGTCCCTCCTGAACACACGCGAGCATCTCCTGAGCCTGGTGGGCGGGCGTCTCCCTGGAAGCCCTCTGAGAAGTGTCCTGCCCCCCAGCCCACCCCTCCCTCTGTGGGGTGCCCTCCTCAGCTGCCCTTAGAGGGGTGTTGGGTTTCAGGGCTCCCACGGCCCCCTGGCCCCAAGCGAAGCCCCCTCTTTCAGTCCAGCCCTAGGAGAGGAGCCGAGGGATGTTCAGAGTCAACAAAAAGTACTAACAGCTGGCAGCCTTCTGGGAACCCTTTTCTGAGGACATCACAGCAACAATGGGCTATTTGCTTAACTTTCCTGAGCTGTTAATCAGCGGAGGAAACTCTTACCCCCTCCCCGCCCGCCCAGGCCAAGTGGGGACCTGAGCTCCAGGAAGGGGCCGCAGCCCCGAGGGCTCCCCCAGGGGCTGGGCAGCCACTCCTCAGCCGGTGTGCGCTTCGCCGGCCTCGTTCCAACGTCTGGGGGCTCCCTTCAGGTCCAGCGGCCTCTCCTTCCCTGAGCCTTCTCGCCCCCCGCACCCCTCCAGCGGTCTGAGCAGCTCATCAAGGGAGGACATGTTGCTGCAGAGACATCTATCCGTGCCCGGCGGGGGCTGAGCTGCTGGTCCCAGAAACCCTCCAGGCACCTCCTCCCCACTTAGTATATATGTTAGACACACACACACACACACACACACATGCACTCCTACAGCCAGGCTGGCAAATTAACTTTAATGTACAGATACAAAATGACAAATATAGATTCACAGCATTTACAAGAGATCATTCAAATAACGTTGTAAATAATTTTTTTTTTTTTACAAAAACTTCATTCGGAGAAAATACATGTCAGTTGCAGCGACCTTGTACCACACTCGTCAGCGGCCAACAGCATCTTCCTCAGCCTGGAAGCTGTTGCCCGACGGACACAGACGACGGCGACTTGATGAGCTAGAACCGAAGGAAGAGGTGGCCAGAGCCTTGCAAAGCAGCCAAGTCATACACAACTGATGCTCGTATTTACACACAAAAAAAAAACAAACCAGAAAAACGTCGGTTAAAGCACAGAATCAGTTAAAAGTATTTTCTAAATACAAGTGTTAGGCACCTAAAAAACAAGAACAGTCATGTTACGTTTGTTCTAACTGAACCTGCATCAAGTATTTAAGTTTCTGGGTTTTTGCTTTGTTCTTTTTTCAAGATCAGACCGTTTCGACTTCTTATTTTCAGAATCCTGCGGGTGCCACCTTGGTTGCCCCCATCCCAAGAAAGCAGCACCGGCCAAGGGAAACTTTAACACGGAGGACCAGTTGCAGGGTCACCTGCACACTGTGGGGACGACTGTTTGGGGACAGCCTGACCTTGTTGATCTGTGCCGAGCACCCCTGGCCTAGAAGCCACGTTAATCTGCCAACCCTCGTTGGCACAGAGCTGGGGACACCTCTGCTTCTCCTCCTCTCAACAAGGAATCGCACCGCCACCCCCCCCAGCTCCAGGTGGCGGGGCTGCTGTGCTCTGCCAGGTCACTGGGGGACCCACACCGGGAAACCAGCCCAGGCACAGAGCAGACCCCACTGAGGACACGCTGGGTCGTGGCTTTCACGAGGCATTCCTGTTGTGAGACGAACTGAGTGAAATGCACTTTGCTCTGTGTCTGGACAACGGAATGGGGGGCTGTGGGGGTTTTCTGAACAGGCATGGGGTTTAGTCTTTGTGGGGCGAATAAAAAGGCACGAAGTAGTGTGGAAATGGGAGTGAAATGTTTCCAACTACAAAATCATACCCACCCGGGCGAAGAGCAGAGCTACTGAGCAAGCTCTGGAGATGCCGTCCCAGGAAGGGCTGGCAGACCGCCCTCTTCTTCCAGTTCGCAAAACAAAGACAAAGTACGCTACTCCTCCAAGACTTTACCGACAACCTTCTGTTTCATGACCGCTTACAATCTGCCACGAGGTGGTTACACAGTTTAGGCAAGAACCAAACTGAGAAGGCTGCTGGGACCTGAGGCCACCGCCATGGTCTTTCAACAGAGTTGGCAAGTCCGGGAACACGAATGAGAGAGTAAGTGAAATTCATCAGAAAGGTGATGCCACCTTTTTTTGGGGGGGGTCCACCCGCATCGTGCAGTCGGGGGTTAAAAAGAGAAAAGGACAGAGAAGGCGAGCTCCCCAGTGAAACGCACATACAGTCTTTACGGGAGGCTCTTTGCTTTTTCTCCTTTTCTCTCCAAGTGACTTAAACCAAGGAGGAAGTCTGGCAAACGTAAAACAGAGCCATCTATTCTGTAAAGAATTCAGGGATCTGGTAATAGACACAAGCACACAGATTTAAAGAAATTAAAGGATGCTCTGTCCTTTAAAACGCATTTTATCAGTTTTCAAATCACCTGGAAATCCAAGCATGGCCCTTGCAGGACAGACATCTGATCAAGTGACTGTCACGTTGTACAGAGTGGACGGGGCAGTGGGGATGCACACCTGCCCTGGCGTCCACGCTTCCTGCCCTTCTGTGGGGGAGCCCGGGAGGAGGGGGCGGGCCAGGGACGAGACCGGCTGCCGAAGGCATGTCCAGCCCCTCCTCCCTGGGCTCGGGCCTATGGCGGTGGGGGGCGGGGGAGACAGGGCCCTCTGGGAGCGCCTGTCCTTGAGCTGAATCCTCACTGGGAACGGATCAAAGGAACTGGTCTCTTTACGTCCTCCAACTAATTCTCTTCTATTAAAAACCAAGCAGCCCGACTGCTCAAAACTGCCGCATGTTCCAACCACTCTAGCAGAGGCCCTACAGCTCTGCTGCGGGGCCCACGGAGAAGCCGACTAGGTGCAGTCCTCGAACACAGCGTCACGTCTCGTTGGCACAAGGGCAGCTGCAGAAAGGCAGCTAAGACGGAGAAGCCTCTCAAAGGCAGCACCCCCACCGACGCACAGATCCGCAGGCTTCCTCAGGAAGCAGCCTCCCCCCAGGGCGCCCAGAGCCAGCACCCACTTCCCGCAAAGCCATCTCCAAGTGAGCACCTGGAGAAGGCGGGGCCGGGCCGCGGGTGGTAAGACTTCCTGACAACTCCTGCCTGATGCTCTAAGGCCCGCCCTGGGGCCCCGGGACACACCTCTGGGGAACAGCTCGGGGCGGGGGTGGGGGGCCCACACCTGGAGGCTCAGGTTCCGCCCCGGCTAGGCCAGCACAGGTGTGTCTCTTAAGCACGGGCCCGTTGGCAAACGGCACGTCCAGGGGCAGCAACAGCACAGAGACCCTCAAGCCGGAAAACACGGGGCGTGTGCCGCCCTCCCCGCCCTCCGGCGCTGCACCAGACAAGCGAGAGGCCTCTCCTGCAGAGCCCATGTGACCAGCCACAGCTGGAAGGTACTGTCCCCAGAACCACCAGCACAGACGATGGGAGGCTCCTGCCGCGGGGCTCGGCCCGAGCGGCCGTCCTTGGGAAAGGCTGCTGTCGCTGGGCCTGGGTTTGTTGTCGGGTCTCCTTTGTACAGAGCAGGTCCTCAGGAACCCGCTGGCACTGGTCACGCACAGCTGGCGCTGCTGGCGGGGCTTGTGCCGCAAAGCGAGCCTCCAGTGCGGAGGACGTGGGCCCCCAGCATCGTGCTCTCCCGTCACTGTCCCTGATGGGCGAGGGTGCTCTTTGCGCATGCCCTGCACCTGGCACACCTGCGCCTTCACTTCAGCCCAAGACTGAAGGAAATGGGTATTTCTACTGTGAATGGGCCTGTGTGAACAGACTCTCAGGTCTCTGCTTATGCACTCACACACGGCACGCAGGTGGGGAGCGCCGGCCAGAAGGGCCAAGTCCCGCGGCAGCGGGTTTCCCTCCGTGCCTCGAGGGCAGCGGTGTCTCTGGAACTCGTGTGTCGCCGCACACTGCAGACCTGGGCCACGTGACGGACCCCCCCCATCCCCTGCGGCCAGTACGGGAGGGCCTCGCAGGAGGAGGCAGGCACCGTCACTCGGCAACTGCGTGGATTCGGGAGACACCGGGGAACCCCGGGGGCACCTGCAGGGCTGCAGTAACCCCTGCCCCAACACCACAGGAGAGGGGCCAGGCAGCGGGAGGGGCTACCCCGCCGCCCCCATCCCCTTCGAGATCACATGCAAAGTGAGCCTAACCCGTCGTCCTCGGGAACCCAAGAGCACTCAGCCCCACCCTGAGCCTGGACCGCGGCGCGCTCATCACCAGCGATCCTCCTGGGGCCACCATCCAGCGTCGCTTCAGAGCTCGGCCCTGGTCCAGGCCTCAGCACCTTGGCGGGGGTCACACGGGGTCCAGCGGGCATTAGAGTCGTGTGTCCTGAGCCCCCTTCCCTCCCGAGGACGCAGCCCGGTCTCTGAAGCCTGCAGGCAAGGCCAGGTCCTCCTCTTCATCACTGGCTCCCCGCAAGAGCTCTTCAGCCCAGGCCCGGCCGGTTCCTGGCTCTCGCCCAGAAGAGGCGCGCAGGGCTCCCCTCTCCCCGGCTCTCCCGCCGTCACTTCCTGAACGGGGCCAGCTTACTGAAGGTGTGCCAGAAGGGCGACGGTTTCCTCCTGGGCTCCGCCAGGGCGAAGACCTGCGGCTGGGGGGCGCTGGGGGGCACGGTGATGTGGCGCTGGTGGACCGGCCGGGAGGTCTGGTGCGGCGGGGCCGCCGGGCACCCCCCGTAGCCTGACTCGGGAGGGGAGGGGGACACAGACTGAGCACCATGTGTCAGCCCAAAGGGGAAAGCAAAGCACCAGACCCCACAGCCGCACCTCAAAAGGACGCCCGACAGCCACGCGAGCACATGCTCGTACTCAGACCGTGCGTGGGGCCGGGGGCCCGGGCGGTCTCACTGAGTCCTCGCTTAAAACCCTGCCGGGGACAGTACCATTCCTGCAGAAAGCTGAAGCCAGGGTCACGGCGTAGCTTTTACTGCGGCAGAATCAGAACTGGGAGACGCACAAGATAAATAACTAAAGGGGGGTTTTCTGCCTCGAAGACATTTGTAACTCAGTGGGAGGGACGCTGTGGGGGATGGACGCTCAGTGCAGTTTTGGCCATAAATTCCTCTCAGCCCATCCATCCTGGGCTTCACTGAGCCTTGCTTTTGCATTTTCAGGTTGGATAATACGGAATGGGGTACATTTCACATGAATGAAGTTTTGAAGAACATAACACACGTTTGTGGAACAAACAGCCTTACTGTTTCACCTCGTACAGTGTTAGGTACGCAGGGAAGGCCTCTGCACGGCAGACGCGGGGGTCTGTGCCCCCTACCCCCGGCGTTTTGTGGCAGCTGCCCGGGTAGTTCCCAGGGGTGCGCGTGCGGGGCAGAGAATCCGGGCTCTCAGCAAGCTGGACAATCTTCTGCTGTAACTCACTGCTCGGGGCACTGAACTCGTTCACCTTCCTTCCTGACCTAAACTAGCCCGTCCCTTCGGCTGACAAGCAGTTCTAGGGGTGGAGACTTCCTCCCCACAGGCCTGCGGAGAACCCCCCTCCCCTGGGCAGGGTGGGGCTCAGGGGCTGAGCAAGGAGGTCTGGAAGTTCCGTGGCCCCAACTCAGACACACTTCACATTTTACAGACACATCTTCAGACGTTAGCAAACACTGAGGCACAGTCACAGCCAAATGCGGATTATTGCAAACTGTCCGTTATTTTGATTCATCATCTTGAGTGTTACCTGTATTTCTCTCCTTCATTTAGAGTCGTTCACACACAACGATTTGGGGCATTTCTTGCGATTTTACTTGCGATATGGACACACCCACTAAAGAGATAAAGCCTTCTCCAAAACTTACCTTTTGACTTCCCGTGTCCTGCCTTTTGAGCATTTAACATGGCCAGTTTCTTTTGATTTTCCGGAATTTCCATTCCTGGATTTAGAAACAAATGCGAGATGTACTCAAAACAAGTGAAAACATTTCAGTATAAAACTTGCACGGTAACCACGTGAACCCTGAGGCCTTCTCAGTAACCCCAGGCAAACAGCCTTAATCCCTACGGAAGTGTGGAGGTTGGAGAGAGCAGAAAAGGGGAAGGACCATCACCGGGACGGCCGCATCACTGCTCCCCCGAGCGGGACACGCGGGGAAGGGAACGGGTGCTGGTGACCAGGCGCACAGACCACCTGTGTAAACCCGGGGGACGAGCACACGGGTCACCCTATTTATCACCCCCCAGGAGGGCGCCGGGGAGAGGACTGACTCCGGGACCCAGGGTCTGCTCACTTCCTGGCCATGAAAGCTGAGCAGGTTTTGCTTCTACCCTGAGCAAAGGAAATCTCCGAGTACCGGGTCTGGCTTTTTTGCCCTGACTGCAGATGGCGCAAGGAGAGGGCAGCGGACAGAGACGGGGGCGGGCGAGATGGCCCAGCGGGTCCCGGGCAGGCCTCCACCTGATTCAAGCAGACCTAGGCTCTGCCTGCGGGCCATGAGGCCAGGGGTCACGGCCAGGGCTCCCCGCCACCTTCACAGGTCTGCGCCCTGGGCCTTGGGCCCTCAGCACCCCGGACACCTGTCCTGACGGGTCCCGGTGTCCCCTCCAGCCCCCAGCCCTTGGCGTCTACCGCTCCCAGGCCCACGCTGGCCTTCCCTCGCTCCCACTGCGTACACCCACGTGGCTCCAGGACATACCCGCCCGGGATGCCTCGGGCACACGTGACAGGCCAGGCAAGGGTCCTGTGGCCTCTCTGACTCTACACTCCCCCATTCACAGGCTCAGCGGCTCCCGAGGGCCCACCCATTCACCCGTTCGCTCATTCACTCATCCCAGTCTCCCAGCACCAGCTCCAGGGAAGCCCTGCGCTGCAAAGACGTGTGAAATCAGGCTCCCCGCTTTTCTGTCCAGGAGCAGAGCTGAGAAGTGTCCAGAGCGCTCCGTGGACCGCTTGGCTCCTTCTGCCTGACCTGACCCCGCGAAGCCTCCCTTGGTGAGAGCTGTCCCCGTGGTGGTGTCGCGTGTGACACAGGGAGGGCCGGGGGAGCCCCTCCGGGTTTCCATTTGAGTTTTCCTCACAGCAGGAGTGCGCATCCCACAGCAGGTAATCTCTGTGGACGCTGAGGACGCTGCCCATCACCCTGCCCGTCCCCGAGGGCCCACGGTCCCTGACCTCTGCTTCCGTCTGTGCTCAGATCCCTGCTGTGCCCGGGAGCCTCTGGACCTTGGGCTTGGAGACCAGGGGTGCTGCCACCGGCTTAAATACCAGGCTTCTGTCTCATGGGCCCATCAACACCCCGAAGCTGAAGACGGGAGGGAGTCTGAGCGAGAGGCAGCACTGCCCTCACTGCCATGCGGGACGCCCGGCCCTGAGCCTCGTGGATGAGAGAGGGCACAACATGCGGTGGCTGCTGGGCCTGAATGGGGGCAGCAGGAGGCTGAGGGCAAGGGCAGAGCTCAGTGGCAGAGCACGTGCTTAGCATGCACGAGGTCGTGGGTTCAAGTGCCTCAGTTAAAATAACTAAGTCAATAAAGCTAATTACCTCCTCCCCCTCCAAAAAGGCAAAAAAAAAAAAAACCCAAAACCCAACAAACAAATTGTGTAAACACACAGCTGGAGAGGAAACCTCAGGACTGTCTGGGGCTTCTCATGGCCTGGGAGGAGGAGTGAGGGGGTCACGGCGAGCTGGTTTTAAAGGCTACCTGGCTGTGTTACGAAAGTGGGTGGGTTCCTTAAGCCTCAGTCCCCTCATCTGCAAAATGCGTATAACAGTGGTCTCTGCATCACCGGGCCCACATGGGACAGTCGGTGTAATTCCACATGTGGCGGGGCCCGGGACTGACCAAACACGGACAAACTCTGCCGTGGTGACTTCGCCTCTCACGTCTGCCTTGTAAGCAAGTGCAGAAACGGTCAGACCTGCCAGTCTCTTTCCATCTCCCGGCGGGGACAGAAGGGGCAGGGGGTGAACCGCGGGAGGGGCCGGGGCAGGGCTCACCCAGCTCCCGGTCCTCCTGCACCCGCCTGCGCTCGTCCCTGCAGGCCTGCAGCCACCGCGCCTTGTCCTCGGGCTTCCGGGCGCAGAACAGGTGCGCCTCGTCGCCGGTGCGGCTGACCAGCTTGAAGGCGTTGCGGACGCTGAGGCTGCAAGCGCCCAGGCGGCCGTCCTCCACGTCCACGAGCTCCACGGCGTCCATGTCCGTGCGGCCCCGGTAGTAGAGCACGTCCCTCCGCAGCCGGTCCTTCTTGCAGGCCACCAGCTGGTGGTCGAACAGGAAGAACGTGCGCTGTTGGCTCCGGCCCTGCCTGCTGATGCTGGTCAGCTCCCCCGAGTGGATCAGCTCGGAACTCTGCTCCAGGATGTCCGGCCCCTGGAAGGGCGGGAACACGTCTGAGCTCTCCCGCCTGAGTCCCCCCGGGGCCTGGGGCCTGGGGAGAGGCCCCAGCACAGGATCCACAGCCTCCTCCTCGGGCTGTGCAGCCACGTGAGGCCCACGCGCGGGGCATCGTCTCAAAAGGCCAGTCACACCTCGGCTACCGGTCTCCTGCGTGAGATTCCTTTTTTTCCCTACTCACTGAGAAGATGGGAGTGTGCCTGTGACCTGGTGAGAAATGCTAGACTCATGGCACCCCATCGAGATCTAGAATGACACCTGGCCCGGCCTGACCCCCGAGGACCAGGAGGTTCCCTGTGGACGGGGGGCTCGGTCCTGCAGACCTGGGGGGCCTCTGAGTCAGGGGTGTGGCAGCTCCCGGGAAAACCGAGGCTAGGGCTTGGAACAAAAGGCCAGATGGCAAACTGCCAGCAAGGAATTGGTAAACTTCTGACAATAAATCACCCCCTAAATGCCAGAGTCCAAGCACAGAAGGAAAAACGCACTTCTGTAATATTTAGCTTGGACTGAACCCACTGTAACTTTCTGCCTTTTGATTTTAAGATTTTATTCTCCTTTAATCCCAGTTATAACACAATACTTTTTGGAGACAAAAGATCTGGACTCCAAAACAGCTTTTCTGTTTTCTTGCCTGGAGTGATTCTGTGCCCCAGATTCCTCACTCACAGGACAGGAGACTCAGACCCAGGGATCCCCGCGGTCCTGTCCAAACTCCCGAGGTCGACGAGGGCCTTGAAATCAGGAGTATGTCTCTCCAGCTTCAATGCTGCAACCTAAAGCTAACTTCTCCGTCGGAACTTTCGCAGCCCTCTGGGAGAGGGGTTCTGACCAATTACTCGGATGTCGGACGACTCCTGCTGGGTCTGAAAACCATCTGAATGCCATGGGCTTACTGTCCTCAGTGCCAGCCGCAGGCGCAGTGACTCCCTGCAAGGCCCGAGGGTCCAGCTCTGCCTCTTCCCAGCTGTGTGACTGTGGCCGAGCTACCTCACTTTTCTGTGCCTCAGTTTCCCCATCTGTTAAATGGGTTAATAGTAGTTCCTACTTCATAGGACTGTCAGGAGGATGAAAGGAGTTCATGAATTTAAACGGCTTAGACCAGTGCGGGGCACACGGTAAACTCAGCACAGGACTAGCTACTGTCACTGTTGTTCTTATACATGAACATGTGTGTGTAGTGTGTGTGTGTGTGTGTGTGTACGTGTGTGTGTGATGTGTGCACACACGTGCCAGGCCATCACCACAGGCTGAACCAAGCACCACATTGTACTGTCCTACGTAATCCTCCCAGCATCCCCATGAGGCAGGTCACATTCTCCTCCCCACCCCCCAGACGGAACATCAGTCCCGCCCAGACCACACACGACTCACGCTCCTTCCACACCACGACCCGTATTTTAAATGTTCTCCAGCGGCTCTCCAGGAGCCCACAATCAAGCAAGAGAGACAGAGCGTAAGCAGTAAGTTGACTACAGACACTCTTCAGAGTATTTCTCGGTGGAGGTAGAGGGGAAAGGATTTGACTTGTTAACTTCAGCAGTATGCCTGAAAATACCAAGCCATTAAAGCCAAGAGCAACGAGTACCAGTCACAGAACAGATGACCACCGGTGGGAGGTGTGGGTGGGGCTGGATGCTGTCCGGGGAGAGGCTCCCACGTACCTCCCAGCCCACGATGGAGCACAGGTGGGGGTGTGGGCAGGTGGGGGGTGTGGGTGGGGCTGGATGCTGCGGGGGGCGGGCTCCCACGTACCTCCCAGCCCACGATGGACACCTGCCACCGCGCTATCTTGTCAATGCTCTCCAGTTTGCGCTTCCGCTCGTTGATCAAACAGGCGACGTTCTTCATGGCCTCGTAGGCGGCCTTTATGTTGTTGTAATCACTGCAAAGCAAGGGGTTAATTTTAACCAGGTAATGTGCAACTGGCAAATAAGGACCCACAAAATAACACACCCCATGCAGACTGAATACTGACGGTCCAGGCGAAAGGGCATTTCAACAGCCACTTTTCCCTTTTCCTTGTTCCTTCGTGAAGAGGCTACAGTCCACACAGCTTAAGGGGGCCGACCACATACAATCCAGAATTCTTTGGAATAAGAAGGTCATTCATGTCCCAGAAACCACAGCGAATGAAAGCAAAGACCACGAGAAATGAGTTTGGTCCCAGTGACGATGGACTGTTTTCATTAATCAAGAAAGGGCAGGAGAGCCCAGGGAGCCGGCTGAACGCTGCTGCAGCGTCTCCCTCGTTGACACCCTCGTTCCTGGAGCTCTCCACACCACATCACACCACGACGCACCCCCTCATCCTCCCTGTGGCCCCACTGACACTGGAGGTACCAGGAGGGCCCCAGCTGCAGCCCCGACCTGCACACGGGCTGCGACAGAGCGAGTCTGGGGTCGGGTCTTGCTCAGCGTTCACAACTGGGGACGTGTTAGCCAACTGCCCAGCTAACGAGTTAAGTTTTTTATTTTCCGCACTTCCCTGTGTCCCACGGGACAGGGTCTCCGGGTCTCAGTTGTGCTGAATTCCCATCCTCCTGCACAGCTGGGACAAAAGCCTTGGAGGCAGCAGGCTCCACTGTCTTTGATGGACCAGACACAGCTAAGCTCTGCCCTGAGGAGGTCCCCCCACCCCCGGGCAGCCCCCCCACCCTGGGAAGTCCCCCCCAACTCCTGGGAAGCCCAGACCCCGCTGTCCACAGGCAGGAGCGGAGCAGGAAGGAAGGATGCAGTGACACAGGGGTGGGGGCTGCTGGGACAATGGAAGCACCCCCCTCAGCTCAGGTTCCAGCAGTGAAGACAGTGTGCAGAATCATGGTACTTTTTTTCTACAAGGTCTTCTGTGCAGTTCCAGAAGAAATAGAGTGTACTTTTTTTTTAAATTTTACTTTGTTTTCCTTCAGACAAGGAAATTGGTTTTTTGTCATCTCCTTTGAAATGCTTTTTTGGAAACAGCCAAAACGTCTAAGTAATGCCTCGTAAAGAAAAAAGCCCTTAAAAGAGAAAAATTAAGTTTTAAGGAAGCCCTGCCTTCCCAGATGCTCTGCTTCTGCGTTCTCTTACTTACTGTCTCTGGTACCCCATCCTGGTGCCTTTTTAGTCTTTTCCTAAAAATTTCTCCAAATTTGTGACTCGCTTGACTTTGCTGTTTTCTATCAAACTTTTCTGATGTTTCCATCAGAAAAAGAAAAAAAAATTGAGCTCTCTTTCCTCTTACCTATTTCAATGAATTATTTTCTTATCTCTCTTTCATCCAGATTCTCTGAACTGACATTGTTATCTGGGTATGTGGTTCAGCGACCCAGCTCTTCCCCTTTCTACCTTCCGATCTAATTGTAAAGAGACCCCTTTCCCAGACCTGTCTCGGCAGGAGCCCAGGGCAGAGGACAGAAGGTGACCCATCCCCACCCCACCCCCGCCCGGAGCCAGGTGCTGCCCTGGAGAACACGGCTGCTTTCAGGGCAAAAGTTGGATGTTAGAACCCCTCTGCTGCAGCAGATGTGCTCTGGGCACAACCCCTCCCGCTGCTCCCTCTTCTCGCTGGACGAGACCCCTCCAGACCGTCCTTCCCGGGCTCCAGGTGCAGTGAGAGCTTTGTGCAGAGACACGGATGACACAGACGAGGTCTGGTTCTCTCCGACAACAGTCAGCTTTGTTTTAAAACCTTGTGGGACAACGGCTGTGTCCGCACAGGCCTTCCAGCTGTGGAAGGCTGGGAACATAAGCCAAGAGCCCATGCCTGCTGGTGAAAGCACCAAGCAGCTGGGCCCTATGATGGGACCCTCCCCCACAGCTCGCGAAGTGGGCAGGCCTGCTCCGACACTGGGCAGATCACAGCAGGGCCAGACGCTGCTGCATGTGCGGGAAACGAGGAGTTGCTGTTCAGTAAGCAGAAGGTAATCTGGGGTTCCCTCAGAAGGATTCAGGCACAAGGTAATAAACCCCAAAGGGAAGCAGAGCATTCAGGTCACCACGATGAGAAGCCCTGTGCTTGGAGCCAGAGGGAAGGGGGCTGGGGAGGGGCGGTCGGGAGGCAGAGCAAGCACCCAGCTGGCCCAGAAAGGGCTGAGAGCCCACCCTGACCTCGGTAAGATGCGTCCCCTGAGCGACTCCATGCATGCACCACGCCGTGACCTTGAGGCTCCCTACTCTTTGAGAGTTCCAACTTTTGTGTGTCCTCACCACTCTGTAAAGCCATTTTCTGTTGCAGAATATAATACAGTCGGCCCTCCATACCCAGGGCATCTGCCTCCGTGATTCAACCAACCATGGACTGAAAATATCCGGAACTTTCTGGAATTTTTTCCCCAAAGAGCAAACCTTAAATTTGCTGCTTGCCAGCAGCTACTTACATTGCATTTACATTGTATTTACAAATATTTACATGGCGTTTACATATTATATTAGGTGTTAGGAGTAATCTAGAGAGATTTAAACTCGCTGGGAAGATATAAATACAGAGCCATGCTCTGCAGGGCACTTGAGCATCCGTGGGTTTTGGTTCCCTTGGGGTCCTGGAACCGATCACCACGGATGCCCGGGCCACCTGTGCTGACTGCTCTGAGGGTGAGATGCTGTGAAACAGCTTAAGGACAAATAAGAGGAAAGGACATATTTCTGAAACTGTATTCATGCTGATCTATTTCTCTCAACTGTTTTTATTAACTGAGTAGCTACAAAAGAGTAGCTATTCATAAAACCTATGCCGATCAGAAGGACCGACAACATAATAAACCCCCCCGCCCCGTGCTCCTGACACAGGTTAAGAATCACTTTTGTATTTTAGTACCTCTAGGAAGGGATGCTGGGAGCCTCTGCAAGGACCTCATTCAGCGGTCGGCCACCTCCAACTTCCCCAAGGCCCGGAGGCCGCGGCTGTGGGGCCCTCACCTGTGCGCGGGCGCCGTGTACTTGAGCAGCTCGGCCAGCTGCAGAGGGTACTTGCAGATCTTCTGCACGGGCGTCAGCAGGAAGCCGTCCAGGGAGATGTCGATCATCTGCTGCAGCAGGCGGCAGGCCTCGAAGAAGTGGCGGTACCGGCCCTGCTTCATCAGGCCGGCCAGCTCGGCACAGGCGCCCGGGTGGTTGTTGCAGTACTCGGAGTAGATGGCGAAGCCCTCTTGCTGGGAAGGGGAGGCTCGGCGTCAGGCCCCCGGGGGCTCTGGGCCGCGACAGGGGCCAGCGACACCCAGGCCCCCGACCCCAGGGGTGGGGCTCCCGGGCCGGAGGGACCCACTGAGCTGCGACGGTTCTCCCCAAATCAGACTCCTCCCCGGGGGCAGGGGCACATCCAGACACCAGAGGTGGGGGCTGAGCACCCGTCCCTTCCACAGACCCCGAGAGGCTGCGTCGGGTGCACGCCGCCCCCCAGGAGCGGCGCCATCTCTATCACCCTCTGCGTCACCCCCGCATCACCCTCCTCACCCTGCCTGATCCGAGGGACGAGGGACTGCTGTCCTCCCTCCTTCCTGGTAGAAACTTCTCCAAGGGGACTAGGAGGACGTGGGACCGCGGCCCCCATCCACAGCTCTCATCCTTCACCCGCCGACCCCTCCCGTCCCCTCCGCTCCCTGACTTCCCCGCTCAAGGCTGCCCTGTCCTCCCCCAGGACTCACTCCCAAAGTTCCCTGGATGCCGCCCCTGCCCCAGCGGCCCCTTCACAGCCATGCACCTGCCCACACCTGCACTCCCCTGGCTCGTGTCCTGCTCTGCTCCCTACCCGGCCGACCTCTCCGGCACCACCAGGCTCCAACTCCTATCTCCCTGTAGGATGGTTTTCCTAACTCACTTGCTCACTCTTTGACTGGAAACCCGGAGACAGCTCTCATGCTGCTTTCTCTGTTCCTTGTGACCAGTCTTCTCCGTTTGTCCCCAAAATCCCATCTCAACAGATCCCTCTTTCTGTGCCTCCAACGCTGTCACCCTCGCCCAGAGGCAGCGACAGCCCTGTCCCCAGGCTACACTCTCCTGCCCTTCACGGCAAGATCCACTCCGCAGCCCGGCCTCAGCTGACCTCGAAGCGTCCGCCGATGACCCCTCTCCGTGAACCCCCCACTCCAGCCAGATGGGTCTGTTACAAAGTCCTAAACAGGCCGAGTGCCCTCAGGGGCCCACCTTCCCACCTGCACAGCCACCAACCACGGAGCATTCTGTTCCTAGCCGCTTAGCGGCGACCCACCCGGGGGGCCGCCTGGGCTCAGCGCCAGCCCTGCTGCCTCATGGGGGGGTTTGTCACTGCTGTTGTGGTCACTGTTACTGCACCCTGACTGCTCTGGCTGGGGGCAGACCTCCTTCCTCTGGAGCCTGTCGCACTAAAAGGCGGCAGCCAGGCATCGTGCAGTGACGAGCCCGGGCCGGCCTCACGACAGCGATCCAAGCAATTACTGCCTCTCCCCCGACCGCCAGCGTCCCTGGGCCGCGCGCCCGGCCGGAATCAACATCTGCCAATTACCAGCGTGTGACCCGGGGTCGCTCACTCTCTGGGCTTGGGTTTCTGCATCTGGAAAATGGGAGCAATTATCAAACCTACCTCACAGCTGATATAGGAGAGCCCTGAACATAGATACCTAACAGGTCATCGTTAGCAATTATGCCAAACACAACCCCTAGCTCCAAACTGCATCAAGGTGAGGAGGTTTTGAAAAAACGGACTTGGGGTATTTAGGTAAAGATTAGCCACAAAAACCAATCAACTTAATCTGCAAGTGACAATACCTCCACTGGACAGGAGATTAATCTGGCACCCAAAGGAATAAAGAAGACGAAGGAAGCCGGGCAAAAAGGACTCTTTCTAGTGGAGAAACAGTTCAGAATTATTTGACCGGATGTTACTTGAGAGAAGTAAAGGGTGACGTACGTGTTGAAGAAAGCAGGACCCGATTTCGCTGAGATGAGGTTCCTCTTTATTGTACTGTTTCTCAAGGTCTTTCAGGAACATTCTTTGGAATTTGTAAATATCTTCAATGTTTCCAAAGATGGTGCCGAGCTGCACAGCGGTGAACATAGCCGTGTGCTTGCGACACTGCCGAATGTAGCCCTGCAGCACAGAAACAGACTCTTCACGTCAGCTTGGAAGCTCACAGACATTACATACCTGAGTAACACAGGCTTCAGGGCCTAAAGCCATGGCCTTGGAGCAGATCTTAGCTAGAGACAAGGATCTGACCCAAGCGGTCCCCGCTGGGCTAACACCTCCATGACTGCGACGTGCCCTCAATACTTATAAAACAAAAGGAGAGAGAAGAGGTACGCGCGGGTGGATTTATAACCCAAGGACCCGTGTAGTTTCCAGGTGACGCTCATGAAACAGAGCTCGCAGTGAACACCACTGCCGTCGCCCATGCTTTTCCTAAGCTCTCCAGGTAACTGTTCTGCCACCTCCAGCTCCACTTCACAGCTGGGAAGGCCCGTCACACAGATGGCAGCCCCGCGCCGAGCGGCTCGTGGAGCAACGCTCACAGTCGGGGCAAAGAGCCGGGGGAGCCTTCCCCGAGGACTCCAGCGCCACCACTCTCTGCGGACGGCATGACTCTGCGCGTGCGTAACCGGGGGAGGCCTGCACCAGTGAGGCACCGCTAACCCTCTGTGCGCCGGGCCCCGGCTGTGCGTGGCTCAGGAAGGTTGTGGAGGGAGGACGGAAAGGCCGTGAACACATGGAGTAATTATCCCCCAAACCTGCACCACGCGATCACACAGACCGAGCCGACCACACGGCAAACACGGACCACCGACTACTAACAGGCTCTCGGCTCCAGGCTCCGGGGCAACTGTCTACACCCTGACCCCACCACTCACTTCTCTGAGCCTCAGCTCCCTCGTCCTCACTGGGGGGAGAAGGGGGCCTTCCTGTGAGGCTCGTGGCGGGGTTACCCCCTGGAGGGAAGTGCACAGCCGTGGGCAGGCTGATGAGCGGTGACTACTTCCCCGAAACGCTGCTTTAAAGGGACTCCCTCAACTGCTCAACTGCCTATTCACAGAGGGAGACGGCTGCTGCAAATGAGCCAAATGTTTGGGTCTTTATCTGCCGGCTAATCCAGTCCCCGGGGTGGGGGGTGGGGGGCACTCACTGGGCCTGCCTTTGTGCTGAACCCGCTCAGCCGAACGGGAATGCGGACGTCAGCATTCACCGGGGACAGCCAGAATGACCGGATGGGTGCACGACAGAGCAGCGGGTCACTCGCTTGTATGGGATCCAGAAAAACGGAAACCATCACGGGAGACCATGCTGCGGGGTGGGGGACCACACAGGGCAGAACAGGGCCTTGGGCCTCCCCAGATGACACTCATGCTCTCTGTCCATGGGGGTAACTCAGGGTCTTGCTGTGTGTCAGAGGTCAGAGGTCAGAGGCAGCGGGCTGTCGACTGTGACCACTCTTCAGCTCTTTGTAAAGTCAAAGGCTTCCATGTAAAGGTGCCTGGAGTTATGTGCTCCGAAGACTCTGGGCAGCTGGGTCCTGGAGGAGGGGCTGGCCGCCTACACTCACGGGGTGGGCCAGACGGGCGGGCGGGGCGGGGGGCTCTAGACAGACGTGTGACAATGAGGGCCTGCCCGTGGGGACTGGGTGCGGCCGGGTCGGCATCTCACCTCGCAGATGTCCCTGAGGTGCTTGATGTACACGCGCTCGGTGCTCACGATCTCCCGGATGACGTTGGTCCTCATCTGCTGCTTGCTCTCGGGGTGCTTGTGGCGGTTCCTGCCCGCGTCCTCTTCTGGCTCCTCGCCCGGGGTGCCGCTGGAGCCCTCCGACAGCTCCTCCTGATTGACCCGCAGCTGTGGTCCACACGTGACAGGTGAGAAGAGGGGCCTGGCAGAGGGCCCCCTGGTTTTCTGCCCCCAGGACAGTCAGGAGGGCAGCAGGGAACCCTGCGCCTGCACGTGGCTGGCTGAGACCACAGCCCCGTGGACAGCCGCCTCGCCGACCCCAGCAGAAGCTCCCCACCCCAGCCGACCCTCGCCCAGGTCTGACTTGGAGAACACACTTACTCTGACGAAGCTGGCAGGGAACCAGGCCTCCTTCTCCTCGCTGCGGCCCCACCACCAGTCCTTGTTGGAGGCCTCCAGGACCTGGATGACGTCACCCGCCTTGAAGCCCAGCTCCTGGTCGTCCATGGTCACGTGGTCCCACAGCGCCTCGGCGCAGACCACACTGCCATCGCTGATCAGCTGAAACGGGGTGCCCAGTGCTCAGTGCAGAGCTTCGTGGGGGACCCTGAGCTCGCCCGGCCCCCCGTGCCCACACCCACGGATGTCAGTCAACTCCCAGCGTTTCGTGTCATGTGACACGAACAGAGAGATGTGCTCTCGGGAGACAAGACCTAGGCGGGCTCCCCCACCCGCTCCTGAGGGAGACCCCAGGTCCACTCATCTGCGTGTCAGTCATCCAGCAAACGTCAGTGTCTGAGTGTCCACCCCCAAAATGGTCTCTGAGAGGCCAGAGCCACGCCACCAAAGGTTATCAGCCACCCTTTCCTGCAAGACCCTCGTGCAGAACTCGCTCCCATACTTCACTGGCAACCTGCACAGACTTGCATCTAATGTTTGGTTTCCTGCAACTACAGAGGACACAGCATGACGTCTGGACATTTAACAGTTAATTTCAGCTCACCCAGGAGCCAGCCGGAGGGGCGGAGGACCGCACGTCCCCTCAGCTCCCGGGGACCCTGTTGCTCCTATAGCAACGGCCGATGACACTGATGGGGCTGGGTCACACTGAGAAGGCACACTGCACACGCTCAGTTCGCAAACCCCAAAAGCCAGAAGTGCCTTCCGGAAAAATTTCCATAGAAAGGGCTCAAGACGTGGCAGAAAGAACCCCAGAGCCGTGACAGGAAAAGCGTAGTCAACGCCAGCTCTGCCATCTACTGGCAGGTCAGTCAGCCTCTTAGTCTCCGAGGGTTCGCTGAAACGCGGATAATAACTGAAACGTCCACCCGCCCTGGTCGGCTGTGAGATCCTCACGAGGCGGCGAGTGCAGGGGAGGGCGTTCTATAAGCGGAGACGCCCCCTCCCAGCGCCGTGACTGCCGCTCTGATTGGGGGGTGCGTCTCAGTGGACGGCAAGACCCAGGCCCCTAGGCCGTCCATGAAAATGCTAGAAAACCAAACTGTTCTTCCAGACCAGAGTCCCAGGTTTACAACGTGTTCACTAAGAAATAATCGGCGGGAAAAGTTCGAATGGACTCTGGACCCGGAGCACCAGGGCCCCGTGCTGGCCGCTGGGAGTGGAGCCCCGGTACCTCGTTGATGGCCAGCTGCTCGCCGCCTGGCTGCAGGTAGCGGGGGTTGGCCCGACAGAGGTCTTCATAGCTGAAGTCCTCCTCACTGCCGTTGTCATCCACTAAGGCCGAAGACTCCGTCCCTCCATCTGAGGAAACTGCGAGAGAGAGAGAGAAGCAGAGCGCTCTCAAGCCACGGCCAACCTCACAAGTCTGACGACAAAACCCAGGGCCTCTGAGAACGTCCCCCCGAAGGAAAGTAACCGTTTTTATCTCACCCAGAATGCAGTCATTAGGGAATGCCTACCCATCTACGGAACCAAAGGTAGAAGGGCGGGGGAGAAGTGTTATAGTAAGTGAGCAGGCGGACGTTTCAGAGCCGACCGCCAAGGCTAACACTCAGGGTCACCTCCCGTTTTGTGAGTTAGGATATTGAGTGAACTGTGTGTGATTTACTTGGAAATTTGTGCTCCAAAGGGAACATAAAAGACATAAACATGGATGATATTTCTAAGAAATGTGTCGATAAGCTTGAGGACAAAGAGAAAGTGAAAAATATAATCATTCAAAAAAAAAAGTGTCTGGCGTCCATCACGTCCCTGCTGCTAAGACCAAAGGTGCCGAGTCCTGTGTGAAGCCTGGGGCCCCGCCTACTAGCTGCCCACATGTGAAAGGGCGGGAACTCACAGCGTCAGAATTAGGAGTTCTGCGGCACATTTACCAAAACAGAGAAAGACCTCTTGGGGGTGGGCGTAGCGTTCTGGATGGCCTGCCCTGGCACTCAGAGCACCTCTCCTGGGACAGTGGGCTACTGTCACCAGCGCTCCTCTGTCTTCGGCATTCCTGGTGAGGAGGGCAGGGAGAGGCTTCCTGGGAGAGGCGCCCTCCAGACACTGGAGAGGACGCCTGACTGAGAATAAAATGCAGCTGGATTTGGGCACCAGAGCATCTAACAAAGGCTGAGACTGGAAAGCAAGGTGGGGGCACGCTATGGGGAGTGGGTGCTCTCAAGGGTTAGAGCAGGCAACGGGGCTGCCCTTGTAGGGATTGAGTGACGGCGTGATGGGTTTTGAACCGAGGTCCGGATGCTGCAAAAGGAGCAGGTGTTGGAGGCACAGAGGCCTGGCCTGAACTCGAGCCCTGGACCTAACCCGGCAACTTCATCTCTCTGAGCTGCACATCCTTCTACCATAAAAACCAGTTTCTTTCTTTTTGGAGACTTAGGTGAGCTCACATATGTCGAGGTCCTGTCACCTCTGACGCACACTGGGGCTCACTGGGAGGAGTGACTGCAGGGACGGCCGTGGGCGTGGTGGGCCGGGTGGGGGGCAGGCTGTGGGCCCAGGGACACCAGCTGGGAGAAGGTGGGTGCACTGGAGCGGGCGGTACCAGGGAACGGCGGGGGAAGTGCAGGCCAAGGATGTGCAGGCCGGGCTGACGACACGAGTCACCGGGAGAACTAACGGGAAGGGGGTCAGGGGAGAAGTCCCTGGGGAGGGGGGAGGAGGATGGTTTGCGATGGTGGTGGACGGTGCTGTGTGTCCTGTTTCTTCCAAGGGCCTGCGAACCTGAGTTTCTAGTAACTTTACCCTCAGGCAACAGGTCTAGTTTCCAAACTGAAGAACTTTCCTTTTTTAACGAGATGTTTTCTCTTCTTTATTTTGTGCTGAGTCTTCAAGATCTGACGTACATCCTACTCACAGCCCACCCCCCCTGGACGGGCTGTGTTTCAGGTGCCCGGCAGACACCCGTGCAGCCCAGGACAGGCCCCAGCTCTGCACACCAGGCCCCCAGGGCTCTCCTCCGGCCCCCTCCCTCGACGCCCTCGCTCTGGACGCAGCATCCCTCAGAGATGCGCCCCAAGCCAGGTCTCTCCAGGGCCCATGCTTTCCCGCAGCCCAGAGCGCCCCAGCACCCGGGACCCCCACACCCAGGCAGTTCGGTCCTCATCAGACCCCCGTGAGCCCAGGGTGGGGGGCTGCCAGGCGCCTCCAGGCTTCTCCCTCCTCAGGCCCTGCCTTTACTTGGGTGTTTCCCTTCTGAGCCCATAACCTCCTTTAGAGAAGAGAGGGGGCCTATTGTTTTATCTCCAGCACCTCGCATAACACCAGACATACCGGAGGCACTCAATGAGTGGACTGCAAATCGGCGGTGAGGAACCTGACGTTCCCAGAAGTCTATTTATCTGGGCGACACAAGGGCTGGGTGGAGGCGGGGTACACACCGGGGTCTCCCCGACGCCCAGTCAGTGGTCAGTTCTCACCTCAGCCAGGAAGGTCTCCCAGGACCCTGTCTCCACCACCCCCGAGCCATCCTGTAAGTCACTTCCAAGACAAACTTGAACCACTGGTTCCGTCACATTCACTAGAAACCACGCAGGATGGATGCATCACGACAAAGTCCTGCTGCAATCCACCCCACCCTAGTGAGACAGCCCGCCTCCCGCCCAGAGCCCACCCCGCTGGGCGACCCCTCCCGCGGCCCCCCGCGCCCAGCGTCCCCCCCTCACTGAGTGTGTGTTTGTTGTCACTTAACATCTTCACTGGCAGACCAGGATCCGTGCGGAGACTTCTTGTGAGGTCATTAAGGTTCACTCTTTCTTTCTCCTTTTGCAGTGGTGACTTTGTCATCTAGGGCTGTTTGACATGGTGTCCAGCTACTACAAACTCTCCAAATGTACTTCAGCAAAATTAGGAGAAATGAACATATTCTAATAATGAAAGAAGAATTTACTTAGTGAATTCCCTTCCTCCCTATCTTCCTTTTGTTCTAAAAAATACACATGAATCAAGCATCCTGGCCATCTTTCAGGGCAGAGTTCAGCAGTGCTATGAATACTCACGCCGTTGTGCAACCAGTCTCCAGGACTTTTTCATCTTGCAAAACTGAAACTCTGTCCCCGTTAAACACTAATTCTCCCTCCTCCCTCACTGTTTGGCAACCGCCTTTCTACTTTCCGGCTCCGTGACTTTGCGTGCTTTGCACACTGCGTGTGAGTGGACTCACACAGCTGCCCTTCCTGCCTCGTTACGGTGGAGGTGACATTCCACCGTACGTACAGACCAGGTTTTCTTCATTCGTTCCCCTCCGAGGACCTCTGGGTTGCTCCTGCCTCTTGGCTGCTGTGAATGACGACACCATGAGCGTGGCGCGATGTCTCCTCGAGCCCCTGCTCTGAATCCTTCTGGAGGTGCTGGGTCGTGTGGTGACTCTATTTTAACTTCCCGAGGGGCCTGCACGCTGCTCTCCACAGCAGCTGCCCCATTCCCTATCCCCGCCAACAGCACATGGGGCTCCAGTTTCTCCAGATCCTTGCCAGCTGTATTATTATTTTTTTGTTGAGTAGACAGGTGTGGAAAAGCCATTTTTGGAAATGATCTTGTAGACACTGAGCACAGGCTGTTGCCGAGTGACATCGGTCTTCAAACCCCGCCCTCCCGGACAGAGTAACATGAGGGCAGACGGGCTGTGTCCTCTTTCTGAAAGGGGCAGCCACGCCAGTGGGGACGGCTCTGAGATCAGAGTGAACGTGCACACGCACACTGTGTCTGTGCCACAGGCTTTCCTCCTGTGCCAGCATCATTGTCACAGCCAGCATCCCCTGGAAAGGCCGTCGCCACGGGTCTCACGGGGACACGCTGGGTGGCCATCCTCCTTGGCACCACCAGCCCCTCCCTCACACAGTCCCATCTGAAGATTCAGCCTCTGATCTTTGCTGTCTTCCTGGATGCAAGTATCAGGCTTCAGCTGGCGTCTGAGGGAACCCTCGTCCACGTCCCCAGCCTGCAGTGGCTTCAGGAACACTCCTCAGGAGAGAACCACATGCCTTCTTACAGTCAGGACTGGTGCAAACACACGAGAGACGGCGAAGTTTTGTCAAAGAGGCCAACGGCGGCAGTGCCCACACTCCTCAGGAGGGCGACAGACGTCCTTCTGCCCGAGCCTGGATTTCACATCTGTGAGGGGCCGAGACCCGACAGCAGCTCCTCCAGGGGAGTTTTCAGGACAGGACCCGTCGAACATCACCAACAGTGCAAACTTCATCTCACTACACATGCAGAAGGAGGCGGCCTGATGTGCGCTCACACGGAGCAGGCCGCAGCCCGTGTCCTGGTGGGAGGGCACCAGGCCTCTCCCGTTGGGCTTATTTTTGCACCGTCTGATCGGAGTGACGGAATTTCGAATGTGCACGGCCTTACTGGGGTCCTGGCTGGGCCACGTAAGAGGAGGCCCTGAGCCATCCGAGCCTCGGTTTCCCTTGGTAGCGGAGGGCCTTGTCCCCTCTCGCCTGTCTCTCGGATGTTCTGTTAAGAGGGAGGAAGAGCTGGCACAGGGGGCGTCCTGCCGGGCGCTGAACGAGAGGGCGAGGCAGGTGAACACCGGTCACCGAATGGGCAGAACTTCCTCCCCACACGTGCGGCTCCTCCCCGGGGTTTTCCCACGGAAACACAGGTCACCAGGGAAATTCCCGCGCTGAGAATCATCTGTTAAAAATACATGTTTTAGGAAACCTCCTGCCGACCACTCAGACTTCCTCCAGCTGGAAAGAAGCCCTTCTCACTTCTCACCTTCAGAGCAGAAGCAGCACGCGCGGGAGGGCCGTGCTCAGAGCCCAGGGCAGCCCCCTCCAGGTCGCTGTGGTGCCGCTGGAACCACCCAGGTCCCTGCACTGAGGGCGACTGAGTGGGACAGACGCATCAGGGAGGGGGAAGGGGCGGGGGAGACGGGCCCAGTCACAGAGTGGCCTCCAACGTGGCCGCCCGTGCCCACCAGCAGGATGGGTGTGGAGCCCCAGGATCTCTGTGCTCTCAGGGCCACAGCAGCTGGCCGGCTCTCGGCCTCCAAGCAGCTGCCCAGGTCCTGGAAGCTCGCCTGCTGCCCGGCCTCCGGCCCAGACCAGGGCTTCGGCGCCGGGTTGCTCGGTGTCCGGCCGCGAGCCCTGGGCTTGACGCTGGGCTTGTCCTCGGGCGTGTTTCCTCCTCTTGGCAAGTTGCTGCCCCTCCCTGGCCCTGGCTCTGACCGCGCTGCGCCGTCCATCACGGCTGCCCTGTGCCTCTGTCCTCGGCCCTCTCCTCTACCTGGCCGCTCCCTGGCAGCTAGATCTGGTCTCAAGACCCGCCTCAACACACAAACTGGCTCCCAGAAGCTGCCCCCAGCCCCGGGCTGGCCGCACACACCTGGAGCAAGAACCCGTCCGGTCCCACCACACCCTCAGAATGCCCTCCCGGCGTGCACCAGGCACCGCGCTAAGCGCTTAGCATAGATCATCCCCTCTGAGCCCCGCAAGCACCCCAGAGTCCCAGCTGCCCATCAACACGGGAGGCAGCTGCAGCCCAGAGCGGCCAACTGGTCCCAGCGGCGTGGCAGGGATGCAACCCCAGGCCTGCCTGGCTCCAAAGCAATCCTGCCGTGCACTTGCCGGCGTCCTGGCCTCCCTGGGCCACAGCAGCCGGACAGAAGCCCCGCCCGGCCGCCCCTGGCAGGAGCTTCCTCCCCTGAGCTGCCAGGCCGGCCCGGGGGTCCCCGCACAGCCCCGCCCTCTGCCGCCCACCCAGGCCCTCAGACAAGACGGGCCCCGCTCATCAAGCCCTGCGCGTTTTCACAGGCTGGTGTCACTGCAAGTTGGTGAAACATTGCACTTGCTGTCATTTCCGTCACACACACACTTTGCACAGTGCGTGTGTGGAAGGCAGTCCTCGGAGCACACGGAACCCACAGGAATGAGACTCTAGCAGGACTGCCTCCTCTCTTTGCAGCCAAGCTCATCAAAGGCCCTCGGGGCTGGGGCCTGGGAGCTTTAGGGGCACACGCTGGGAGGGGGGCTGTGCGGGGCCCCACGTGGAAGGTCTGAGCAGCTGCACGTCCTGGTGACACGAGAGCATTCAGCTCTACACAGAGGCTGGGCCTGGCCTCCCTCAGCCTCCATACAAGTGTAGGAGGGAGGCCCGGGAGCTGTGCCCGCTTAGGACGGAGGAATGCCAGGGGCGGCTCCACCAGGCTCGGCAGCCACTGGAATAAACACACAGGCACACCCACCGGCCGGGTCGAGGCCGGCTGGCCTGCATGCCTCCCTACCGGGCACTGGGGCCACTGGGCCCGGTCACACAAGCAACAAGCACAGCCGCTGGGCAGGCAGGTCCGTGTTCCGAACGCAGGAGTCACTGGGCAACTTTTTCCCCCCTTTTCCTCAATTTTGGTTAGTGAGATGGTGTACATGCTGGTCCTTTTTTTTTTAAATCCACCAGACGCAGAAGCCCTAACCACATTCCCATCTACTCTCAGCCAGCACAGGGAGCCAATCAAAACACGGAAGTGGCACAAACCACACGCTGCTCTGCTCCGGGAGCCCCGCTGCCTCCGGCTTCACCCACGATTCTCATTCATTCCAGCCTGAGCCACTGGCATTGACTTAAGGCAAAAACAAAGACTTTCTGCAGCATCTTACTGCATCCACGGGTGGCAGGCAGCTAAAATGCTGTGTGTGAATAATTTCTTTCTCTTACTCCTTGTGAGAACACACAAGTTACAGTTTGTAACTAACGAGTGTGAAAGCACCACCTTCTTTCACACTCAGGCAGGAACCAGTCCAGCTGGAAACACTCACAAAAACACTGAGAAGCACGGGTGGGATAAGGCACCAGGCGATCACGGAATCGGGGGCCCCATCACTTCTGCAAACATTCAATGGCATCCTTCAAAAATCAGTTGGTACCCTTAAATGTCACACACCCCAAATTAGCAAGTAACACTGTTATGTGCCCCACAACAGGGATAAACCCCTGTGTAAGCAAAGTTCATGTCAGAGAAGCAAAAACCGGCCAAGAACCAGAGCCATAACTCATACAGGAGAGCCCACACGTGAATCTTACTGTTTTCTGTTTCACACCAACTGCGATGCCATGACCACAACCGGTTTCCCTGATTTACTGCGTCCACACCTAGAACTGCCCTCAGGACATGGGACCAGGACGAATGAACTTACACACACACAAACACACGCACACACACGCACACATGCCCCTGACAAGCAGCAGCAGAGACAGAGGTCTGCAACTTGCAAGGAAAGAGTGGAACCGACAACACAGCCAGATGCGAGAACTCCTTCTCGGGGCACGTACCCAGGTGGAGGCTTTCCAGGCTCCAAAATCTTGCTACTTCCCCTCTAGCTACCATCCTTCCGTTTGAAAAACAGCCACGTTCAGAGCGGGGCCGGGGTGTGACTGAGCATCGCGGAGAACGGCTCGGGCTCTGGCTGCGGAAAGGGCAGAAATCGCTTATTCACTGCTCTGCCTCCGCGGGCGAGCCTCCCTCCCGAGCCCGCCCGCTGAGGCTACAGCCCCAGACGGCGGCGGCCAGGGCGGCGGGAGGAAATTCCTAAAGCAAAGCCAGCGCGCGCGCCGGCCTATCAGACGCGGCCGAGCCTCCTCCAGGTGGGAGAGGGGCGCCCGCGGCTTGGAATCGAAGCCCAGAGCCTAACGGCACCTGCGAGGGGAGGGCGCAGCTCCGGGGTGGAGCGCGTGCTTAGCATGCAGAGTCCTGGGTTCTGTCCTCAGTACTTCCGTTAAAAAATAAAAATAATCATAAATAAATCTATTCACCCAACCTACCCCACATACACAAAAACAAAGCAAAACAAAAAAGAAGAAAAAAAAAGGCATCTGTCTCAGGGGAGAAAAAGCAAAGAGGTCACTCAGTTTAAAAAAAATGGAGACTTGCTGGCAGGGCAAAAATTTGCATTCTGATGTTGCACTACATTCACCGTAAACTTGTGAAATCACTTTAAAAGAGGGATTTTTGTTTAAAAAATATATGTGAATACGTGTGCCTTTCACTACATGAAACAGGCAAACTGTCACCATATAAAGTGTCCTCTATAATGAAGAAACTTGTTTTTTTTAAGAGGCTCTCACTAGATGGCCCAGGTTGTTTATTTCCGCTATATTTTTTGGTATTTTCCACATTACGATGAGCAAGTAATATTATGAAACGACGATGATTAACAAACAGCGTGCTTCCTTCAATTTCCTCATGACAGGAAGACGGTGACTTTTTAACTCTTGAATCAGTGAGATCTTATGTGCAGAGTAGGCATCGCATGGTTGGCTCCCAATAAATGCTTAAAAAATGAGCCCCGGGAGTGACTGTACCGTCCATGGTGGGGGACCCTGTCATCGCTTAAACCTCCGGGTGCGCAGGGTCCGGCCAGCACGGTGGGGACAACTGGACACAAACAACCCTCCCAGAGCTCCGGAGAACAGATTCCAAGTTTAGAGCAACCCTGGCACTTCACGGAGGAGCAAACATGACCTCACACTGCAGCGCCTCTGGCGACCTGAGGTCCTCAATTCGGCGCCGGCTAGGGGAGCAAAGCTGCGGTGACGGCGCCACGCTGACCACGCACTTTATCCGAGGCTCTGCTCCCCTTGCACTGTCCGTGGCTACGTCTGCTGACTCGGTGCAGCCACCTCACATTCAGCCAAGGCTCCAACAATCCACAACGAAGGCGAAACCTGCACACCCGTGCACCCCGCACATGCATACACACACACACACACACACACACACACAAAACCTGACGGGCTTCAAATCTACCCCTTGCAAGTATTTTTTAAAAATTATTTAAAAGAGTCAACTTTGTTTTTACAACAATGGACAGGCAGTTCATTCAATAGGGGTGTATCCATTATTTCAAAAAGGCAGTGTTTCATTAAATGACAGGCTTAAAAGACTCCTTGAAATCATTTTCCAGAGCAGACCACTCTCCGAGGTTAAGGCTTCCTATATCCCACGTGCAACAGTCATGCAGTGACAGTCCAAGAAAAATGTTTGACAACCAACTACACCTACCTCCCGGAAACCACGTCCAGGTACCGACACCTGCATCACTGTAACACAGAATTTCCCCTTCTCATGTGGCCACAAAACCCCCTTTTTACAATAACGTGTATTACTACCCTGAAATGTGGTCCAGAGACCCGCAGCACTGGGGGGCCCGGGAGCTGGTGCAGAGGGAAGACCTCAGGCCCCACCCAGGCCTGTGGAGCCAGAGGGCCACTCTCACCAGACCCCAGACCCCAGGGCGCTGAAACGCACACTCGGGTTTGAGAGGAGTTGTTCTAGGCAATTCAGCGAACTCTTGGCTGAGACAGCATCTTAGATGCCGGCCTGAATTTTTTTTAAATAATAAATTCAGAAACTATTGAAGACATGGCACCAAAGGGTAGACCTGGTTTTAGTTAGAAGTGAATGAAGATGTTAATAAAGAAGCGAAAGGCTGAATTTGAGACACAGAGCAGTGAAACGTGGGCGTCACTTCTGATACGTACCCTTCCTGACAAGCTTAAAGCCCAGCAGGAGGTAAACAAAACTCAAGAGTGCTCTCCTTTTCCTTTTTTTTTTTTTTTTGGTTAAAACTGCAAGTTTTCAAAAAGAAAAAGATCTCTTGGCCACACCTCCTAGGCACGATCTTAACTCAGGGCTGGTGCTCACGTCCACGCTCCACGGGCAGCTGGCACAGAGGACAGCTTCTGTTTCCCAGGGACTTCTCCTAAATCCAGAGATGGGGTCAGGGCACTAGACTAAGATGCTTGGAATTTTAGGATCTTAAACCAAAGGCATTCACTAAGTAAACTTACTTCACTGCACACACAATCAAAACAAAAATAAAGATAAAAAGAAGGGGAAAAAAAGTAAATAATCAGACAAAAACTGCATTTAAAATGAGACATCCTCTCAAAGGAAGCTGACCCAACAACCCTTCTAAGGTATTTTTGGAAGAAGCTACAGAAAAGGCTTGACTTTTAGCTTTGAAAACTTTTTAGCGATGAGAGCCTCTATTTACCAGATCAGGAAGAACACTGCCACAGACACCTTAAGCATAGCTGAAGGAAGTCACCCCCCTCGTCCGCCGTCCCCACCCCACTAATGTATTCTCCACTACAGGGCCAGAACTGGCACGTCAACAACGCTGGCAGCACTGAAAGAAGGAAGCAACGGATTAAGCCCCATAGGAAAGTGGAGAAATTCAAATTACACATCAATATCAAACACTGAGAAACCAGGGAGGACAGAATAAAAGCTGGAAACACATGGGGTGCCGGATCATTTTTTATTCTAAGGAAGTAGAAATCACAGCTATTTAAGACCCCCGTACATTTGCACACGTAGTAGTGGAAGAGAAGCCCCCCGGGGAGCTGAGTGAACAGTGGGACCTTAAACTCAGGCCCGTGGTCACTCCTCTGCCTCTCCAGGAGGTTTCCGGGATGACCAGGTGGTCCTCAAGGGTCCATTTAGCTCCAAATTCCTGGACTCTTCTTATGTACCACAGAGCACTCTCAGGTAACCATCCTCTGATGCTGTGTGGAAAGATTACCAGCCCCAGTCATTCGCCCAGCAACCAGAGTTTCCCAGCCTCCTCGGTGTCACTGGAGCAGCAACCTGCCTGCACGGCACAGAGACGGCCTTCACCTGGGGATGTTCTAGAATGTTCTTTGGATAGGGCCCCCCCCCCACGTGCTACAGGACAGGCACAGGAAGGCAGGAGGTCCCGAGGACAGAGCCATGGTGGCTCTTCTCTGGTGCATGACTGTGATCAGTTTTAGAAAAATGAGCTCAAGGCTGGGCCCAGGTCAGAACCGAGGGCGCCCCGCCCTGGCCCGACCGAGCCTCGGCCCACACCCCACACCACGCGACCACCGGGGATCCAGGGCAACAGGGCGAGGGTTGTGTGTGAGCTCACTCGCCCCCGACGCTGAGGCGGCCGCACTTCCTCCAGCTGGAATGTGGGATTTCCAAACAGGAAGTAATCCGCTACCGTGGCCATCAGTCACTGCCACCAACGCCCCGTCCACCGGCAGAAATCACCGGGCATCCAGGGGGATCCCTTTTTTTTTTTAATGGATTTAAGAGAAACATTATTAGTCAACAGGGCCCGGCCATGCCATTTTCCAGAGAAACATAAGGAAACAGAACACAGACACTGAACGTGACACACAGCGTTTTCTACACGGATGGCCGGACAACCGCGGACTCGGGCTCGGAGCTGCTGCTCGCGCTCGGCTAAGGTGGCCTTGGGTCTTCCTCAGCCTGTTCGGCGCCTGACTCCCCGCGGACGGGGCCCCAGCACTCAGCCGCACAGGAAGCCGAGCGCGGCCACAGGACCGGGGAGCGAGGCGCCCCGCCGCGCGCTCACCGCAGGGGATGGGGAGGAGCCTCCTGCGCCCCGACACACTCGGCCAGGAGGGCCTCTCTGGGCGCCTCGGGTGGGCGCCCCCGGTGACCCCGCCCAGGCCCCGCCTCTCCAAGAGCCCTCCGCAGCACACACTGGCCCTGGGCTCTGACTGCAGCTTGCAGACCAATTCAGAAGCAAACACAGAAACTGTCCTTCAAAAGCAAAGGCGCCATCTCCACGTTAAGACCAAGGCCTGTTCTGTCTTCTGTCAACGGCTTGTGGCGTCTTCGTCCTTCAAGGCCTGGTGCACATCTCACCTCGGTCTCTGTTTATCATTTGTCTTGAATTCCCAGGACGGAGCGTGTTTCAAGGCTAACAAGAGCAAAATCAACAACGGATGAGTTTCTCCCATTTCTTTGTTTCAATCAAAGGCAATTATTGGGGTGTGGTGGTCTCAAAAACTGGCAAACAGGTGTACCTCTCTGCACGTAAATGACGTCGTATTGTGTTTTGTGATGGAGAAGCGTGGTGTCTCCGGGGAGCAAGGCAGGCTTTCGAGCCTGCCTCATCCGGTTTCAATGCCAGCTCCACTCCCACAACTTCCATCTCACTTGGCTGAGCAAAGGAAGAGCTGAGCCGGGTATGTTTCTAAGCCTCAGATTCCTCAGGGGCACCAGGGATGGGCACTTGGTGCTGGTTTGCTATGTGTTTATTAACTCCTGGCTTTCTTCCTGACTCAATATTCTTTCTTTTCCTTTTCTCTATGATTTTTTTTTTAACTGTGGTATAGTCAGTTACAGTGTGTCAATTTCTGGTGTACACATAATGTCCCAGTCATGCATACACATATACTTTGTTTTCATATTCTTTTTCATTACAGGTTATTACCAGATATTGAACATAGTTCCCCATGCTATACAGAAATTTGTTTTTTTATCTATTTTTATGTATATATATAGTGGTTAACATTTCCAAATCTCAAACTCTCAAATTTATCCCTTCCTACTCTCTTTCCCCTGGTAACTGTAAGATTGTTTACTATGTCTGTGAGTCTGTTTCTGTTTTGTAGATGAGTTCATAGTGTACTTTTTTTCTTTTCTTTTTTCAGATTCTACACATATGTGATATCATACGGTATTTTTCTTATTATTTCTGACTTACTTCACTTAGAATGACAGTCCCCTGGTCCATCTATGCTGCTGCAAATGGCATTATTTTATTCTTTTTTATCTTCTCTATGATTTAAAAAGATTTTTTTTAATTGAAGTAGAGTCAGTTTACAAGGTTGTGTTAATTTCTGGTGTACAGCACAGTGGTTCAGCCACACACACATATGTACCCCTTCTTTTCCTTTTAAAATCCAATTTCTGCAACTTGGCACTAGACAGATGATATTCTGAAGACTTCTGTAACTCTGGTGATTCAGAACGACTGGAACAAATTTAAGGTTTAGAACTGAGACTGTTTGAAATGGTAGACGATGACACTTTTAAGAGATTGCTGGAAACATGTTTAAAAAGTTTATGATGTTTTTCTGAGAGAGGAACTAGAGCACTGTGTCCCTCTAAAAAAAAATCTTGATTCCAGGCGAAGATAAGGCTGAGACAGCAGCTGAGACCAGTGCTGCCAGAGCTGAGGCACCCCTGAGGCTTGTGGGCACTGTGGTTGGAGGCGCCGCTGTTCGTCTGTGCAGTGTTTCTGCACACGGAACCCTTTCAAGGCTTCTAAATTCGTCTGACTGTGGAATCCACACTGTCTCGGTGTCTAGTCAGCAGGGAGGGATTTCAGCACGGACAGGGTCACCTGCCCAAAGACAAGCGAAGAGAATCATCCTGTGTCACAAAAAAATACAACCAGGGCCCGGGTTCCGCGGCGTCAGAGTATTAAGCGGGCTCGGGGCGTAAGAGGGTGCCAGGCCAGACCCACGCCCACACCTGACCGTCGGATACTCCAACCGGCCTCCCGAGAACTCCACTACCATCATGCTCCGTAGGTGCAGAGCAGGTGCCGCCTGATTTTGTATTTTCTCTTTGATTTATCATCGAAAGAAAACTTTTGCAAAGCAGTTGCAGAAAGAGATAAAGAGACAATAAGAAATCAGACCAAACGGTTGTATGGCGTGGTCAAAATCATCCCAAGGCATCACATACACACACGCACACACACAGACACACAGACACACACACCCCTCAAGACCTGCTGTTGCTTTTCTTTTTTTAACTTTAACCAAAAACCTTAGAGGCATCTCTGGGTAATACTTCGGAGACCCCTGAGATAAGGCCTGAAATTTTGGGTCAGGAGAACCAACAGAAAACATGCAGCCGAGTTACTTTCTTCTTTCCTAACAACCTGAGCACACGCATTTCCGATTGGTTTAACCTTTTCTTGGGTGATACTCACACAGGATGTTGTTCCATATAGACGCCTGGTGTCCTAGAGCCTTACGCATTAGTTAAGGGACCTGTCTAAGGTAAACCGCTGGCAGTGCAGCTGAGTAAGTAACTCAGACCTCTGGCTGTAAACATGCTTACTGCTCATCACAAGCCTTGTCCCTGGTGTCATCGATGCTTCTCTTAGTTTAGTTCTTTGCAATAATGGCCGCTAATATCCACTGCACGATGGCTGTGCACCAGGTCATCCTGACACACCTGGGGGGCAGGCGACAGAAACACTTCCCATCACAGATGAGGATGTTAAGACTTTGAGGTTAAGTAGCTGGCCAAGGTCCCAGAGCTAGTTAACAGAGGACTGGGACTCAACTTGGCTTTTTTGACCCAAAGTCCTGTTAGTAAGAAAATTAACTCTCCTAACCATCATTAGAACAGCGTGCCGGAATAACCAATTAGGAGTAGAATCAACAACCAAAAACTGAAGGAAAGGGAGAAAATCCTATTTTCTTTGTTCTGACCAAGTGAAAAATCTGAAAGTGTCTTAATAAATTTATTAACTTCACTGCAAGACTTCTCCAAAAATATGCTTCAGTAATTTCTTACAATGTATTTAACTGAAAAAAAAAATCAAAGTTGAAACGGCATAAACCCTTACAATTAAATTTCCCCACTTCCTTAGTGTTGGGGTGTTAATCACATCATAATTCTCAATCAAGGAACAGGAGCTTTCTGATGCAAACTGAACACGGCTATTTCTTTCAAAAATATTTAGTAAAAGTAAACATTGACACATTGATATTAATGAGCTTTCAGATACAGTAACATAAAATCACGACTGTTTTTTAACAGGTAGCAAAACAAGTAGCCTTTAACCAGCCCTAGCTAGTGGGAAATTTATGGGAAATTTTCAGCTATAAAATCAGAACACCAACACAGATAAACAAAATAGATAAAACACCTCCTTGCTCACACATGAGGCCTGGACTCCCCCACAACCTTGCAGCCACCAGCACCGCGCCCGGGCCCTGCCCTCCCACTGAACTGAAACTGCTTATCTCCAAACTGACAAGTTCCCAATTGCGGCTGAAGCCGTGGAAAATGCTGAGCGTGCCCGACGTGACCCTGGGCGCAGGTGACCTCGTAACCATTCCCTCCCTGGAGCCCCGCATCCTCTGACACCTGGACACTACTCACCTGTCTGCCCGTTCCTTCTCTTTTGTGGGTTCCTTTCCCTTTCCAGGCCCGCAAATTCAGGCCCTCCTCCCGTTCCATGCCCACCCTCGGTGATCACACTCCTTGCACCAGCTTTAAGAGCAGCCACCAGTTTGCTGGTGACTCCCGGGCCGTCCCCTCTTGGTTGGTCCTCCTTCCTCATCAGACCCTCGAGGTGCACGCAGCCATCCCACCCGCACCTCCCCCTCCACGTGGCCCCCCACCTGGTGGGCTTTTCTCCTACGCTCCCCACCACCTGGGCACCTGGGCGTCATCCCCCAAAACATGTGGACAACTGCCTGACCGCCGCATCTCCGTTTCTCCAGTGGAGCCATCACGCCCCCAGTTCAGGGCTCTGTCCACTGATAAAGCAACTGTTTCCTCCTCCCGTCTCCAGGCAGGCCCACCGTCTAGCCAGAGATGTCGCCAAACGCCAGCCTCTTCACCCCGCTCCACTGAAAGCCGTTCTGCAGCTCTGCTGCCACAGAATAAAGCCTGACTCCATCGTCACAGGAGGCCCTGACCAGGCAGTCTCCTTCGACCTCCAAGAGTCTGACTCCTAGGCCAGACCAGCCTCTCAACCTGCCCCGAGGCCCTCCTGCCCAGAGCTGCCCACCACCTGAAAGCCCCGAGTCTAAAACGTCACACACGCATCCGTGCCCCAAAACACTTCAACGTAAACACACAAAAGGGCAGCTGACTCACCTCTGCTCTCATGCAGGACCAGAGGTCTGCACATGTGATCGCGGGCTGGAATTCTGCAGGTCACACCCAGCATGGTCAACCCTGACTTCCAGTTCTGGCTTTAGACTAATAATCAGAGATGCCTGTGGAGCGTTCGGACTACGGATTCCCTGATTTTTCCTTTTTCTTTTTTCAGCTGTCAGTTCTCATCTAATCTGACAGAAAACAGTTTTTTAGCAATTCACCTTTACCGAGTCTCCTCTAAGTGGTCACTGTTTGTAGATGTGAGTCCTTTCAGTCTCTTGTTTACATTTAATTTGTTTATTCAGCTGGACAAGTTCCATGACTATAGTAATAACCCCAACTGCCAGAGACTGGTTTGGAGTCAGGCCCTTGACTTCTCAGGACAGGATCAGTTTTTTGGGGGCGGGGGGTTTCCCGTGAAGAGTGCCCATGATCACGCATGCGCAGCTCTGTCTGCACAGACGGACATCATCGGATGCGCACGCAGGCGAATTAAGAAAGTTGCTTGGTTTTCTCGAGGGCGCGCCTCTTCTCGGGCTCCCGCTGCCCTGCATCTGTCCCCTCGGCCTGGAACACACCTCCTACAACAAGCTTACTCTGCCTCCCACCCACCCTTCAAGCCTTACTGCTGATGCTCTTTTCTGGGGGACAGCTCTGGACCCCCAGGTCTGACTCGCCTGCTCTGGGTTTACCCCACCTCCCTTATTGCTCCAAGGCTTTGTGCATCTGCACACCACCCAGGAGGTTCCAGAGAACAGGCTGCCTGCCCCGGGCCAGCCAGCCTCTGCCACACAGCCCCACTTATAACAGGGCACGTATAGGGGCACCAAGCAGGACCCTGTGGGGCCTTCCCAGGACAGACTCCTCCCCTGTATCCTGATAACAGTGTAGGATGCACATTTCCTGAGTTTTTCAGATGCTAAAACCACCCCCAAGTGGAAAAAATTAACTTGGATGATCATGAGCGCAGAGCCCCCAGACCTTCCGGCACCTAAGGACCGATAATTACCGCCGCATGAAACAATCAGAGCACAGTATGCAAGCTGATCACAGACACTGGGACTCCCCTCCCTCAGCCGGCCTTACAACGTGCTTTGCTGAAATCCTTCCAGGAGCTGGGGTTTGGGGGTGGGGGGGGGGCACAAGCCACATGTACTACTTGCCCAGCCCCACAGTAAACCTTTCTCTGCTCCAAACTCTGACGTTTTGGTTTATTTGACCTTGCTGTGTGTCAGACACATGAACTTGCAGTTGGTACACATATACGTGCATACATGTGGGTATGTGATGCAACATCATAGGTATTTGTTAAGTGGATCAATACACATGAAGTATCTCCTAAACCAAGAGCATATTAAAAGCCCAATTCAGAGAAGTTTCAGAGCACTTTGGACATTTCCTGAAACGCCACTGTTTCATTATGTCCTAACGGCCCATCCTGTACAATTTCCTAATAATATTAAGCTTATCAACTTCATAATACAGGTGAGTACACGTGCTTTTACAACCAATACTAGTTCCTGAGCGGGGGAAAAGTAAATTAGCGCACACATACGTCTCAGCATAAAGTCAAACGGGAGGGGAGGGGAGTTGCAGATGTGGAAGCAGTTTCCCCCAAGTGTTCTTGGAAACTCCTGGGCCTGAAAGGCAGAGGGCCCTCTTGGCACATTAGTTTTTCCTTTAGATGAACGAACCTTAAAGCTGTGTAGGATACATTCACCAGATGAAAGTCAGGCCGGCGTCGGGGCCGAAGGCGGCGGTTAGGAGAAGCGTGCGTGCAGGACCCCGCGTGCAGGATCCTGCGTGCAGCCCCGCCACGTGCAGGAGCCCGCGTGCAGGAGCCTGCGTTCCGCCCCGGGCGCGACGCCGCCTCCTCCAGCGTCTCTGACACGTGGGCCTGGGCGCGCGGCGGGGGTTCCGGAGGAGCCCCAGCCTCTGGCCGCTCCCCCAGGACTCGGCGCGGACGAGTCCCAGACCGGCCTGGGCTGGGCTTGGGGGCGCCGGCGAAGCTCCGGGGCGGTCCGGTCCCTCCGCGGGGACGGGAACAGAGGAAAAGAAGAGGGGCAGGAACCCGCGCGGGGGAGCCGCCGCTGCCTCGAACGTCCCTCCGGGGCAGGCCTCCGCGCGCTCTCGGGGCAGAGGGGAAACGCAGCGTGCTGGCGTCCCACTACTAAGCGGTTCACTTGGGAATTTCTAGGTTGTCCAACTCCGCACACCTCTGGCTTTATTCTCCTCTGGACCCCGATCAGCGGGCGTGGGCGCCGGCCGCAGTATTTTTCTCCTGCTTCCTCACTGACAGCAGAGCCGGGGACTTTCAAAACCTCGGAGTGGGTTTTCAAAACAGCTGCTGCCCCCACCAGCCACGGCCAGCTCTGACGGCGTCACAGAGAGGGTGGCCCGCGCGTAATTCCGGTTATTCAGTCCCTCGTAACACAAGGTGTTCTTGACATATGTCATGCCTTTAAGGACTGGATTTTTGGGCTGTTTACTAATGAAAAATGTACATGCGTAGTTTAGAGTTTTATACTCCATTGTTGGTTTTTTTAAATTTCTGTTTGTTTATTTTTGTTTTACAACCCCATTGTTAACAGCTCAAATTATGACATCGTTCAGCTGAAGACTGAGCAATTGTCCCTGGAGGGACAGACTGGTTTAACTTGATCTTTTTCCTAGCTTGCAAAGTGTCTATATCCACAAGAAATTAAGATTTGGAAAAAAAAATCAAGAAATACTATGAGTCATTTAGAAATATTTTTAAAAGCCATCAAGAGTCTAATCAAGTCAATGCATCGTGTTTGTCTCTCCAGAAAGTCATTTTCTCTATATTTTTTTATAATTAGTTATCAGTGTACCTAATCTTACCATTTTCTCTCCTCTGTTGTTCGGCATTATTGCAAAATAGTGTAACACTTTTTGGTTGAGTAAAAGGCTTTTGAGAAGTGTAACAAGCAGATACATTTTCAGTGGCATACCCACACCTACTGCTTCGATGGCACGCTTCATTCCTTTGGGTGTGACCCAAAATTCCCCTCAAGTGTGAAAGCTAAGGAACGAGGTGTCCTCCTCTTCGGAAGGCATTTGAGATCATCACCCGGTTTATATTACACGAGAAAACTCATCTGAACTCCACGGCTGGGAGGCGTAGAAAGAGGCGCACGAGTAGACAGGAGCGTAAGAATTTTCAAGGATGATGAAGTTGAACTTCTGATCCAAACAGACGAGTGAAGGGAGGGCGAGTGGCAGGAGCCCGGAGTGAGCATGTGAGAATGCGGCGCAAAGGCTGCGATGGAAAGAGACGTAAGAGAGAAGTATCACAGAAGAAAAAGGCAAAAGGCAGCGAGGACAGGTCCCCAAGAGAAGGGCGTCACCACGCAGGCGCGCTCGGCCCGCACACCGTCCCGCGCACCGCCCGGGTCCAGCCTCGGGGCTCCGATGGCGGGGAGCTCCCATCCCGGAACTCGTCAAAGCACCCGTAGGCGCCACGATGATTCGCGGTCGAACTGCACGACGCCGACGCCGACGCCGACGCCGCACCCGCGCAGAGGGCTGGTGTTACTCCGCGTAACCATCCCACGCGCGGCGGGAGGACGGCGCGGAGCACGGGGGCGGACGGGCGGGGCTCCGAGCGGGAGGGGCTCGCGTCCACCCACCCGGATGCGGGCTTCGTTTACTAAGAAAATCTGAGAAATTTTAGTTGCGGGCACTTCTTGACTTGGAGATTTCGAGAGCACTTAACTAGGGAGGGAGGAGGAAACACTTTCATTACTTTTAAAAGCTTTTACTCTAGGAAATTGCAAACCCAAGAGCAGAGAAATTATACGATGAACCCACAAGTATCAATATTTTATCAGTTGCTTCCCACTCCTTCCCAACAACTCTGGCTGCTTTAAAGCAAATCTCACATGTATCACGCGACCAATATTTAGTCAGTGCCGTCACAAACAAGGACTTAGAACTACCTGTGCCACCATTCTCCCAGGGAACAAAATTAATCATTCTGTCTCTGAATACTCAGTCCACGTGAACATTTCCCCACTTGTGTCAGAATGGCCTTTTTACACCTGGTTTGTTGGTATCAGAATCCAAACAAGGTTCACACACTATACTGTTCACCGGACGTAATTTAGGTTAAACCAAATTTGTCCCTTTCGGTGGCATCCACCGGGGATTTTGCATTTACCACGTGAGTCCTGGAGCTGGGTGTCATTCCAGCACTTGGCTGGGGTGTAAACCAGGACCCAGCACTGCCCACTCATGAAGCAGCTGACAGGTCAGCTCTTGGCGATGGGAAAGAAGGCGTGTGAAGTCTGGCAGATCCGTCTGTTAGGTCCTCATCCTCCCGGCCTCATCCCCCAAACCAGGCAAGGGAAGTGGCAACTCTTCTAAGCAGCGTGCTGCTGATCTGTCTGGGCACAGGGAGCCAGTGGGAGATGCTCCTGTGGCAGTGGGTCCAGGCCCTCCGGGGGGTGGGGGGACATCTGCCCAGGAGAAGTGGGTGTGGCTTCTGCCCCAGGCAGCCCGGCCAGGTGGGGTTCGGGGGTGGTCTGACCCACATGATCTCTGGCCGTGCTGACATTATCACAGGGTCCCTGGGGACAAAACTGAGGCGTGACTCCTCTGTGAAGGTACTGCCTGATTTGTGTGGCAGGACAGCTCCACATCTGGTGATCAGAAGGGGCACATGTACCACCGTGACAGAGAGTCGAGTGTCCTCACTCAGCTCTCAGACCCACGTAGATTCCCAGACTCAGGACTTCCTGAAGAAGCAGAAGCCAGGTAACTGTGGGGTGGGTGTCCCGGGACTACAACTCCTCCTTCTGCCTTCCCAGAAGGGCTCCCCCACCATCTACCTGGTAACTGTGCCCCCAGCACTAAAACCTAAGCAGTACTCTCTGAAATTTCTGAAACCAGAGGACCTCAGTAGAGGGGTCTGCTCGTGTGGGTTCACAGTTGGGAACAAATGGCTTGGCTGAGTGGCTTGGAGGAATCTGGAAAGAACCAAATGGGTTGTGGCCTGCTTTGGGGAAGGCGTGTGATCAGATGTATCAGGATAAACTCAGAGCAAGAGAAACCATCTGTCCCACGGGCATCCTGTTGCCAAACAGGCTGTTTGAACAACTGCGTGGGCTGCACGTCCCACTCGGCAGAAGTCAGTGTTTGTCTGGTCATCTCGATGCTTCCTCAGTGGGTTCAAAAAAATAAAATGGCCATGGTGGCAGAAACAGATGCCAAGTCCGGGCTAAACCACAGGGCGTCCCCTTCACAAAGTTAATGACATGGTTCCTTGAAGGGACTGGATGGCTACTTGTGGAAAACGGATTACAGTGGACCCTTTTCATAATGGAGGGGTGGACAATTTGCCCTGACTGGAAAAGACACTCATTCCAGAAGGGATTTGTTTTCCTCACCCATCGGACCTCTGCTAGAATCTGGCTGAAGGCTCCTGCACTGTCCCTGGCTCTCACATGACACGGCTTCTTCTCGAGGACTCCCCAGAGAGACAGCGGTACAGGGAGAGGCCAATGTCCACGGGTGTCACTACCTCCCCCTCGTGCACCTTCACCCAGAGGGGCAGAATCACACCAGACGACCAGGGGTAAGAAAAGTGGAGTTAGGGAGGCGGCTGGGGGACACACGTGGATGTGGCGGTGCTGTCTGGGGTGGGTGAGCGCATGGAATCAGTGACTCTAGGGTGATGTGCACCCGTAACAGGAGACATCAGTCCGGAAACAAGAGGGCAAACACAGGGGGTTTATGACGACTTAACACACAGGCAAAATTTTTTTTTTCCATCCAGTAACTCTGCTCTGTCAAAACTGAATTGATTCCCTTAAGAGAGAAGCCCTCCCACTGGAGTTCACAGCCCCGGCCCTTCGGAGTTAGACCTGAGCAGGCCATTCCCGCCTCCTTGTGCGCTGGGAGGCTAAGCACCCAAGGAAGACCTGGGTGTCTTCTGTGGTCACTGCCACCATCATCTCTCAGCTGGACCCATACAACAACCTACAAACCCGCCTCCCTTCCTCTGCCCTCTCTCCCACAAACATCTTTCTCTCTAAAGCGCACATCACAGCAGACCAGTCCCCAGCTGGCAGTGCCTCCTGCTTCACTAGGAGTAACCCTTTCTATGCAGCCTCTCCCCAGGCTCGCCAGCTGCACCATCCTCTCCCACCCTCGTCACCTGAGCTCTGCATCCTGGCGAGAGGCTGAACCTCAGACACACCGAGTTCCTGCCAAACTCCGGGCATCTGACATTCCTTCCGCTGGGACCTCTCCTCCCTCAGATCTTCGCCCCTGCTCATCTTCCAAATCTCGGCTCCAGTGTCACCTTCTTAGAGACCTGAGGTCACCTACTGCCACTTCCGCTCCTCCTCCTCCTCATCACCCACCTTCATCTTCTCCAGAACGATCACTGGTGCCTGAGGTCAGCCCACTTACCGTCTACTGAATCTGTTCAAATGCCAGAATGTAAACGTCGTGTGATGCTTTATCCTCTGCTCTATTCCAAACGGTGAAAGTAGTGCCTGGCTCACAGCTGATGCTCCATTTTTTTTTTTTTGGTTTGTTTTGTAGATTCATTGATTTTTGACTAAGAGGGGGATGAAGGAGACAGACGACTCTAAGCAGGCAGGGCCACTACCAGCTCAAGGTACATCAAGTGAAGGCTTGGAGCAGCTCGGCTGGCAAAGACCAGCACGAGGTGGGGCTCCAGGCAAAGGCTCAAGGAGCAAATAATGGGGACTAGACCAGCAGAGTGAGAAACAGCACATGCAGAGGAGAGGGGCATCCTTTCCCGGGGTCCCATATGTGTGTCCACGTGGTGTCGACGTACTTCCTATTTCCTTTCCTCTCACCTCTTTCCACCATGGTAAGGGTTCTGCTAACATTTACTTCTGGATATAAACGCTGGAAAGGCATTGCAGTGGGACTGGAGAAGGGGTGGAATTACTCAGAGATCCTGGACTTGGAGACGTTTGCAGTGACTGGTAAGCCTCTGGGCTGCTTCCCTCCAGGGAAGGAGGGAGGGGGTTTTAATAAGACACGGAACAGGGGCATCATGTTGAAATGATCGTCTTTGAAAAATTAGTTCCTTCCACCTGCTTTATTTTTCTTTCTGATGCCCCCCCCCGCCGTGTTTACAGCTGCTTGCTCATTTCTCATCCCCGCCCTAGAACGTACGTGATGCCGGGGCTTTGCTGTGCACACAGCCGGCACTCGGCACGTGGTAGGCAAACCCTCAGCAGAGACTGAATGAGCGAAGGAGCCAGTGGGGGCCTGTCCAGGGTCTAGGTCTCTTTCCAGCACCACTTGGATTTCCTCTGGGGGAGTGACTTGCCCTCCATTGCGGTCAGCCTCAGCGCACAGGGAATCCACGCACCTGCCTCCTTGCACAGAAGACAAGGGTCCATCCCTGGAGGATCCCATCCTTCTCCCTGTCCCCGTGCCCCCAGGTCGTGCGCTCACAACCTGAGTTGGAAAGGTGCACCCTCATCATGGGACTGTGACTCTGGAGTGATGGAAGGACGGACGGACTGTGCTTTCCTTGGCCCCTTCCACGTGGTGCCCTGCTCCCAGGAGCCACCCTGACTGCCATCTGTTTCCTAGACAGGTTCCCAGACGGCCCGTCAGTCCTGGGAACGCCTGACACCCATCCAACCGAGACGTCCTCTCTCTGCTCGAGCCAGCTGGGCTTCGTTCTCGTTGCTTCTCAGCAAAAGAACACTGAACTCCGCACAAGACAGACGACAGAGAGCACAGGCGTGAGCTGTCGTTCTGAGGGCAGGGCTGGGGAGACACCACCTGCATCCAGCCCCCCAGCTACGTTACTTCCCCACTTGCACATCCTTGCTGAACCTTTGGCCACATGTGCACATGCTGCGTAGGGCGGCCACCATGGGAGAGGTTATGAGTTGAACTGTGTCCCCCAAAGGATGCTCAAATTCTCATCCCAGGACCAGTGAATGTGTCTTACTTGGAAATGAGGTCTTAGCAGATGGTCAGGCTAAGGTGAGGTCGTTAGGGTGGGCCCTGGTTCAGTAGGACGTGCAGGTGCCACACGACCATAAAGGCAGAGACAAGGGCCACCAGGAGCCAGGATGGAGGCTACAGAGGGCCCCCTCAGGCCCCAGCTCGCAGCCTCCGGCATGGCCCCTGGTGTGTGACACTTCGGCAGGGGCCCGAGCAACTCCTTCAGCACGTGTGTGATTTTATGTCCTGCTCTTGTTCTCACTTCAGCGTCACGGCAGCCATGCTTCATATTTGCAGAAGGTTCTCGTGCTGGTGAGCATCACCCACATAGCACCGCAACTCACTCTCCCCGCTACCTGGACTTCCTCCAGCACGAATAACGCTGGGAAGGACATTCTCGTCGCCTTTTCTCTCCTTTTGAACAACTTTCTCAAAATGCGTCACCAGCGGCAGATGACTGGCTGAGACAGAAGGACTGATCTGCAGGGTGATGCTGCGTTTGTCACCGAGGGGCCGCCGGGAGCGAGCTCTGAATTCTGAGCGGAGAGAATGATGTGCCGGTAAGGAGGGGACTCGGGGCCAGGCTGGGTGTGAGGGCCAGGCTGGGTATGAAAGCCAGGCGGGGAAGTGCTGGCAGTAGGCAGCCCGCAGACTCCACAGGAGCTGCGACTCCAGCCCAACACCGATGGGGCAAGTTGGCGAGGAAACAGCAGGGTGAGAACTGAACAGGAACAGGACTGACCACCGTGGACGGAAGCCTGGCCTGCAGGGGATGGGCAGTGAGAGAGGACAGGGCCCAGGTGAGGGGGCCCGCCTGCTCGGCCGAGAGGACCACAGAGGTGAGATGCCCAGCCGGCAGCGGCCATCCAATTCCTCTTTCCTTTCACTGGTTCTGACCACAGTCTAGCCTGGATTCCTCCTGAGTTAGAAACCAGGCCACACGATGGGTGGGGGTGGGGTACACTTCCTCCCTGTTCACCGACCCCTGACCGCTGGCCACCGTGTGCAGCCCTCCCAGGACACGCTCCCCAACCATGTCCCATTCCAATCCCCCAGTGACCCTCTCCACCTGCTGTGTTTCGGGGGGGGACAACCAGAGCTCCCCCCTGGCTGTTGTCTCTCCTCCACCCCCCAGGGTTCCCTCCCGTTCTCCACAAAACTGAAGTGACACCAAGCGACACAATGAGCCTTCTTCAAGGCTCTGGAAACCACACTCTTTAAACCCCGCCCCTTCTCATGGCTTCGGTCACCACCAGCACGTGGAGGAGGACTGCCCACCAGCCAGCGTGGCAGCGCAGGACAAGAACCCAGGCCTCCACGCCCGGTCCGTCCTCACACTCAGCGCCCGACGCTCCTGTTTGAAGGTAGGGCAGTCAGCCCAGCAGCCAGAGCCCCAGTAGCTGGCAGCCCGCCGCATCGCTCTCAACAGTCAGTGCAGTTCGGGGTTACACACGGGCCTGGCGGGGGAATGTCCTCCTCGACTGTAGATCTAGGTTGCTTTCTGCCACTTCCAGGGTGAGTGACTTGGGGCAGTCTACCTGTTTCCACCTGGGCTTTCTGATCTGTCGAACGAGGGTTACAGCATCCGCCACAGCATGGAGGTAAGAGGTCAGACGGTAACACGGCAGAGCCCACGGGACGGCGCCGCCACCGGATCAGTGCTCTGCCGAGCCAGGTCGAGCTCGGCCTGGCTCTGACGTGAGCGCTGGCGGCGGGGAGATGTCCTCTCTCAGGAATTTAAAAGTCATTCCATGAATCCCCGGCACGAGTACTTACTGGGGGAGTACCAGGAGGGCAATGTCTACCACACTAGATAAACTCGCCTCTGGTGTTCAGGTGGCCCCGGGGAGAGCGTTGAAAGGGTTAAGACAAACACCCGGAGTCCACCTGTGGTCATATCTGCACTGCAGGAATGCGGGACCCAGACCGCTCAAGGTCAGGGTCCCTGTGATGGCGCAGAGCCCGGAGCGCACCCTCCCTGGGCCGGGGCGCCCAGCCCACGCCGCCAGGGCGGCTCCTGCCCGAGCCCTCCCCGCCCAGACGCACGCCAACGGCCAGAGCAGGACTCCACACCCCTCTCCAGCGGAGCCTGCGAGACTCACTGTTGGAAGCTCTCATCTGCCGCCGGCGTCCCACGCGGTCCAGCCCGATGGGAGTGCTCTGGGAGAAGGCCAGCGGCCGGAAGCGGGCTGACACCGCCTTGTAGGGCGGCACCTGGTGGGCTGGCACGGGCGGCCGGGCGGCCGGCTACAAAAGGAAGGGAGAGGCGGTGAGAAGGGGCCAGGAAGTGGCAGCTCCGGCGAGCTCTGCACACCCACGGCCCAGCCGCGGGCTCAGCGTCTCACCTGGAAGCCGCTCGCAGGCATGAGATGTTCCCCCAGGCCGCGGCACAGGCTCAGGCCACCCCAAGGTCAAGTGCAACCTGATTCTAAAACACAACCCCAGGATGGACCCTCAGAGCATCCTGCTTCAGCCCGCTTGTCAGCAGCACACCAACAGGGGACAGTCAGGAAAGACGCAGGAAAAGGAGAAGCACGCTGAGGAAGTGGGGCGGAGGGCGAAGACGATGTGTCCAGGGGGCAGGGGCAGCGCCGAGGACCACGGCCGGGGACAGGCTGCGGCGGGAGTCCTTCCCGGCCCTGCCGCACGTCCACCCACAGGCGTGCATGCGCGTCTGTGGGGTACGGTTTCTGTTCACCTAAACTAACAGGACGGTGGAGCCTTGTCTAAAAGAGTCGGTTTCCCACACGTTTAGAAGCATCTATGTGCCCTTCTGATTGTCCACGTGAACCATCCCTACAGCCACGTCGAAGGCCGAGCTGGCTCATGGTTCCCCTGGGCTCTCTGAGGATTTTCCTACCCAGGTGCCTGAATGAGCTTGCAGTGCAGAGGGTTACGCTCCTGTTGGGTGCTCTGCGGTGAAGACATTTCTAAGTGCTTTAGATCTTCCCCGGACTGTGTTTCAAGTTAACGCAGATTACACTTTGCTTTCGTTCAGAATGATTTCCTGTGCAGCGCAGGCGGTGTCGTGGTGAGCAGAGCTGCCTTCTAGAATCACTTCCGAGCATAGAGAGCATCTAAACGCAGCAAAAAGCTCGTGGTCTTCTCCCACTTAATTTGTTTTTTACCGGAAAAATTCAATTCAGTTTAATCCAATTAAGCAAGAGGCTTTGGGGCGTTTGCTATAAACGAGCACTGTGCTGGGCTTCTAAGGAGAATGTAAACACAAAATCCAAAATCAACACAGAACTGCCTTTTTAAGAGAATTGATGGATTATTTATAACATCGACTAGCAAGTTTTAAAAATGAAACTGGCACTGAGTCCTGTACAGTCCTGTGAACCTGTGACCACCGAGTTCTGTGAACTTCTGAACAGGCCCTTTAGCTAGATGTTCTGTGCCCTCGCAGCACTGGGTAACTGACAAGCCCTTGCTGAATTACCAAAATAAACTAAGGGAGTAATATTAAGATTTTCATCTATTGTCAAGGCAGCTGGAAAGCTGCAACTCAGATGTAGAGTCAGAGAGTGTTAAGAAAAATTATTTCCTTATCTCCTAAAAAACCAATTTATTTTCTTATCATT